>NW_027176076.1:245000-845000 GCF_023055335.1 Clinocottus analis
GCGTCTCTGTTCTTTCCTTCGTCCTCCTGCTACTGACGCTCCTCTCCCTCCTCCTCCTCCTGGATGACCTGGATGTCATCTGACGGAGAGGTGGGCAGGCTGGCCGGCAGGCTGGGGAGGAGGCCATCTGGCTGCTGCTGCTTGCCGAGCTCTTTGCTCTTCTCCTCCTCCTCTATGGTCTTCTTCCACACCTTGTGGTTCTCTGTCAGGTGTTGCATAATGCTGCAGAACAACCTGCGGCGGCTCTTCCTCCTTTCTGCAACAAGGAAAACACAAAGAACGGTTTAAAATGATCTAGATTGGCTTACTGGGCTCTGTTTTTTCGAGGTAAACTCGACAATACGGATGAGCTGTTGGTGTCTTACTTGGTGCCAGATCGTCCTCTAGCTCATCATCCTCATCCTCATCTTCATCTTCATCTGTATCAGTGTCCACCTGCCCCACCTCATTGTCTTCATCTGATCCCTCTTCATTAATCCAGTGGCCAGGAAGCAGGCCGGCGGCGTCGTAGGAGTTACAAAGTGGTCCTACAATGTGAGTGATGAAGGACTCCTGCAATTTTGCCAGCTGTGGAGAGGAGCGGTCCATGAAGGGGCTGATGGGTAATCCCAACGTCGCCTCCTCGTCACCCTGCAGATTAGAAACAAAGATTTTGGTTAAAAACTTCTCAAGAACACAGATCTTTATGATAAGCCTTGACACAAACTATACTCACAGAAAGGGGAAGAACAATATTAATGTGACACTTTCTAAAAAATATTTGTTTTGTTTTAGTGTTTTTTTTAGAAAGCCACATTTCCCGTGCAGGACAATAAAGACTGAACTGGGCTGTAAAGTCCTCTCTAGACTATTAGTTGCCATATATTTTAAATTGTTCATATACATATGCATATCTGGGATAAACTAAAGAGATTGATGTATGTCACTAATATAATTAATCGCTCCCTTTTGTTGTTGTCCCTTCTCCTGTAAACTCTCCTCCTAAACTGAATTGTATATATTCTATATCAAATCAGACACTGATCCATAGCACTGTCTATTACTATTATCTTTTTTTCAACCCAAAGTTATTTTGTACTGGTCAGGAGGTACATCCCTGAAAAAAGATCGTGACCCACTGCTTTAGGGTATAGGTGGATTACTGCTGACCGGATGGATTGACGGAGAACCCGTAAATATAATGCCTCAGATGACGCCGGACATAGAGGCATAAAGGATGAGAGAATCTCGTCTGAGGTATTCCTTCTGCCTTAAGTAAAATTATGAAGATGAATGAATAAAATGGTCTGGGGTAACTGAACACACATTAGCATGCAATCATTACCTGCTCATAAAATTCATTGACGATGCCTTCTGTCCACTTGAGGTGCAGGTCACGAACTTTTGCCGGCCCATTGATATCTGCCAATTTGATACACACTTGGCACACCAGCAGCCTGTCATTCTCATTGGTCCAATCAATTCCTGGACTGTTCATATCATTGACCTGTTAACAGACAAAACAAACAAACAAAGATGGATGTCTTATTACAAGTCGACTGATTTTTCCTGCATCCATCATGCTGCGTACGAACTAGTCACTCATAACTAAACATTAACGTACCATCCTAATGTTTCAATCAATATTTTGCCGGATATTAAAGGATCAATAAATAGATAATCATCTATTCTGGTCATATAAATCTGTTAGGATTTCTTCAGCTCAGACCTTGGCATTGAACTCAGCCAGGAAGTCAAAGTGCTTCTTGAGGTCTGTGGCCAGTATAGCCTCGATGACGAGGAAACGAAATCGCTTGAACTCCACATGATCCAGGTTGACCAGGAAGTTGAACTCGGGCCGGGACAGGTAGAGGCTCCAGGCAGACGCAGCGTGGTGGTTCTCCAGCACCGACCTGTCATTGTACAGCACCGCCTACAACACACAGGAGGGTACAGCCAAGTGGTGAGAGAGGGAAAAGACAGCAGGCTAACAAGATTCCTACAATTTCCTTGAAAATGTCAGTAATACATTTGCTTACATAATACGTCTGCATATGTGTTACACAATTGTGTATGGCTTTAAAAATAGCAAGCACTCAGTAAATGAGATAAACAGGATGCGAGGGGATTTGGTTATACAAGTAGAAATGTAACCGCCTCAAACCCAAGTATTGGTGATGTAACAGACATGTTAAAAGTAGATATGAGGACATTGGATACCACATAGGCATCATTAGCAATCAATAGGTTCAGAGTTCCCTGTCCGTTCTTTTAACCCGCTTTCCTGGGACTTTTACAGAACCCAGACAGTTTGAGTGCTATCAGTGGTCATGTTGAGAAAATACAATATTTAAACAGGGGCATGCAGCTTTCCCCCCTCATTTATTTACATGACTGACCACAGTGAAGGAGCGGCATGGGGATCAGCTGGGTGTGTTACATATGAGCTCCTCTTGAGGCCGTTTCTACAGCGTATTTGACTTTGCGATAATGTCGGGAGATTAAATAAATAAGTATTGTATTTGCGTAAACCGAACATTTTGCTTTCAAAAAGGCTTCATTTAAATTTGTATTATGTCGTTTGTAAGGAAAGTCATTTAATGAAAATGTTGACTGTGAAGTTAAAGATTAACTGTAAAACTAGAGTTTCTGTAGGATACTAAAAACACCATTTCAAGAGAATTGTTTCTAGTTCTGTAAAAACAGCGTTAGGCAGCAGAGGTGATTTAGAGGGATGTTGAAAACAAAAATGATTATGCTTTAAAACATTAGATACAATTGGATATGTGAGCAGTGCATTGTGTGTGTCTTAGTGCATGTCTGGGTTGATCATTCATGACTATTTGAGTTGAGTGGCATTTTTTTTCTGCTGACAGACCTGCAGCATCCACCAGCACCCAGTCAGACAGACTTTGTCACCACTGCAGAGAGACAGCTGTGTCATTTTTGTGCTTGCACAAAGGGCTCGTCTTTCATGGTTAAGCCATCCGTGGTTATGTTTGTCTTCCTGTTAGAGGGCAAGTTGCAGACCTGTTGCAAGCAGTGTCCCTTACCGTGGAATGGTTAATTTAGGAAATCGCAGACAAATGCTGAGACTGTAGCGAAGGATCATATTTTTCATTTAATTAATATATTGTGCATTTCATTGTCAAGCTTGGACAACTGCAGCAATAGTGCACATACACATGTATGGAATTGTCTGGTGTAATAGAAGAGTTTAAAGAAAGCCCTGCACTTCACAAGAATAGCAGGCAAATTGGACACCAACGTTGAGATATATAAATGCATGTAGTTCAGTTTAGTATCAAGATGGCCAATTTAAAAAGGGGACTTAGGTGACAGCCAATAATCTAACGTTACTTAACAATCAGTATACGTTTGTGTATATACTCTGTCTTCTGACACAACAGTTGAATGTCATTTTTCATAAACCCATATTTTGAACATTGGATCCTTTGTTTCTGTAAACACAAGTGTGTTTATGTTTTTCCCAGTGAGCTTCAATACGTTTGTCAATGTATTCTAAAACACTTTCAAGTACCAATAAAAGCTACAGGATACCTGAGATGCATTAGTGGCTACTAGAAAGGCATTTGTGCGACCGGGGTGGTCATAATCGTGCATTGCAGCTGCTACATAAAGGGCCATGAGCTCCAGGGCAGGTATGTTCCAGGCCAGGCAGCCGTAGCTGTTATCTGAAATCGAGGAGCTTTTGGAGGAAGCGTAGGATATCCTTCCTGGAGAGATCCCACTATCTGAATCTGGAACACAACAACAAACATGATGCGTGTCAATGGACGACACTGTCAGTCTAACATATCTTTATAATTTAAGTAGATATTGGATTGAATGCAAAATGGAGGGAGATATGGCCAATCAGTATACAGACACACAGTTCTATTCTCATTTGTTCACTACTCGACTCAATTTCTCATATGTCATATCACTGCTGTTTTCTCTGTCCCTTCTTATCAAATGAAAGTTGTTCTGGCGGCCTCGAAGTTAGACGTCAGCCCCAGATCATTTCTAATTGAGCTCAACAACCATTAGTAGAGACGGGGAAGTTCTGCGTTTCGGCAAATGAAAGTCAACATCCCATAAAGAAAGGAACTTTTAAAAGACCTCCCAGTGTGATATGCGACAACAGGCCTTTGATCTCTGTACTTTCCCAACATTTGGTTCACCCATCTTAGATAAACTCAAGATCAATCTAGAGTTTACTTTCCCATAACATTACAATAGTATATTTTATCATTACAGCTTTTGTGAAAACTGTGATTAGAGCCTGTACAATGAAAACCCTCAATCCACTCAACACATCGAAATATTACATAATGTAACCATGCATTTAGCCTGAGAGGGTTGTTGTACAGTCAAGTGTTCCGATTGTAACCGGTGTTTCACAAACCATCTAACAGATGTGTAGGAACAGTGAGTAAATAAGCCCACCTGTGTCACTTCCTGTCACATGCTCACTGTGAATCTGCTGGAACCCGGGGATTGGTCGAGTGGTCAGGTACCAGACAGCATGGAGCACATCAGTAGCATGGACCCTGTTGTGATCTGGAACCATGATAGTTTAAATTAGGGTATTGTACCATGTACAGTGCACGAGCACGCACTTCAAATGTTCGATCATTTATGGGTAACGACAACTGCAGCTTAGCTTGGCCACACAATAGCAACACAGTTAACAACCTGGGTTGACATAAAAATAAAAAAAACTTTGACTTTCTTGAACACTACAAGGTGTAATACTCACAGGGAATGTCCCTGTAGCCACTTTCCAGAGCACAGAAGTATGTCATGAACTCCCTCACTGGGATCTTGAAAATTTCAAACAGACACGTGTCCTGGAAAAGGGTGTATGTCACCTGGGGAAACACACGGCAGCTTTACTGAAACACCAATCAGAACACAACCAGCTCCCTCACCGGTGCTCAGTGGACATTAAAATATGTTGAACATAAAAAAGGACTTTGTGCAAATCATTATGCATTATGCAGGTTAATTATCTGAGCAGACATATTTCATTTTTAGGAAAAGAAAAAAAACAACATTTGCAGTTATTGAAATCTAAGCAATCTAATAATTTTAATTTATAACTTGCATATTTACATGAAAGTCAAACGAAATGCAAAAATCCATTAAAATCCTTAAAGGCTGCAATGATGATTATATCCAATTCAAAATAACGGATGGCTATTCTGAGGAGAGTGGACAGGCCGACAAAATAAAAGAGAATAAAAAAAATAAAAAGCTACAGGAGATGAGGTTCGAGCGGGTTGTACTAACATAGCTGAGTATCCTTCCGCTCTTCCCTCCTGTTCTGTCCACCAGGTCAAAGATCTGGAAGTTCCAGGTGTTCATCCTCTCCATGAGCGCATCATGGTCCTCCAGCATAGGATCGAGTCTGAACTTCTGCCCACCCTGGAAACAATCAGAAAGAAATGGTAGAAATTAGTAGAAGTATTGCTTCTATTGACACATAATGCTCTGAACATGCAAACAACTAATTCATAGCTGAAAGAATAGTACAAATAACATGACAAAATGAGTAATTGTTCCTTCAGCTGTTCTGCAGTAAACAATGCCATCGTAACTCGGAGCCCAAGCACACCTGTGATTCCTGAGTCTGCTGGTCTTTGCTGGAGCTCTTGTCCTTCTCCTGCTCTGCCTGCCTCTGGTTACCTGCAACGTCTGGCCTTCCGTCCCCAGACACATCTACCTCCACGCTCTCCTCCCTGATGAGAGGCTCTCCTGTGAAGTCCAACCCTTCACCTGCTGCATCAACAGAGCACAGGAAGCTGTGAGGATATGGACGCATGCACAGACACTAGGTTCGTATCTTGTTGCATGAATTTTAAATTTCATTTAAATTATTACATTGGAGTCCCAGAATGTCTTTTTTATTTATTCACCTTATGGACTTGCAATATATTGAAGTGTTTACATGTGCTTTTATTGGCCCAAAACGGGTCACTGTTGTAAACTGAATAGAAAAAAGGAAATGAAACTTTATACTGGTTACCAGAAGGTATAGCAGCTATTGAGGAAGTGATTGTAGTAAACCATTGAGAAAACACAAGTTCATTTTCATCATGTTCGTCTTGCTATTAAACAAAATGTTACAAAATGAAAATATACATACACAAATATACATCTGTTAGTCTTTGTGTGCATCAACTTGGATTACGTTTGCAGTCCAGCAGAGGGCAGTGTTTACCCTCTAAACTGCTGACAGAAGTGTTTCTCTTTCCATCTCCAGCAAGACTGTCTGCCACCACACCGATACACTAGTTAATGTGCATGAAATGTATTTGTGTGTACCCGAGCGCCTGCGTTGAGCCTCACTGGTGAATGGTTGATAGGATTCCCCCGTTTCAATGGTGGAACCTCCCTTGAGCATCTGACGACCACAACTAGAGTGGACACGACAATCACAGACAAGACCAATTGCCGTTATGACCACGAACCTGAAATAAACAATGACACGCCGCTTCAGTACTGCAGGACTCACCTGGTGCACAGAGAGAAGGGAGAGCTACGGTGGCCCTGCTGGAAATCAGGTGAGCTGAGGGTGAATCCCAAGGGCTTGTGCAGGTTCAGACTGACACTCGGCTTTGTCAGGAAGTCAGCTGTGTCCGGGAACTCCACAGGCGATCGGGTGACGAGGGACGACGAAGAACCTGTGCCTACTGCAAGAAAACTGTGGCTTGGTGAGGAGAGTGGGCTCAGACTGGGAGATGCGCCTGGAGAGGACGAAGGGAGATCAGGAAGAGAGAGTGGCATGAGATTCAGTCCAAACACGAGCAATTAATCCACATGTAGTGTCTTAGAGAAGTGTTATGGTTCAGTCTCACCTGCTCTCCTGGACCCGGCATGGTAGGTGAGGGTGACAGAGGAAGACCTCTGTTTAGGAATGGTGAGCAGGTTTGGATTGGGCCCATTAGACAGGGCTGAGCTGGAGCACAAAACACAGATATTCAACTCTGGCTTAAACAAAAAAAAAGACTCCAAGCATACGTTTAGCAAAGATAAAGAAGAAAATCAGAAATACTTGATGTTTCACTGTCAGGCACTCTTTGGCCAACAACATAGTCTCTACTGCCACCCTGTGGAGATGTAGAGGCACTGCACCCCAGTGTCGACAACAAGTTTGTTGTTTGAGGAAATTGAACACTGTGCAATACATTTGTTGACAGTCACCAAAAGAGCCTGACCTTCTCTTAATGCATGTGAACAGTAAGTACCATTATTATTACTGTATTTTGTTCACAGTTTAAACTATGAACGTTATTTCCTCGTTAATCAACTGTGATGAAAAGGGAGTTACTGCACTTTGGACTAGTGCAACTATAACCAAATGACATGTTATCAAACGATTAATTATTATGAGAAATACACAAAATACAACCACTTTTCAACCACTCTGTTAATAATTGTAACACCTCAGCATTGGCGTCTAACTGTCAAACCTGGCTTCTCTAATCAAACTCAAATGTGATCTTAATTTCATACCTGGCCCTCACAACAGGTATATAATACCCAGTCGACCTGGTTTTCTGTGAAGTGTATTGTTTCTTTTTTTATAATGAAAAATGTGTTTTTGCTTATTCAGAACTCACTGAGAACAATTCATAAAACATTTTCAGGCTGAAAAATGACCCTAGATTTCACTGTGCACAGGTGCTGCTGAGCCACCTGAGGAAGACCACAGCGGGAGTAAAGTCACATTGACTTTGGTTCAGGTCACAGTACAGCACAGGTAGCGTGATGACAGTGTGTGTTTCTAAGCGTGTCTTTGTGGGTACCTGGTCAAGTTGAGTTCAGGGTGGGGTCTCTTGCCATTGTTGCGTTCCCAGCGTAAAGAGGCGGAGTCAAGAGAAGAGAGCGCTGAGGAAGAGGTGGAGCTCCGCCTGGGCTGAGGGGTAGGGAGACTGTTTCTGCTGCTCAAACC
The DNA here is from genome assembly GCF_023055335.1 of Clinocottus analis. Lineage (NCBI taxonomy): Eukaryota > Metazoa > Chordata > Actinopteri > Perciformes > Cottidae > Clinocottus > Clinocottus analis. The sequence continues at coordinate 252,940 of NW_027176076.1, forward strand.
CTAATGGGGAAAAGAAGTCTCCAGTATTGGCAAATAATGTTTTTACACAAACTGAAGATGCTGGTCATATATATATATATATATATATATATATATATATATATATATACACAAACACACACATATATTTATGTATGTGTGTGTGTGTGTGGCAATCCTTTAACGGCATTAACTATTTAATCATGCGTTAACTGCATGTTGGTTTTTTTGCATTGGGAGGAGCTTATCGCTTTAAATCTCTCCCAGACGACGTAGTTCAGACCTGGGCGTCTTACGGCTCTCCCAGTCCTGCCCGCGTGAGTTCAATCAAACATGAAAAATAAATAAAAAAGATGCATTACGCTAACACTGCTTTTACTTTGAAGGCAATTTATGTAAATATGCGGGCTCCATAGCCTCACCCACAGGCATTGTTGACGAATTGAGCCTAACGTGAAAGCATGTTTTGTTATGTAGCTTCTGTTCTCAACGAGCAACGGTTCTGCAACAAGCAGCTTTGCCCCACAAAGCGCTCACACCAGCATGTTCCGCATCCAGATTGAAAGTTAATCGCTCATATGCAAAGCTCCTGACCCCGCGGTCTGAGCCACTGTGGCAGAGCACTTTAAGTCAGGATAACTTCTGGATCTGTACTCTTCTCTCAAAGAGGTGAACTTTCCACACATCACAAGATGTTCAGTGCTCTTGTTCAAGTCAACACAGACGTGACTTTTCTCACTGAGGAAGAAAAACTGACCTGAACTGAAAACATGAAAAGCACTTATTGCTTTTGTATGAAGTTAATCAACTGCTGGTCTTTAACGTACATCTTTAAGGTAACAGACTGAACATGGGCAAAAGAAGGAATGTTTGTCCCTCACAGGGACCCTTACTACTGAACAGTACCTGTTCAAAAAAAAAAAGAAAACAGATTTATAAAGTATATTTGTATGTATGTTAACTTGCTGACTTAGTACTCATCTCTTTAAGTAACCATACTCGGTTGGTGGCGTTGTAGTGCTTTTACCCACCTTAATGGTTTTCCTGTCACTCCTCTCTACAGAGTCCTCCACCTCATTGCAGGGGTAGAAACCTGGGAAGGGGGTGAAGGGGTTGACCCTGGGACGGCAGGAGCCCGAAAATGTCCCCATTAGGCTTGAGATGCTGCGTAGAGCTGAGATGGTGGGTGCCGACAGGGAAGAATCCATCAGTAGGTCTGACACCAGGTTCCTGGCCTCGTTGATGACTGAAAGATCCACACCGTTGCCGCTCACTGCACCCTGCCATATGCACACATACATCACACAGATTAGGGAGCAGGGCAGCAAATGAACTGGCCGAGGGCAACTTCAGTCCAGCACACTCTAAAGTAGTCTTATCCCAAATATCGGCCAATGGCTTGTGGAGCCTCCTGCTGGAGTACACCAAAATATCAACAACAGGCAGCTTGACAATCTACTGCTTCATGCCACTATCTTAAAAAGAGGTTTGGTCTAGCAGTTATAAAAAAACCACTGTAACCCATATGAAAACTGTAGTGCTATTCTAATATCTACTGAAATCTCATAAATTGTAAGAGCACTGTAGCACGAACAGGTGTGATCCGTGCGTTATTCAGGGAATGTTTCATGTGGGAAAGTGTCCTGTCTGGCTTGGCTCTGCCTAACAGGAACAAATAATGATTTTTAGTCTGTGGGAGCTAAATTCTTTGTTGGATTACACAAATAGTTTAAACAAGACAAAGAATGTCTGAGTAAGATAAAAAATGTGGCATGACAACAATTCCAAGGTCATTGTATGCCAACTTTTGCACCAGGTGAATTTTGCCTGACCAAAAATGTCGGCAAAAGAACCGAGTGTACGAAAGGTGATTTAGAGACAGTTCCCCCCCCCCCGCCACCCTCTCTGAGTAGACCCGCATTATCTGTGTGGTACTTGGATGAACCACACACAGATACATTGAAGTTACAACGTAAATAAACACAGTACTGACCTGATACTGTGGTTTGTACCAGTGCTTCAGATCCCAGTCCCACAAGATCATCTGAAAGACACAACAACTGCATATTATGTTTGTGCGTAACAGTGACTATGGAACATATTTACATCAAAAGTGCACAAGCTTCGACTGCCGCTCCACAGAGTACACTCTCTTATGACTTGTGAGGTTACTGGCAGGTCAGCACCAGAGTTTCTGTTAGTCTCTTTTACCTGTTGTCCAAACATACAGTGTGGTAACAGTTTACACTGAGGATTTCCTGCCACTACTACAGGTATTCTAATGCACGATGCTTCAGCCACAGCACACTGGGGCCTTTCACAGAAAGCAAAAGAAGAAAAGCAAACCACAAAAACCACCACGCTGCGTCTACAATGGAGCTATGAGATCTTATCTGGCTCAAACTACGTCAAACTGGCAGCATTTCCGCGCTATCTGTGAGTAACCAAACAGCAGCTCTCACACGTGCGCGTTACAGTGGTGTTCAGTCAAAGTTGCAGCAGGTTGTGTAACACGAAGTTGCAGGGCCTGAAATAATGTAAGCGTCGGCTCAAATAGAAATACATAAATGATTAGTTTTGTTAGTAACTATGTTTGTTACACAGTCCAATTATACTTTTGCACATTCATTGATCTTCCTAACATGCATTTTATTTGGTCAGCTATGCACATTCAAGTGAAAGCACTGAAATCTATCACTTTTGACAGCAGAGCAATTGAAAACATAAAGGCTTTCCGTTTGTAGTGAATCAGTCACGTCATGCGGTGACAAAAGAACACAAATTGTACGTTTCCTTCTGTGTTTCAATGAGTAGAAATATGTTTGCTACATAAATCCAGGCAGTATGCGTTTCTTTTGAAGAGCAAAAGTGCAGTCTCACCCCACACCACAAGAGGGAGAGACACAGACATTAAGCCTCAACCTCACATGTAAACACACACCCTCACATGGCCTTCTTTTAAACATCATGGTCAGGAATAATCAAAGCACATCATTAACATAAAAGATGTTACACACTGGATTAATCAGTCCGTCACATTCGTTCCAAAATGCAAAGAACATCAATAAGATATTTAGTTAACCAAATTCCCAGTATTCAAGAAATTTGTTTTTAGAGGTAAATTTCTAAATGTACTCTTATATAAACATACTCATCTTCAAAGCCAGATTTTTAGTAATATTTATTCAGACCTGTTTTACTGTTCTGCATACGACGCTGACAGTGAATGTAAGCTATAACTACGGATGATAAACCATCTCCTCCCATCAGTAACTGTTTCATTGATCAAAGTGGGATGTTGGGTGTTTGTCATCAGCATCTGTACAATGCTTCCAAACATTTAATATGGCAAATAAGCACTGTCATGGCAACCTGACATAGAGGCCAGCAAACAAAGCTCTGTACACCATGGCAACACGATGGCGGGAGACGGCCGGAGGACAGAGTTGTTGGCCTTCTGCTTGTTTACGGAGAGACGCAGGAGGGCTGAAATGGAGGGGGAGACGGATAAATGGTCGAGGAGAGGATGCCATTAAGCAGAGTTAAGGACAAAGAACTATAGGCAGAGATTAAAAAAAGACACATTGACACAATTAAATATAATGTATGCTTGGCCTTAATTTAATTCGACCTAAAGATAATGTTTAGTTCCCTTTTCGACTGTCCCTCTCGATCACGCCGTGACACTCTTCAGTGTGTCACACAATATAAAATAGTCTGTGTACAATCTGTCTTCACCTTCGCACACTATGCCTTTGCTTATTTTGTGCACAATGCACATGAATATCTTCTCCACCTGACACACAGAAACAGGAAAATCTGGCTCCGCCCCCACCAGGCAACCACTTATTTACAGTGAAGGCCTTCTGCAAGATGAGATTTGAATCCGTCAATGAACAAGAGACATTTTCCTTCGCTGTGTTTTGAAAACATAACATGAGGGCAGACACGGAGGCACACAACAGCTGACACTTGAGACACCTGCACACATGAAGACACACAAAAGCACGACAACTTTTCGTAGCATTTGTGAAACAAACGTTGTAGACATGCAGCACAAGGAGGTACACGCACTTTGAGTATTTCTATTTTGTACGACTTTTTACGACCACTTTTCCACTCAACGGGCTCCGTTTGAAAAGGGATATATTACAATTTGTACTTGTATACACAAATGAATCATGAGACCATCTTATGAAATATAATGCATAACTCAACAGTATATAACGTATATACAATTACCAGGAATAATGAGTAATAATCTCTGAGTACATTTATTAGTAAAGTTTAGCTTGCATTAATTAATTTTTTTGCCACTTTTACTGAAGAACTTCTTCCAGCACTGGCTTTCAGGTTAGGGATGCTGAGAAAAGAAGAAGAAATATAAATAACATTAACTCATGCTATAGTGTAAAACTGATATTTAACATGAGGAATGTACATTGTTATTTTATGGGGACATTTTTGCAATTAATAATTCCACCTTTCAAAGGTTTTCTCTACTACTCCTATACTTTTCATTTGGGGCTGGCTTTTAAGCACACATGCACAGAAAGTGCTTGTTTGACTCGTATAATTGCCCATATCCATTGCATCTGCAATTCTGCACAACATGTGCATAAAGATTAAATATTGTGCAAGTAAAAAAATGGATATAAATGCCCAGCTGCATGAATATACAAAGCAAACTGAGAGAGACACATTGATCCGGCTTTTTCAGTCCCAACACAGATACCTTCAAAATAAACAGGAATTACAGTTCGTTCTCTGAGGCAGAAATACATTTGTCAAAATTGAAACAAATATGTAGTATGTATAAAATGTATAGTATATATATACATTAAACTGAAGTGATTAGATTGGCCCCATTGTCACAGATATCCAATCCAGCTTTTTTTTTCGGTCCAGCCAGACAGTAGTCAATAAACCTGTGCAAGCTAGTAGACGGCCAGTTGTTACACCTGCGTGTCATATTAGCTGGGCTCTGTGGTGTGAGAGGTGCTAGAACTGATAAAAACACGCTAATAAGAGAGTGTGGGGGGTTGGGGGGGTAGAGAAAAGGTATCAATGAGGGAGGCGGGCATTTGTATGGAGAGAAGCAGGGCACTGCTGACGTCAGCCTGCAGCGACGCACACATCGTCAGAAGCCCTCTCTGCACACGCACACGTCGTTAATCAGGACTGGGCTTTCGTTGTCAAGACACGCACAGGAGGAAAAGATGATAGAGAGAGAGGAAAAGAAAGTGCACAGGCTGGCTTGATTCTCTTATGCCTGATCAGGAAAGAGTTAACCAGATGAGAGGACTGCAGAGTCTGTGCGTGTGTGTGTGTGTGTATTGTGTGTGCGTGGGTCCTATTGGTATGGCATAGCTTGAACTGCCAGTATACGGCTGGGCCTGTACAGCTCTGGCAGGTAAGCTGACAGGAGGCCAGCAGCAGACACTGATCACTATACATAATCACTATAAATAATCACTATAAATATATCAAATAATGTTGGGTACCAATGATACATAATGACTATTTTCTTCTTAATCTATGTTCATCTTCCTCACAGATAAATACAAACACAAATGGTCATGGAAAAATAAAACAAGTGCAACAGTGAACTTACATAACCCTGATACCAAAGACAACGGTAAGAAAAAATACATAAATAAGAAAGAAGGTTTAAACTAAAATCATATGGAAGTGGTAAAAAAAATATATATTTAAAGTGGAAATAAGGCTTTGACAAAGACACGATGCAAAGTATGAACGTTGGAACGAGGACAGGAAGCATGCCCACAGGAGAATGGAGTGCTTGTTGGCTTACAAACACAAGTGTTGGCCCAAAATCTCACAATGTCCAAAATGCTAATTGTTGACATGAAGCAGTGGAGCTCAACCTAAACAACAAGCTAAACAACAAGCAATTGTATCTCGGGTTTGTGGACATTCATAAACTTTTCAAAGCTTCATAAACACGGCCTGATGTACAACATTTATAGACACTTTTTCGGCATGAGCAAACGAGACATAGAAAAAAATGATTACAGCACCAGAGTCTCAGTACAGACGCCCATGAAGATGTTTCTGTGTGACTCGTCTTTTAAGTTAATTCAAAAGCAGAGTTGACACTGCCGGCATTTGTTTCTACATATACATTCTATAATTCTAGGATAGAAGATAACGTTTCATAAAATGTTTGTAGGATTATAAAAGCATTAAAGACATTCATCTTGAATGTTGAAAACAACATTAGAAATTTAACAATTGAAGGGTTCCTAATATACACATTTTGTATAATTGAAAATATTAACATTTATTAAAATCTTGCAGCTTTAAAGACAGATCTTTGGTAACTTCTTTTCACTAAATATATCAGATAAACACATCAAAGTTCATAGCAACAATGCCGTACGTCATGCTGATATATTTTATAATTGATTGATCATTTCATCAATGTGTGACAAAATAAATCAACCACTATCTCAAAATACCATAATTTTACTTTTTTTTCCGGTCAGTTGTTTTACAACGTCATACAAAGTCTTGTAAAAATCTTTTTGCATCTGTGCTGCTTGGCTCGCCACCCGCCCGCAGGTCAACAAGGCCAACGGGAAAACTTTTGGTCCTCCAGATGGCTAGTCCGCCTATGGCTGTCACCAGTGTTGTCAGGGCAACCTGGCAGGACCATGGAAAATTCTTTGACTAGGGAAAGGAGCTTGTGCAAAATGTCATCCCTCTCTTTCACACTCATCTACCACTTCACTGGACTGGTGTTGTTCAGCTGCTGCCCTGCAAAAGCCAGCATCCATTGGTGTCATTTATAGAATTAAGTACTTCAGTCTGACCTTAAGATCGGTTTCTGGCACGAACAAAGTTCACCACATCACACTTAGTGATCCTCTTACCTGAAGAGCTGTTTATCAATCTAAATTGCTTTGTTGGGAGTCGCATTGCTTTGGAGATATCAACCGGAGAGATGTCTTCCTTCTCTTAAATATATTGGGACCATATGGCACTCTCCAGAAATCCTGACTTTTTATTTTAGATAATCCACATACTTTGTTGCAGGTAGTTTCATGTAGGAAATATAGTTCTGGAAAGAAACATTGCAGTTCAGTTTTCATGGCACTTTGAGCTCCACAGGCCGAGTCCCATTGTATTTGAGCGAACACACACACACACACACACACACACACACACACACACACACACACACACACACACACACACACACACACACACACACACACTCTACAACAGGAATATCTAAAATTAGGCTACTAACAAAACAATCCATATTGATAAAAAGCACAACACGTAAGAGGAAAAATATATATGTTTTAATTCTTATTTTGGGGTGAACTGTCCCTTTAACGGATTCATGTCTCGTTTCTCTTTAGTCTGGTTGTAAAAATAGCTCTTTGAAATTTAATGTCACAACAGATCCATGAACAACTTCAACAAACTACTTTTTGAATAGTTTTCATTATTATTGCAATACACTTTCCATTAAAAAAACATTTAATAGGCTTTAATTAGAGTGAGAAGTCGCCTTCTAAGTTTGCATTTTCATCTCTTTATCCTTGTGAGTGGAGGAAAAGAAAGTACACCGCAAAGCACATCATAGGTCCATTTCAGCCCACAAAGTAGTATTCTTTAAAATGTTCACAGTGCAAAGCCTTCTGGGTATTAATAGAAGCCAGAGTGTGCTTAATGTGGAGACAGCCGGGCTAATGAAGAGCATGAAATAGGCTTTGGAATAAACGTCCCGTCACTCTGCCTTGAGAGTATTTCAGGGACTCATCTGTCTTGGTTGTCTCGGTCCTCTGCTCTATATGTTAACAAACACAAGTGGCCCATAATTTCTTTGGGCATGTCACAACAGAATTTTCACATGGAAATGTACAGTGACTCAGAGGGAGATATACGCTGTCGGGTAGTATAAAAGAAGCTGATTTTTAGCATGATGCAGTACAAGTTTCTTGCCAGATAAAGATCAGTGTCTGGATGGCATTAGGTTACTTGACACCATGTCCCCATGTGCTACAGGAGGCTAACAAGGGAGCAGCACCGAATAAAGGGAACACGGGCACCGAGGTGGTATCAACATTTTTTGGCTCCAAGTATTTTTCGTAAAGTTTACATTTTAGAGGCTGAAAAGAGTGTTGAAACGAAAATAACTAGGATCAAAGATGCGCTTAACTTTTGATTCACTCATTTGTTTCCTCTTCACATCTCAGCACCATGTCACAACATATGAGGAAGATATTCTTATCGCCAATCTGTGAAAGAAACCATGAATGGGAGATTGCTATCTTGTAATATAGTAGGTTTCGCAAACGGTACATCTACGAGCCTTTATCCACAAAGTAGAAACACTCACTTCGAGGTCAAAAGCACGACCTTTGTCACAAGGCAAGATACAGTGAAACAACCTTTTATGACCTCCATAGCCATACTCTCTCTAGACAGACATGGTTGTTGTTAATTAATAGTCACAGAAGCGTTAACAATGCAACCACAGACCGGAAATAAAACAAAGTGAGCAGAACTTGAGTAGTTTTTAAGCAATTCTGTTTTGTGTGGGACATATTTAACTCTGTTGTATAATCAAGATATTTCCAGTAGGAAGTATTTTATGAACTGTTTGCATTTTAGTGAAGGACATTCTTTGTAAAGGATTTTCTGTGCTGCCTCAGTAGTTCCTGGAATAATGCCGTGTTCACACCAAAACACGTTGAGAATATTCTCTTTTTTGCCTGATTTTACTCGCCCAACATTTTATGTGGTTAATTCCCTTTTTCACTTTTTGCAACCAGTTACGGCGTAAAGGGCGCGCGGCTTGAGCCACGTTACCCTTAGTGGCCAGCACATAGCCTCACTAGCTAACCTAAACTGACCCGGTCACATTCCTTTAAAACAGTTTTCATTTCCGCTGTCGACCATGGGACATTAACAACTACTTCTGCGTTATACTCGTTGTGGAAATAACACAAATGTCAGAACATCAAAGCGAATATTCGCAATGCTTTTTCGCGTCATTCACGCTACCCGGCCAAAAATGAGCTTTTCCGCAACCATTCGCGTCTGCATTGACTTTACAATCTACTCGCGCAAATATTTAACACACCATAAGATCATCTGCCGTTACAATAAATAACTAACGTCATAAATTTCTTTATTGAATTCTCAATGTGATGTTATCCAATTTAACTATAAAAAAAATCACAAGCAAGGAAAATAAGTATAATGACATATTCTGTGAAAAATGGAGTTTTGTCCATGACCTCCAGTTACACACACATCTGCATGCACACGCACGCGCACACATAACAGTTGCAGTCTGCTTCCGGGCTGCTGTGCTACGACCCCCCAAAAAAAGCAGATGGACCAGAACAAGACTGACAGAAGAAGTGAGTGGAAGAGCCAGTTGGAAAAAAGCCGGAAAATGCTTTGTGCTGGACCAATTTAGATGGCGCTCTATTCCAATACTGTCATTTCATCAAGACCACAAGATTGGATAAATCGAAGGGACATGGAATCGACATAGTTTTATCAGACATACAGTAGGGTCCTCGTGGTTAGTTGTCCATCATGGTGGAGACCCCTAAGAATGAAAAGAGGCCTAAAAAAAGGCTGCCACCGCTATAATGGAGTTAAAGCAGCAAAAGCATGGGTGTAGGATGAGCTCAAGAGGCTACGAAGAAAAGCACTTGAAGGCTCAGAAAGGGAAGGCAGGACTAGACATCCCTCAGGCTACCGCTCTGAGGCTGCAGGTGTGTCCTCGTTTCAAGTCTCGGGAGGTACTAAAGGGTCGCAGAAGTCCTTGACCTTGGATCACTTTAGCTTCCACCAGAAAGAGATGCAAGAAGGACAAGAATAAAGATAGATGACCGGATCGGTAAGAACTCTTTTTTCATTGATTTGCATCAATATGAATTTTACACCTAACCAAATTAGATAGTGTATTTACTGAGGAAAGCTAGAGAATATCTAGTTGCTATTACACCCTTGAGATTTAGAAGAACTGAATATAAAGGGTTTATTTTGATGTAAGGATGGAACAACAAGTTTGTAGCTTAACCAGAGACACACTTCTTAGTTTACCTATCAGCATTGACTCAATGCCAATGCAGTAATCTGAGTAAGGTCAACCCTAGTACATCAATGAGGAACTTTTTCCCACAATGTTATGTTTCATGTCTGAACGGCACATAACCTTTTGATTGTACTCAACACCCAAACTCAGTCGGCAGCTACCAATGCTGCCAAATTCAGACTGCACACCAGTTAAAAGCATAAAAAAAAGATGAAATTGTATTTGAATCTGACCAACATGCATTTCCCTTTATAATTTAATGCTGCTGTGTGCTATCTAGTAAATCAGAAATGACAGAAATTTAGAAGTAAATCTAACTAACTCTAAGAAAACTAGCCGCACTTAGGAAAGATTTGTTTGTTTGAAACTGAGTCTCTTACATTCACAGCTACTCAGCAGGTCAGATAGAATGCAAGCATAGGTCTACACACTGCAAACAAATATTTAAAATATGTATACTGTAAACAGAGCTTGTTAAAAAGAGATTCAAGCAATAAGTTGGTGACAGCAAAAAACAAGACTATTTTTTTTTAAGATGACAATTTTACACAACAAAACATACTCCACTCCACATAAAAGGGATTTAATCCATGCATGACTTTGGCCTCACATTTACCGGAAACCATTCACTAAATCTTGCCCCTATAAATAGTTGCAGGCAGTCTGCACTACAGTTTATGGCTGCAGGTTACATTTTATCAGAGCTTATGTTTTTTGTTGACCCGGAACGTAGCAAGTCCTCGCTATCGCAAGAGATTGGCCAGAATATAGGTATGTATGACCTTTGGAGAGTGGTGGCAGAGAGCCCAAGTGTAAATACTCTGAATAGTACTTCACAAAGTCCTTTCTGCTGACATTGATTTGCTGATCTGCAGGTTCATAAATATCCCGGGTTCACCCAGTGTGAACACAAGTAATTAATAAAAGGACCATTGACCTTATGACGCACAGAGAGCACAGTCAGAGCCAAACGAGGGCTTCATATCATCAAAAAAACATTTAATGAGCTGTTTATTCATGGACAATAAGTAACCACATCCGACTGGTCTCTCTGTTTGGTTTTCCTTTTCTTACACCTGTATCAGCACAATTGGTAATTGCAACAAGCTGTTTGGAATTAGTATCATCAAAGACATGCGAGAAGACAGAGGTGATGTCAGTGCCAATGTTTTTGGTTGAAAGTGTGCACAGGCAGCCCTGGACCAGACAGCTTCTCTGTTCAAGACACCCTGCACACATGGAGCCGTAATATACACAGTCACATGGCTTTTTGTTCCATACATTTTATCTATGTTTGTTTACGATCTTACTCAATGAGTTTGAGTCCTAGCAGGCACATGGGATCTACTGGGTTTTTAGTCACCGAGCTCTTGAACTTTATTTCGGTGTTTAAAAACCGACAACAACGCTGTGTGAGAAATGACAGCCTCCTCATTGAGATCGCTCTGGGCTCCGGCGCAGCCTGGTGACAACGTACACCCTGGCTCAGCTTTTACAACGATGCAATATGTCATATCGCTGCACACTACCCTGGCTGGATTAAATTGTGTCACTGTGGAAACTTTCCTGAGTTAAACATTTTTTTCTCTTTCTATAATAACCTCCTGTTTGGTGTTTTGGTATCTGATGGGCTTTTAGTAGGTTTCCATGGATCAGATCTGCCGTAATTGAATGATGTTTAACATTATGCATGTTAACTGGTCATGGCAGCTGCACCACATGTTTGTTTGTACCGAGCCGTCATTTAAAAGGACAGTTCGGGACATTTTGAACAGGCTGTTCATTTGTGTATAATTCAGCGATAAAGCGATTACTGGATTAACAGAAACCATTTTGAAAATTGATTGAGTGGTTAAGTCATTTACCAAGCAAAAATGCAGCACACTCTGAGGCTCCAACTTCTCAAATGTAAGAGTAAGCTACACTTCCTGTTATTCACATCAATGTAATATTTTGTAATTTGTTGTAAAACAAATAGTCTATATTCTCAGCATATCCTAGTTTTGACTGTGTCTCTCTATCAAAGTGCAAACATGTCATGTATGTCTTTCACACGCAACCTGTTTTGACCACCGTGGAGCCCAAGACCAAGCTATAGTTTGGAGACTGGGAGACCTGAGTAACAGGAAGGTTATACCTGATATGGACATGTGAGCTCGATGAGGAAGGCTCGAAGCCTTGTAAGGGAACATCTGGTTTTATCATGAAATCAGTGCAAGCTCCTCTCATAAACACAACCTAACGCCTGAGCCCTGGAGCTCTGGCCAATAACAAGCATGTGAACACAAACGCCATCCATCAGAGCCGAGCCGTGGGAGGAGTTCACAGGGAAGTAGAGAGAGTGAGATAGACACAAAGAGCAGCATGAAGAGACGTAAATTGTGTGTAAAGTAAATCATTTACAAGTGGCAAACGCTGGCTCTCGGCAGCTTCTTATTTCTACTTTACGTATCAAATTCACAAAGCTGCCTTTAAAGCTGAGGCGGAAAAAAAGCTTAAGAAGCTTACATTTGTACACTTGTCAAGTTAAAAGGTCAAAATCAATATGGAACAGGCCGCTCTTGAGTGCCTCAACATCTGTCTACTTGTCGTTAAAGTTATTTGAGATTGCACTCAAATGACTTATGGTTATACATTATGCGGATAATTTAATCAAATTCAATACACTCTTCTTGGCAAATTCATAGTGAGAGTCTGTTTGTGTGCTCCTTATTAATGAAGGGCATGTTGCTGCCTGTCTTTTCTTGCTTTCCTGATGGTCGAGTGAAGGCCTGGGTTGGATCATAGCGGTAAACTTCAGCATCCTAGGGGGCTCCTTCATATACTTTTCAAAATGCCTCACAGCCACAAAGGTTTTTTTGTGTGCCGATTATAGCTGGATATTATTTTTTACAATGTGTGATAGTCTAGAGAAACTTTGCTGGGTGACACAAGATCATAAAAGAAGTGGCTGTAAATCATTACGCTCATACACACAAGTCCAGGGGAAATTATTACAATGCTCTGCAGCTCTATGGAGCCTTTTAGCCTCTTTTCGAACAACATTTTGGTTTAACATTCAAGTATTTACTTTATGGTTCAGACCGTAGTTCCCTGCTCTCAACATACGTCGTCTCCAGCAGCAGCAGGGAGCTGTTTTCAGTCAAAAAGCTAAACTGCCTAACAACAGACAAAGAGAGTAAAACATGTAGTAACCTAAATAGAGACCAAACCAGAGATAAAAGCAAAGTGAATTTTACACTTATAAACATGACCCAAATGACATCATAACGTCACTCCATATCTGCTAAATGTGTAAGTCGGCAACCGTCTGCTAACATTAAGGCTATACACAGTACACGGTCAACATTATTACGTCAAGGCTGTGTGTTTGGAAGCTGGTTTTGGATTTCTGCTGCCCTATAATGGTTAGAAATTCAAGAATGCAGCTTTAGGGTCTGTGTTAGAAAAATTTCAAATGGCATACTTTTTCTATTTTTACTTTGAGGACATACTGCAGCTGCCATTTACAAAGTATGCACTGTTGAATGCAGTATGCATTCAATTGGAACATACTACTTCCTCAGAACCTTGCACCTAGAACTTTGATCTTCTCGCTCATATCTCAGCTCAGCAGAGGATTGTGGGTCAAAATAGCCAGAAAAGCATACTGGCTTGCACACTGCAAAAAGCAACCGGATGTATTCGGACATCCTGGTATTTTTGGCATACTGCATTGACATACTAGTTTCTGGGACACACTAAATCTTTTTCCAGCACACTAAATAATTTGGTGGTATGTGTATTGTAAAAGACAGTTCTCATAGATCTCCATGAAAATATAAAATGTCACACATTTCTGGATTTTCTGAATATTTTTGATAGCTAAATTGTCAAAGATAGAACTCAAGTTCGGTCATCCCATTTGACGCAGATATTACAGGCAAAGCGCCTTCTTCAGTGTAAGTGAATTACCCACGAGTGTGCAACAATCCACTTCCCTAGGTATGGCAAAACAATCAACAACTGACTGCTTTTTACAACAATGTGTGGGCAAACAGCAACCCCATGCTGATAGTTTGCAACACTGTAACACGCCAGGGGACTAAATCATACACTGTACAAGGCCCAAAATGTATTTCCTCGCAACGTTAAAAAAAAAGCAACAAAAATATATTTCATGAGAATAATCCACCCTGCTTGGTAAAGGGGTGGGGTGTTTCACACTGTAGATTCCCTGGTGTTTAGTGCACGCAAAATGAAGTGAAACAGCCATGACGCGCTCCATGAAAGCAACATGTATCAACTCCTGTTGTGAAAGAGTTAAGGAGTGTAAAAGACATGCAGTGAATTTCCTAAAATAATCCACCGTTCTTCCTGCTTTTAAGAAATATTGCAGAAACAATAATAATATTGCAGAAATAATATTTGAATTCAATAGATATTTCTGCAAATTAGCATAAGGGCATTCCAGAGAGGCTATTTGGGGGTGACAGTCATCACAGGATGCAGTCACATGACTCCAATTCAACAACTGAGCACAGGATATCTAATTAATTCATAGATACTTATCTTCTGCTATGGATGTATTGAACAAACAGAAATCAGCACAAAATGTATCCTGGATGGCAAATGAAGGCATAATAGAAAATAGAATAAAGTTTATTTGTATGCAAGGGCAATTTTTTTTTTTTTAAATTCATCTTGCAGGTTACCATTTAAACAGGCTACTTTCAAATAGATGAGGGTCTTGAGTTAACCCCCCACCCTCCCACCCCACCCTAATATCCCATCTTCAGCAGGGCTCGGTGAGGTCTGCCTCCATCACCTGAGACAGATGCCACATGACATAAATACTGGAACACTGGCCGACTGTCAGAGTCACACAAACAAACCGGAGGTAGGTTTACTAAACAGAGTTAAGGAGAGCAAAGGTGAGACCTACATGTAGCCAGTTTACCAAGCTTTGTGTAGTATACAGTCCTTTGACTTTACATTTCTAGGAATGAAGACACTGGCACGACTGAAAAAGTGCACTCCTGTTTATGAATAAAGTTTAAAAAACGGGCAAAACTTCAGTATTAGCAATAGTTTGACAACAGTGATTGTCAAGTTGTAGAATAAAAGAAAAGGGAGAGCTAGAAAATGTCGATAGCTTTGAGACATTTGCTTGTATCATTCTCAATTGTTTTCTTTATTAACTTTATTGAATTGTTAATTGTCTATTGTTTCGTGAGTCTTATATCACTCGGGGCATTTTGGATTAACCACACCAGCTTCCATTTTTCAAGCATACAGACATGACTAAGATCCAAGTGGGATTGAAACATATTAAGCTTTGTTCATACTCGTGCTTGACATCGTGACGCGAGCTCTGAGCGTGCACGGAGACGTTTATACTCAATGTGCTGTTCGTTGCATGATTCTTCTGAACGCCAGGGAGCGTACACACTAAATGTACTGTGAAGAAGCAAGAGGACAACAAGTGTAACACGCATAAAGCCATAAACCAACCTCCACAATGCAGAAGAGGAATTGCAATTAACTGAAAAATCATATCTCATATTCATGGTTGACTTTATTGTCTTTGTACAAGCCCTGTAAAGAAACCAGTCCCGTATGAAATGTACTATAAAGAAAGGTTGAATATCCTGGAAACAATTTGATTTAGCTGGCAAAATATATCGTCAATTGAATATTTTGAAGACTTTCTGTTCCTAAAGCGCATGTAAAAACAAATAATTGGCTTTGTGTATAAGTACTAGACATGTTACTGGCGTTTTTATCAGTGAACTATTTGTGACAGTGTGCGCCACAAGCACAAAGTTAAAAAAATGTAGACACACGACGAGAGGCCTGACGCGCAGGCTGTGGTTACACTAAAGCAAGAATAAACTAAGCTGCAAACCTTTGTGGAGTGAGTATGGTGTGCAGGCGCAACCTTTTTTTTCATTGACGTCGTTTTCTGGTCGCCTTATTAATGTTAAAATGTTGTTCCAACACGTGAAATAACAATCTGCATAATTCCTTTAAAAATAATATTTCTTAAAATACAGTTTTGACTATTGTTTTTTTTTAGAAATGAAAGAATCAACATCACTGTAGGTTATCGCCATGAAGCGTCTGACTCACTGAATCCTAGCTACGGCTCCGGTGTCATGATACGTAATCCAGACTTAACGACACCCACAAAACATTTCAGTGCTGTTTGTTTTGTGGAGTTGCACTGCCTGAATGTGACCTTACGCTTGTTCCTCTGACTGCTCTGTTGTTCCATGACATGCAAACAGTTAACTTCACTGCATTATCTTCATGGGCAGCCTATTAATGTGTCCAGAACATGACAAATGATCTTTGCTAAATACATAGTTTAACAGACCTCTATGATACTTAAAGCCTTAGGGATTAGGGATATTTACAATCTTGATGCATGTGATCAAGTACTTATTAAAAGATGAAAAATGTATGATGATCATCAGTGGGTTTTCCAAGCATACTGAGATTAACTGGCTTTGTCACATCTGCACATTTGTGTTAAATTGTAGAAGTTTATCCAGGCCTATGTTGCGGCCTCCTTTTTCAGCTCAAATACTTGTGTAATACAACTATAATACAACCAAGTATCTTGTTCCCAAAAGATGGGTGAAAGAAATATAAGCAATTACCAAGATGTTGGGTATAATGATGTTGATTTAACTCGCATTTCAGCCTCATTTTGAGAACAGAAAAACACTTAAAGAAAGGAGAAAATAACCACCTGTTAGCCAACGAGCTAGCTGAGAAAATGTCAACTGCATTTCTTTTATTCTCCTCAATTTGCTTGAAGCCTGTTTTTGATATAGGCACAACCAACCAGTTTTTCGATCACTTAGCAAAAGTAACATCAAACGTTCTATGTGATCATATGGCCGGTAGAGTTCCCCTGGTGACGCAATTACTGCATCTTTAATCCGTGCCAACCCCCCAGCCAACAACGTGTGTCTGTAGCAGAGCACCTGGTGCTTAATGCCCCGAGTCTTTGGTGCCGTGATCGGGTGCCTGCTGCTGTTAAATGTGGCATCAGGTCCAATGTCGAGCCAGTCGATCCTTTGATACAGGTAAGAGATATTTCGGGACAAAATAGGGTCACTCAAGCCAATGCATTGCAGAATGTATCAGTATAAGTTAGATACATTTTATAGTGTACAAATACATGGTATATCTTAAATTGAATAAAGAGATATTTGGCTGGCATCACTTAGAATGCCAGTGTGCCCCAGAAGAGGAAAAAGAGTCCTGACGAACAAAAATGTCAACAGTTTCACAAAAGCAAAGTTTCTGATGAGCACATCATGACAGGGCCTTCCCAGGGAGCAAACGGTTTGGGGTGGGCCACAGCTCTGACTGTATCTGAGAGGCACATTGTGTATCAGCTGCAGATGGGGTGCGCGATTAAAACCCTGTACTTTCCACTCACTCAATCTGCCGTCAGTGAGCTTCATATGATGGCTGCAAACACCTATTTCTGCCACTAGACACACCAGTCCTGCTGGTTTGTCTCCTGTAGCAGCCATACACAAACAACCACCTTCTACTGTACACCTGCTAGATTATTGCATCATTGCACTCTCACCTTCCTCACAGGAAATACAAAGGTACTGCCTTACGTGTGTCAAGCAAGACGAAGAAAATTATTTTGGTTCAGTATAGTGGCTTTGATGCAGACAAAACAAGTACTAAATCTTTGCAGCGATCACTTAAACCAATGCTTTATAAGTTGTGAATACAATAAGTACACTTTTATATTTAACCTGAAATGTAAATAAGCTTTTTGTTTGGTCCACTTTCACAGGTCAAATTGCGTGTGCTGTCACGGGAGAGAGAACGGCGGGGGGGGGGATACAGGTCCCCGGGAACAATGGCGAGCAGATCAAGAGTAACCTTGGCCGGATGGGGGAGATATCACACTGAGGATCAGCGTCTTTCGTCAGAGACAAAAATCTATCTACGAAATCTTACTTACATTATGTTCGGGGAAGGAGAGGAGGGGTGTCTCGCATTTGAGCCTGTGTGTGCGTTTGCGTGCGTGTGTGATGGGGGAGGGGCGGGCGGGGGTTAAAGGGAGAAAGAAAAGGAGACAGCGACAGACTAAAGAAAAAGTGAAGAAAAGGGGGTGGGGATTGCCCGACAACAGTTTCTCCGAATCTGTTTTTTTTTTTTTTTTTTTTGCTTAAACTTCACCACTCACACTTTTTGAAAGATTTACTTTTACCATAAATCACTCAGAATAAATTGCGCAGTTATTGGAAATGGCAATCCTGTTGGTTGAAGTTAGGGTTTTCATTGCAGTGACTAATAGTGCTTCTCAGTTTTGCCCTTTTCAGTGGGATCTGCCCTCAGCTGCTAAACACACACAAGCCCTCCTCTGTAGCTGCGGCTGACGTCAACCGTCACTTAGCAACAGCCTTTTGGTGTAAAAGCAGCAGTGCTGACACCGTTTTCAAAAGAGGCGCACAGAGGAAGACAGAAAGAAATGAGAGACAGAGATAGAGAGAATGAAACGGGGAAGAGTAGAGGGAGAAAGTGAATACAATTTGGGTGGGTTTGCTGTGTAATGTTTCGATGAGAATGCAATGCAAACATAATAACTGTGTAAATTATCAGTGCCACAAAATCCCTCTTGTCTAACCGTGCCTTCAAATGATCACATCATGCTTTAAGGATATTGAAGGAAAAGATAATGTTGTAGCAACAAAGCTGTCTGAAGGCTATTTACCAGTCAATAAAAGCTGTGGGTTAAATTTAAACTTCAATACACTACATCCCTACCCTCATGCGTACAGTCCCACTGCAACCATTTACATATGGGCTCACACCATTTCTGTCATAGAAGTCTAATTTGACCAAACCTGGCCGAGCTCTCTCCCTTTGCTCTCTCACCCTGTCACGGACTGAACCAACAGTCAACACATGCAAGGTTCAACAACCCCATCGTGAACTTAAAAGCTCAGCCACCTGAAATATTTGCATTGTCGGGAACCTTGTGGAGTAATCAAAATTCTTTGAGATGAGCGGCGCAGTAAAAACTCCTCCGTCTCCTAAACTCCCCAAACGAAACAAAAAAGGCTTGTATGTGTTCAAAACCAGCATTTTATCATTAGGTATCTTCACATTTGCACATGTGTCATGTTGTGGAAACAAGCAGAGTATGGGAGGCTGACACAATAGTTGCAGGGGAAATAATGTTCTAATTAGCCCAAACCTCTCTGGTCCAACATTCATTCTGAGCCCAAACAACTCAGCTACGAATAAGCTTTGTGCGTAATAACACAAGCAGATAGACGAGGTCAGGACATCACATCAAGGCTCATTAGAGAAAGATAAGAAAGAGGGGGGAAGCTGTACCGCTCTTTATACGCGTTTCCAAACACAGCATAAAACAAGCCATAACCCCAACTGTGTCCTAAAATAATAATGACAGAGAAACAAAATAAAACCGTCTGTGAATATTTTGCGAGCCCTTTTGTGACAGTGACGCTTCAGACAGCGGAGTCATTAAGGCTAAGCTCTGGCAGACCTATCATGAAAACTAAAGAGCGGCAAGCTAATTGCTGGCTATCATGACGCAAACCGTTTCCAGGGTAACCCGAGTTTTGGAGTACCCGCTCCAGCATTTCCTCATCTGTTTGCACTCACACCAGCAGGCTGACAATGCAGCCGCTGCATCCTGTTTCAGCCAAACACACAGTACCTCGCTCTGCTTAACCCTTTGTAGGACGACAATATTACTCACAGAAGCCTGTCAGGGTCCAATGACTACGAACACAATTTAATTACATACACACACTTATTTTTAAATATATATATATATATATATATATATATATATATATATATATATATATATATATATATATATATATATATATATATTACACACACAATATATATATATTTGTGTGTGTAATATATATATGTATATATATTACACACAAATGTATATGTATATATATATATATATATATATATATATAATATAATAATAATTATATATATATATATATATATATATATATATTACACATATATATATATATATATATATATATTACACATATAGGCAACATTCATAAATGCTGATTCAG
The DNA here is from genome assembly GCF_023055335.1 of Clinocottus analis. Classification (NCBI taxonomy): domain Eukaryota; kingdom Metazoa; phylum Chordata; class Actinopteri; order Perciformes; family Cottidae; genus Clinocottus; species Clinocottus analis. The sequence continues at coordinate 273,112 of NW_027176076.1, forward strand.
CTCTTGATTAGGCATTCATAAAATGTGTACCTACTATCGAAGTGGCATCTCTGAGGAGTTGCTAAGCAATGAATTGGGACATCTTGGCCTTGATATTGCGAATGTAATACAAGCTCCTGAACACGGAGGTTAACTTCACACGTCATCCTCCTTCAGCTCAACAACAGCTCAGTTTCACATTTCATCAAATCGATCTATATTACAATAACCAGCTCAAAAGCATATCAACTACACTTTCATTACAAGTATTTTCATATTTGTATAAATCCTCTATTTTAAATCAAACTGTGGCGAAATTGTTCACAATATTGATAATATTTACATTTAAGTTTCCTTAAAATACAAAAAGAAAACATACATAACCTTTACTGCAGATAACATTTACAGGCCTATATTTTAAGACAATTATTTTTTTCCCCATTAGCAGTCCTTTGGATCTATGGTCTATTCTGACTTACGTTATATAAAAAGTATTTTAAAAACACTAACAAAAAAATTAGGTTGAGCTCAATCTATGGAAGACAATATGAACAATAATGCAAAATGAGGTTGCGGCGTTTATGATGCATTGAGCATGTCGGTAGCCCAGCAAGGTTTAATTTGATTATCCTTTATACCTTTAATTGTTTAAAGCAAGACGTGTTTATTTATATACATGCCATAACCAGCATGTAAAGGACTTAAGGTATACGGGAAACAAAACTGAACGCTTGTGTCAGCACATGCAACTCATCTTGAATTTAACACACATTGTTCAGACAGTTTAGTCCTGATAACAGTGAACCAAAAGGCAAATAAGTTTGCAGACAGTTTCACTAACTGCACCGAGGCTTTTATCTCCCCAGACCATACAGTAAAGGAGCAGAGCATGCAAACAGTATGAACAGTACGATGGCCACAATGTCATTCTATCTCATTACACCTGTGACACACAAAAAAGACCTTGTTTTTATTCTACTCTATTAAATCTATTAGATTTTATACCAAAAATCTTCAATTAAATGACACAACTTACTTGGTCTGTACTTATATAATACTGATGGAGGATTTATGAATGTGAACATTACATAAGTGGTTCAATACACTCACACTAGTGTGCTCATAGTGGAAGCCTATAATTTCTGTATACATTGAGCCAACAATGTAAAATTATAAAATATGAAAAAGTAATATTCTGGAATACTTAAAAGGCCTTTAGCTTTGTCTGATTTCTGGATGAATAAGAAAAGTGTTTATTTCTGTGCCGACTTTTCCCTCCTAAAGACTCTTTCTATTGCACGTCGTCGCAAGACGGACAATTTCTCATCACTGCTGGAGGCAGACACTAAATTCTACAGGGCGATTAATAAGAGTTGGCATTTTTTTTCTTCTTTGCAATCACCCTGCGGTACGTCACTGGGTTGTGACGTCAATGTTATATCATTCCACATGGCTTTACAGCAAGCGAACGTGACAGCTGAGAGCTGCTCTGCGTTTTCACTGCTCTCCCTTCCAACCTTTCTCTCTGCAGCCTGCGTCTCTGCTCTTGTCTGGATGGGGGGTTAGTTAAGTGTATTATTTACCCCTGTTTGCCCCCGTGGAGTGGTAAGTAACCACACAAAAAGAGGGCCTTCTCCCTGAATTGTACATTGCGCTGCCTCTAAGGGCTCACTCATGAAATATAGCTTTTAGATTTCTGCCATGAAAGCCCAAATACAATAATCCTACTTTAAAAAAAAAAAATTATCTCCACTTTATCTCCTTCATCTCAAAAAATGAACTGGGTCTCAGAAACACATGCTGACATAGTTTCGGAGAGGAACAAGCTGCCATTCGGGTTGGACGATATAATCATAGTTTTGGCTTTTCTATTTGAAATAAATGATTCCTGGGACCCAAACCCAAATATGCAGCAGAGAATTTGTTGACCCATGTGACCACTGGAGAGTCTAAAAGTGCATAATGCAATTTACAGGATTGACTGACGTATTTGGGTCTCCTATTGAAAAAGAATTTAACACAATAGAGGGGCACTGTTAATGCAATAAATCTAGGATCCAGCGTGCCTAACCCCTGGCAGCCAATCCATGAAGCTTTGGTTGTGCAAGAGGTTTAGAGTTATCAGAGCAAACATGAACATTAATTGAAGCTGGAAAAGACGAAATGTTACAATTTACTGTTTTTTATGAGTAAATAATATTTGCATATTTTAGACAGAAACCTTTGTCTCGTTTCATGATTTCTAAATGAGCAGTCAAAACAGTCGACTATGAAGGATTTTCCTTTTTAGTCAGTCTGACACATTTAAGGATTGCACCTCCAATCAAAAGATGTGCTCAGCGAGACCGCCACCAAACCCGAACACGACACTGCGTACGAGCAGAGAAAACAGGGAGTTGACCTTTAAGAAAAATAGAGCAATCTTTTGACTCATAATGTGGCCGTAACATGGAATTGAAATGAATACATCTGTAAATCCTAAGCACTTATTCTCATTTTTTTCTGAACCTTTTTGTTCATGTTGAACAGCACAATTGTACTTTGAATATGCAAATGACAAAGTTATCAAAGTTGATGGTGTCGAAAGATGCTTTAAAGCCACGGTGCCGGTGTCAAAGATAATATAATTGTATGACTCACTGTTAGACCACGCTACAGTAAAAAATATTCTATAGCTTGCATTAGTAAAAGAAAAAGACAGTAATAAAAAACAAAATAGCGACAACTATGGTAATAGTTATAAATAATAAGAAATGTTGCTTGATTGGTATCCGCAAATTTAATGTCAAACGTACATCATCTTGATGTTCAAAGATAATTTTTAAAATGACAGAAGAAACTGACATCAATGAGTTTAAACTGTAAATAGACTATCTGTGCTAAATGTAGGTGTGTTGGTGGTATTGGTTGTCAAGTGTAACAATATTTTGTACATTTAGCCTTCTCAAATGCAACTGTTAAAAAGCTTACGTTAAAACAAAAGCAAACTGGCTTTGGAAACATAACAAAAAATTATGGATCAGATATCCGCAGAGCATGTCCATTACCTAATTAACTCTTTATGTTTTTCTGTCATTTCAAGTTGATTGTCAAGTTGATTTAGAGATTTGTATAGAGAAGTAAACATAACTTCTATGGGGTTTGACATAAAAGTTAAGCTAGCAACATGGACGTCCTATAAGCATTGAATGTAGGAGCTGAATTAGCTTTATTTCCTAAACAAATCAATGTTTGGCACGCATGTGCAGTCTCATTAGCATGCTGTTAAAAAAACAAAAGAAACAATACAAAGACCTGCTAATCATTGTGTTGCTCTACAGCGCAACTAGTGGCTGAGAAACTCCTGTGTATTTCTCTAAAAAAACAAAAGCAGCCACTTTTAAAATAGATGATGAGAACTTTATCTCATTGTTTAAACAGTGCACTTTGTTGCAATACACAATGAACAACTGGGAATTAACTTTAGGGTTGTAATACCAAATAATAACTTGAGGTGGCCCTTACCAGCTTTATATTATCTATTATCTCTGAAGGGAAAAGAAAATGTCAAAAACATCAGAAACTTTGAACATCGAAAAAAAAAACAATATTCACACCTATGTCCTCTATTTGAACTTGAAGAACGAATTATTTAAAAAATAAAAATAAAAAAACGAGACAGAGGCCATAACTATTATTGTGTCACTGAGGTATTACAGCATTATAATACTCTGTTGCAGCTCATGTGCAGGACAACGGACAAGCCAAACACACACAACCGCAGGTGTCTGGTGGCACGGCTCTTGCCCTGCGGTCTCTCAGGGAATCGGGCGCATCGTCAGAAGCAACACTTTCAGTTTTAATATTCATGATGGTATCAACTTGCAAAAACTGTGCACCTACATTAATGGAGCGTTTGTGAAGAACACTCCAAGTAGTTTACACAAGAAAATAGAGGGCTAAAAACCATTCATTTTTAAGAAGGCTTGTTTTCTTAATTTAACTACAGCACTTGATAGAGCCAACCAACTCAACACACAGCTGAGCCGCATAACATCAATTTCGCAATTGACAATGATAATAGAAAATAGCTATGGGCAGGTATGATAAAGTAATTACCAAAAATATCTTCAAATGTTTGTATTAATACACAAGATGTGTCATGATATATGAAATGAACAGATGTAATGGAGGCAAACAGTTTTTATGTGACGCGCCAATTGTCATGTCCATTATGTTTCTGAGTGTATTGCCCGATCATTTACCGGAGTACAAAGCAAAGTTACGTTTATACCTGAGTAGGACCTTTTCCACAGCCAAAGTACTGTCGCTGTTGTTAACTGAAGTATAATAGATAATCCACATGACTTGGATGTTGGTCAAACTGTGCCAGTATAGCCATGGTGTCACATGAGACATCACCAATAGGCTGATGATACTCTGAAAATTGTGACAATGATTTCCAGTTTTGTTTTAAACTCCTTAGAAAAAAACATTTTCTTCATCTCTAATTTACTTAGTTTTAAGAGTTTTTCGGACTAAAACATCTTCACTTACATCTACTTGATGCCGAAACTCTATAAAACCAATTTCCAAGGTGATGCTGTGTATAAAACCATGTGTTTCCGCTAACAAAGCCCCCAGCCTTACTGAAAGACAGAAAACTACAGAGCCTCACAGACAGCAGGAAGGCGGGGGGGGGGGGGGGCTGTTTGGTGTGCAAAATGTGTGTGAAGATGAAGAACATGTGTGACATCACCAGTGAACCCTGAGTGACTCCTTTCGAGATCTGCTTTTGTGCCTCTTTTTGCCGGCCTCTGACGCAGAAGTGGTCTCATTAATAGAGAAGGTATATCACAAAAAATCACTTATTATGCTCAGGTTATGGTTCTTCTTCACTGACTAGATTACCAGATTATAAAACCCAGGAAAGTTAAAGCTTGGTATGTCAGCTATGATTAAAAACATTTCCTTTTATCCAAGCGCATCAACAACCGCTCTCACTTGCATTATGCTAATGTTGTCGGCCGTCCCATTAAAATCTATCCCAGAATGCAGTGGGCACTACACCTCAGACCGGTTGCCAGTAAATTATCTCTCTTCTCAATATAGATTGTGATTCATGTCAGATCAACAATCAATAACTTCTTAACCAATACTTTTGCACTAGTTCTTGTTTTTAAATTCACACATTTACCAAATGTCTGACTATAGGGTACATTTATGTAGTTTTGTGGAGCAACAAGGTAACTGAAATAGACAATTAACGTGGTAATTAAAAAAATATATATATTACTAATTATAAAATACATGTTTTTTTAAAACAGTGTCCTGTTTCAACTTTAATTGCGTCAACTGAAAATGATACAGTGAGTACTGTAAGTGTACCACATGATATACATAAAGAGACTAAGAGAAAGAGAAACTAACTATTTCACATAAAAAGTTGGACAATTTAGTCTTACTCAAAAAATTCCACCAGTTTCAAGTTTGAGTCCTTGAATACGACAACACTGTAGTACAACAGTTGTGGAATGGAAATACTCTGATTAGGATTTTTACTATTACACAATGTTTCCTTAGTTCTTTACAATCACACATTTTTGACAAACAAGTTGGATCAACATATTGTGGTTTAAAAAACACCTCATCTTAGATAAAGTTGACAAATGTTAGAGCTTACACCTTCATGTTAGAAAAACTTACTTTAGAAAATATATATTACAACCTCCTGTTTACTTCTTGACCATTTTTAGTAAACTAAAAGCATACAGATATACAGATGTTATAAAAGAACAATGTTTCATTGGATGAAGCAAAAGGTGAAATTGTGTTTTGTCTTGAATGATCTAACCTGTTTTTCTGTTTCAGTTTGCATGCACTGTTTAAGGCCAAACTCAATGTGACTACTAATCTGCTATTAGCCTAAAACACAATAAGGTTGAACAACAACTGCTGGAAATAGGACAACCTAGACAAACCGGTGGATATACTTTTTTAGTTCTCTTATCATTTCTAACAAAAGCCTGAAGGACACAAAAACAATGTGTGTAAGGTGATGGCTTGGCATCCACTGAAGAAATGCATGTTTTAGTTTGAACGACTGTTTTTTTTTTTTTTAATTGCTGAGAATAATGTTGGCATTTATTTACACACAAATGAAGTCAGCACCTTGCATAATCTTTTTGCTGGAACGGGATGGTCTTCATTGAGAATGAACATCACTCGATCTTGTTTACTGGTTTACAAAACTAATGCAAAGCAGAAGCGAACACCATTTTGCGGTGGACCTGTTAGCTATGTGTGTAAACAGACTTTATACAGCTTATAAGCAAACAAAAAGATTTAAAAAAAACACACACGCTGAAAGTGGACTGTAGACACTAAATAATCCCCCATCATTTTGTTTTGTTGACTGCTCCAGTCAGATGGGACTGTAGGCCACATCACTTGCTATGCCGCTGGCTATGTTGTTATTTTGTCCACCCCGTGTAAGTGGACACTCGCGTTTAATTATAATCTGGTATACAAACTTTTAAATGGAGATAATCACCACCAAAATATAGATAGGCTTAACATTACGAATGCTACGAAGTGATATAGACAAGAAGATTACATGCAATAGGATGCTGCATGTTAAATATAAAGTATATATAGGCTTTAAAGGACACTTTTTTAATAATTGGCTGAAATGCAAAGCCCTTGCCTGGCATTTAGAGCACATACAATAACGCTGCTAAATGCATTGGTGCTTGTAATAATATCAAACGTTCCGTTTTACCAGAAAACTTGAACACAAAGTCACGTATTATTTGGTTGAATGTTGTTATTTTTTTCTACACTGTGGGTCAGTAGTTTGATTGGCTTTGTCGTTGTTGTTTTTTTTCATGACAGTAGATCGTGCGTTCCCCTCCTCTGATGCACAAGTGTACTCTGGGTAGCTGTCGATGGCCAGGGGGCCTAATGTGTAACAATAACAGACGTGGTCCTGCAGGAGAATACATACCTGTTCTCTGGATATACAGGGTAACGAAGGTCTGCGGGGCATTTTACAACTGCCATAATAGCTGGTCGACGTCTCCCCCAGTGAAACACAACTGGACCTTCGCCGGGGTCTGATCACTGGGACCTTTTCCTCCGCAGAGGAAATCCCACTCGGCGCTTCCCTGGACGGGTAGTAGCGGTCAACGCAGAGCCCCAACAGGGAGCCCGAGACCCCCGCGAAGCAGGCGAAGAGCGGTCTGAGCAGCGCAGGCAGACCGCTCAAACTTGTGAAAGAAACCAGCCACACAACGCTGGAGAAGACCAGTATGAGCACACTGTGTTTGAGCTTCAGAGTGGGGACCAGGGTGAGCAGACCCACACATCCCAACACGAATAACAACCTGCCCACCATTTGCATCTGGTGTTGGTCCTCTCCCCATTGCAAAAACCGCAAAACCAAAAAATCCCCGAGGTAACACGATGCTGGCAGTGACACGAGCCAACATTTACTGCTCTCCTTCTTTTTCCTCCTCAGGTAAAACGTCAGAAAGAAGAAAGCACATCCTATGCTGAACAGGGGACTGATGGACTGGGAGAAGCCCGACAAAAAAGTCCGCAAATCCCAAAGCGAGTCACTTTGCACGCTCCTAGAAATGAGGAAAGAAACCGCGAAGACTACAAACGCGCCGACGTAGAGGGCAGAGACCTTTAACACTTTTGAATTAAGAATGTCTTCGTTGCAAAACCTGCACACGTTAAACAAGAAGCCCCTCTGATGGTCCTGTTTCAGAGGGGTGACGCAGCTCTTCACATAGCCGTTCCTGAAGCCCTCTGAGCTGTTTACACTTCCAGCTCCGTCGTGGTGCCTTGTTTTACTGTGCAAAATCTCTCCTTCCTCCCGTGCAGCCATGGCTCGACTGTGGCTCCTCGTATCCACGCGAAAGTCCCCCTCTCTTCCAATATTCACGCCGTGTTAACGCTGAACTACATGACAGCAAATGCACTCCATGGTCACTCAAACGTGCTCCAGCACTTGGACTAAAGAAAGAAGGTGAGATGTTGTTTTTACAGAAAATGGGCTCTCTGTCGCCACCTAGAGGCCACAACTGGAACCGACCGGGGCTTTGTATTGTGGAGTGTCGAGTCAATCCTGGGACGCACCGTTAATGTGACATAATCACATGGGTTGCAGTTGAAGACCAAACTTTGAAAAATGAAAATCCCATCTATTTAAAAACATTAAATTAAATTTAAAAAAAAAAACATTTAAAGAGTGTCCCCCTGCCATTCTAGTTTAAACGTTTCAGATATTCCTTATTGATTTACAATGCTTTTTTTCTTAGACCTGATTTTATTTCTCCACAATTTGAATGTCACTTGTTCAAAATAGAAAGAAATGAATGAGTTAACTTTGCCAAATGTTACAGAGTTAGTTCCAATTTTTGGGATTTTCGTGACTCAAGCCTTCGCATATAATTTGAATTGGCTTGGCCATAGTCTACTCAAATTGAATAACTAAAGTAATAGTTTACTGTAATAAAATAATAATTGGTCTTTGGGTCAGTGTCGCCACGCTGCATCAAATTGCTCTGGGATTGTTTGCTGCGCCTGGTTCGCTCAATAGCGCGAATGTCGACTTAACTGATCAGAATAACAATTGCGTGACCCAATCGCAATGTCCCCCATAAACCCTCAAACCCTGAACCCTCAGGGATTTACTGACGTCACCTGCTAAGTGGTTGAGTGTAAGGGCTTGAAATGGTGTAAATGCGAATAGAAGATCACTTTCCTGCAACATATCACGTGACTACATAGACAAATATTGTGTACAAATGACTATTAATTCTATACTTTTTATTCACTGATTTGAACGTATTCCAGGCTCTTTCCTCACGTGATAGAGAAGTCATTTAATGGTGTGGGGTAAAGGTATTTTATCGGGCTAAACGCCCACGTGCCCTCATCTTTGTTTACCTTTTTTTGGTACGTCTTCGTGCTTCCATTGGTAACTGGAGGCTCGGTCGAAAGAGCTGCACCTCGCCTGCAATGGAGACGAGAGCAGGCGGCAGCAGCAGGGGGCGATGACAGAAAACTGCGGTCAAGTCGGACAGTTTTAGGCTGCTTTCAAAATAAACACAGGAAGTCACAAACAAATTGACTTCCTGTTAGTGCCGATCTGTAGTCTACTTGTAGTTTACGGACCTCGTCTGATTTATTGTATATCTTTGTAAATATATATTTATGTAGAAATGTGTGTGTAGCTGCATCCTTTATCCTTTGTATGTCTGCCTGTGATAAACATTACTACTCATTTTGATATGTGTTGCATTCATAAGTTTGATGATTATCAACCACACAATATATGTTTTTAGATTCATAATGAGACTGATAGTCAACAATCGAGTGTTAAGTATTACAACTACACATAAAATAGGGATTTTCTACAACATGTGGTGTTAGCAGTCAAATCTTAGTGACAATGAGCTCTCTGATGTGGCAGCAGCCAGACTTTTACCATCATGCAATGGACCATGCATCGGAGGAGAACTAGGCCCAAGCCCAATCTCAACCTTTACCAGCTCACAAACTTTGAGGCGCGCTCCTGCGAAGTCCGTGAGGATTTAGCAATGTGACCGTAAACACACGGTTCGCAATGAAAGAATGGAGACTGGCTCTAAAATCGACGGCCACCTCACTCTCGTGAGATTATCGTGGACAAGGTGTATGTATGAATAAAAATAAATAAATAATGGACAGAATAAAGTACAAGAAATGAACACAAAAAACAACAAGAAAAATTAAAACACAAACATCGAAATGTATACTGATAATTCATGAAGCTTATTAAGTCAAAAAAGACACGGACTGTAATGTGGCTTAAGTGACTCAATGCTTGTATTTTGCACACGAACATGAAAACTTTTTTATCTGTTAACATTCTATGAAATTGTTCACCAGTATTCCTTCCTGTAATATGATCTGGCACAATAACTACTTCCTGGCCTAGGAAAAACCATGACCACAGAATAGGATCTTCAAACTAAGTTAAATGAGAATCCCATGAACAGTATTTGTAAGCATACAGAGTAGATAGCAGCAGGTGTGTTGCCTTACTCTTTGTCTGACAAGGTTATGTAATGTAAACAAGCACTTTGCTCTTGACTTGAACCATAAACATTCCTTATCATAACAACTGCAATTTAAATATGTGTACTGGTTTGCAGCAATACAACACTGTTACATTTATAGAGTTGTTTTTGGAAAACTGACCAGTAAAATACTTATTAATAAGATTAATGAATTGCTGGTTTTGATCTTTTTAATGGGATTTGTTGATCGCAATAATACAAATTCTAACATAATTACACTCATTCACTTATTACCCTTTCATAATAAAACATGATTTGTCAAAACAATGTTTATGTGCCGTTTCATAAGGTCTGCTATAAAAACTCACTTTTTGTTTTGCAAGTGAAACATCATAGTTATATTTGTATGATGTTGTTGAGGGACATTGGTATTGCGTTGTTGAAGACATTGACTTATATAGAAGATAGTGATTTAATAAACAATTTTCAGACACGTTTCAGTTCATTGAGTGTTTCACTACGCTTCCACTGGAGGGTGCTGCATACCAATCCTGAATACTTGATCATATATGATCACAGTATACAACATTACAACACTGCTATTACACACAGCTTTACTATGCTTTTGGATTACACTTGGTCTATTTCTTGAAGTGTTTACAATAAATGCATCACTAGTCATTGTTTATTTGTTACATGAAAGGGCAGGTCATTATTAATTGGTGTTTAGTGCCCAATTAATTATGTAATTGTATTTATTCATAATCATCTTTATTGGAATCGTCTTCAAAAGACATCCATCATCGCAGTAGTGTCGGCGAGACTCTGGACTGGTCTGGTTTGAACTCAGCTTGCAGATATTTCTCATGCCTGTGACGTTTTGGGTTAGTTTTGCTCTCGCGTTTGGACCATCCGACGCACCGTAGCAGTGATGTGGCTCAGAAAGTAATCTTCCACGTCAGTAGGAAGTAGTGGAGAACTACAGAGACAGCTCGCCAAAGGGATCACCTTAGCATTTTTACAGATGTGATTATCCATAACTGTGTGTCGAAGACCAGGTATATCATGTTACTTATTTTTAACCGACATCACGTTGAGTGGTGTTTCTTCTCCTCTGACCCCTAGAAACTGCTAAAACAGCGAGCTAATGTTACTGTCCTCCATTTCATTGCTAGCCTGGATACAAGCTAACCTGGCGTTAGCTAAGGTCCCATATGTAGCAATTGATTATTTTGCTTCATTTAACAAAACTAATTGAATAGTCGGCTTACTACGTTCGCGTTTAAATAGTGCTTTTGCCTTACGACGTTTGGTGCTCACGGAGGGAGGTACCAGTAGTTTCAGTGTTAATGCTGCGTGTCACACTTTCTTAACTTGGATTTAATCACCTTCTTTGCCAAAACATTGTTATTTTATCGACAGCAGCCTAATTTTTACAGAAAAAATCGGTAGGAAATGGATTGAAGAGATTAGAAATGTTAAACACTACCTATTGTTGCGTAAATATTACGTGAATTATATATATATATATATATATATATATATATATATATATATATATATATATATATATATATACATACATACATACATACATACATACATACAAAGACCGATGTCATGTAATTTATATATTTTCTGATTTATTTAGATATTTCCAAATCCATGAAATTTAGATGCACATTAAGATATATGTTACATGAAAAAGAGGCTTGTCTGTAGTGTTGGAGTACACAGGTAACATTATATGCAGCATAAAGGTGATTTACAAGTCAACTTATATTTTAAGTTAAAACAGTTGTCATTCGTAATAACATCTTAATGCAGAAAGTTTAAGTTTCATCTAATACCCTTGTTGACCAGGCCTTCATAATTAGGATTTTTTTTTGATGCAACACAGATGCAGACATAATGCAACATATGGATTTTGTTAGCAAAAACACGCAAGCCATTTTATTAGATGCTTGTATTCAGGTGTTCATACTTTAAAGTACTTTTTAAAGAGTATAATCATTAATAACATGTTGTAGAGCTCTTCCATCAAGTTTTCTGACCATGGTTAGTTGGGGGCTGACGCATAGCCCAGCATGCCTTGAGACAGAGGCAGATAGTCCAGGACAGGTCACAACTATGCAGGGTGAACACCAATTTCCAAAGAACCTTTGTGCATTTCTTTAAGGTGACACAGGAAAGGATACTGCTTTGTTAGGTGACAGTGCCAAATAAACAATGAGCCAATAGGCCGTACAATTGCGGTATATTTTTTCTCTGCAATTTACGAGATCTACTGTTCTTCTGTTTCTCATAGGTATTTTCCAGTGAGCAACATTCATTGGGATTCTTCTAAACTGATACAAGTCCAGCAGCAAAATGACAGCTGCTGAGAACGTTTGTTACACTCTGATCAATGTTTCATCGGACTCGGAGCCCCCTTCTGAAGTCAGCCTAAAAGCTGATCTAGGTAACTGTTCTTGATATTAACTTGCAAAGCTATCTTACAAAACCACTGTAAAACATGTAGATGGGAAATGTTAATGTCTCTACAGCAATACAATTTAGGCGGTTGGAATTTAAGTTGTGGTGCTCAGGGTGTTAAAAAAAAAGTACTAAAAGAATGTTTTTTTTTAAAACTCCATCTCTTTTCTGAAACAATGTCTTGGTTTCTCTGGATAATCCACAAACCTCAATTTTGACAATTTTCATAAGAGTATTTCTTCAGATGACAGTGGAGTCTACAAATGACTGGAATAGTGAATTGCAATTAAATTCCTTAAAAGTGTTTGGTGAAGATCCATAAAAGTCTTAATGCATGGTTGAGGCTATGCCGATCAAATTTATAGTCATAATATTAATCCATTTTTTTAACAGAAAAGGGGGAGATCAAGGCAAAGACCGAAGCCTTGAAGAAGGTCATCATCATGATCCTGAATGGTGAAAAGCTGCCAGGACTGCTGATGACCATAATCCGCTTTGTGCTGCCACTTCAAGACCACACCATCAAAAAGCTGCTGCTGGTTTTCTGGGAGATTGTTCCGAAAACAACGACAGATGGAAAACTGCTCCAGGAGATGATCCTGGTGTGTGACGCCTACAGGAAGGTAAGATTCATCAACTCAATCCATAAATATTTTTAAACAGAAGGAAAATACTGTTTACAGTAATGATGTGAAAACAAAATGGGAAGACTCATTTTTGATATATTCAGAATTGGCCATATGATATATTATATGGAAAGATGCACTCATCTCCAGGGATAGCTGAACACCAGTATGGCAGGGTTGCTGGACTGCTGAACCCACATTACTTCCATTTGTACGTCTATATAATAATCCTATATTATGTTCGAAATTGAAAATCTGCTAAAATATTTTGATTTCATTTTTTTAAATCGGCAATCATCATGTGAAATCTTTCTCTCAATTTTAGGACCTGCAGCATCCCAATGAGTTCATCCGTGGCTCCACTCTACGTTTCCTGTGCAAGCTGAAGGAGTCTGAGTTGCTCGAGCCTCTCATGCCAGCAATCCGGGCCTGCCTGGAGCACCGTCACAGTTATGTGCGCCGCAATGCTGTCTTGGCCATTTACACCATCTACAGGTACAAACTGTTACATATTTCATGTCCAGCTGCCTTTCTACACATACATATGTTGTACTCTATTCATACGTGAACAAACAGCTGATGATATTGTCTTGTTTTAGGAACTTTGAACATCTCATCCCAGACGCTCCAGAGTTGATCCATGATTTTCTTGTCAATGAGAAAGATGCCAGCTGTAAGAGAAATGCTTTCATGATGCTGATTCATGCAGATCAGGTCCGTTGCATATTGTCCTATTTCTTACTGGTATTCTTATTGTGTGCCACTATGACCTATAGTTTCTATCCCAAAGGCCCAACTTACCTCATGTCATTCACACGTTCGCATTTCACAGGATCGAGCCCTGGATTATCTCAGCACATGTATTGACCAAGTGCACACTTTTGGTGACATTCTCCAGCTGGTCATTGTGGAACTGATTTACAAAGTGAGTCGAGGCCTTTATTAGTCTAATATGAACTTAGTAACACACACCATACTACCAGATGAGGTGCTTTAATGTCTGAACTCTTGCTGTGTTTGTTCTCTGCCTGCTAGGTTTGCCACGCTAACCCCTCTGAGCGCGCCCGGTTTATCCGATGCATCTACAATCTGCTGCAGTCCTCCAGTCCCGCTGTTAAGTATGAGGCTGCTGGCACTCTTGTTACCCTCTCCAGTGCTCCCACAGCCGTTAAGGTACATTACCAAGGTTTATCTTGTGTGCCATATACTATATATACGGTATTGATATTGTATTACACATGACCCAAAAGCAGTGATTTCTTTGGTCTTGTACCTTCTCTTATGCACTCTATGTTTTGTTGGACTCCAGGCTGCTGCCCAGTGCTACATTGATTTGATTATCAAGGAGAGCGACAACAATGTTAAGCTGATTGTTCTCGATCGTCTGATTGAACTGAAGGAGCACCCAACTCACGAGCGTGTACTCCAGGTACGTTGAATTATTGCTGTGGCTAGTTTTTGCTGCCTTTTTGTGCCTAAATAAACCTCAAAGACCATTGTCCTCTATCTCAACAAGGTTGTTATTAAAAACATCACTGACCGAAGTGAAGGACCCCATGAAAAAACATATTATTTATCTTACAGCATTGTAGTACTATTTATGATAGTCTGAGTTCCAAAAGTATTATTTATATGAGACCAAAACAAAATTTGTAAGAAAATATACAGAATTACGTTTTCTATTGTTTACTTTAAAGAGTCAAAAGATATCATAATCTGGCAAACATGATCTTATAATGAGACGACACCCATCTGCTGCACCTACAGTGCATCTTCGTTCGGACCTAATGTGGATGTCACTAATGCTTTGTTAGGATCTTGTGATGGACATCCTGCGTGTTCTCAGCACTCCTGACTTGGAAGTCCGAAAGAAGACCTTGCAGCTGGCGCTGGACCTTGTTTCATCGCGCAATGTTGAAGAGGTCAGTGGCGTGCACAGTATACCCATGTAATTGTTAATTTCATGTCCGAACATAGACATAGCGCTATTGGGAATATATTGTTGATGAGGTAGAATCTGTTTGTTTTCCAGTTGGTGATTGTTTTGAAGAAAGAAGTGATCAAGACAAACAACGTATCAGAACATGAAGACACTGATAAGTACAGGCAGCTGTTGGTGCGCACGCTACACTCCTGTAGTGTGCGCTTCCCTGACATGGCAGCCAATGTCATACCTGTGGTGAGTTTTCTATTATTTAGCAATTCAATTTTGTTATATTTTATGGTGGTTTATACTGTTTATTTGACAAAAATGTAAGAAAGCAGTTCTTTTGTTGATACTATTTACAGCTGATGGAGTTCCTAAGTGACACTAATGAGGCAGCTGCTGCTGATGTGCTGGAGTTCGTACGGGAGGCCGTTCAGCGGTTTGACAACTTGAGACCCCTCATTATTGAGAAGATGCTGGAAGTCTTTCACGCCATCAAAGCTGTCAAGTAAGGCTTTCTAAGCACTTTGAGGGGAATATTATGCATTATCTTGGTTTATGTCTCTTGCAACTACAACTGCCGCTGGCCACACAGTTGCATCGACGGACTCGTTTTGGTCTACAGTTCCCGTGCCTTTTCCATACGCCAGGGCAGTAGGTGGCTCAACGACCGTTTAGAGTCGACCTGCACACCGACGTTCAACGATATCTTCCTCCAGGAATTCACCTCCATCTGCGTGTCTTTATACTCCGTCAAACGGTTATATAAATGCTCATATCTGTGGACCTCTTCAGCCAAACGTTCTTCAACGAGATCCATTGTTCGTGTTTCTGCTATGGCTTTTAAAAATAGCGGTATTATGCTATGAAACCGGAAATGCAAGGAAATAGCAGACCAATCACAGTCTTGCGGGCCGCGAACGGCTTGCGTAGCTTTGTCGGATTGTCTGAAATTAATGGGCAACGCCCGCAAGATAGCTGATGGGACTACATATGTATATATGTATTCAGTCTTTACTGATAAGAAGTCAATTCTCATGAGTAAAGTTCACCAGTCGCGTGTCCTCTTTAATGATGTGATAAATATTGAAACAAGTAGATAGACAATTGAAAATACTCAAAGGGTAAGTTTTAAAGGCTGGTTACTTAAAATGACAAATAAAAAAATGGTCTGATTTTTGTCACCATTGTCATATTTCAGGATCTACAGGGGAGCATTGTGGATCTTGGGAGAATACTGCAGCACCAAGGATGATATCCAGAGTGTGATGACAGAAGTACGCAGGTCCTTGGGCGAGGTATGTTTGTCTTTTATTGTCAGAATTTCATGTGACACAAGCTTACCTGATAGGCCTTTTTAAAATTGTTACAAATATCTTGACATCTGTTCATCTGTCACGTGGACAGATTCCGATTGTAGAAAATGAGATAAAGAAAGAGACGGGAGAGATGAAACCAGATGATGAAGTTAGTGCAGCTCCAGCCCAGAAGCTGGTGACAGAGATGGGCACCTATGTGACACAGAGTGCCCTCAGCTCCTCCAGGCCTTCAAAGAAAGAAGAGGATAGGTAAAAACTGATATTTTATTTTGTGTGCCTGTAATATTCAGTTGATTGTAGGGAGTTTGGTCTTATTAGCATCCGTCTCACTCAATAAACACTGATTTTGCTTTTGCAGACCTCCACTCAGAAGCTTCTTGATGGATGGAGACTTCTATGTGGCAGCTTCCCTGGCCACTACACTGACCAAAGTGGCCTTGCGCTATGTTGCTATCGTTCAAGACAAAAAGAAACAAAATGTAAGTTTTTCTCGCTTCACTTCACCATTTGTAAAAATCTTTAAACCAGCTGCCTGTTCCTCTGATCCCTGCTTTCTTGCTGTCTCGCTCAGTCCTTTGTTGCAGAGGCCATGCTGATCATGGTCACTGTGCTGCACCTGGGGAAGTCCTCTCTGCCCAAGAAGCCAATTACAGACGATGATGTGGACCGCATCTCGCTATGCCTCAAGGTTCTGTCCGAGTGCTCGCCACTTATGAATGACATTTTCAACAAGGAGTGCCGCAGATCCCTGTCACATATGCTGACAGTCAGACTGGAGGAAGAGAAGCTGTCACAGAAGGTAATCACAGTTGATTCAGAGGGCTGAACCTAATATTTAACCATGTGATAGTTTGGCACAGTTAAAGCATCCTGCCCCCCCCCCCCCACACACACACACAAAAAGCAAAAAATCAAAAATAACCATATACGTTTCTTATTCTAACCACAGAAAGAATCTGAGAAACGCAACGTCACAGTGCAGGCAGACGACCCAATCTCCTTCATGCAGCTGACAGCCAAAAACGAGATTACTTCTAAGGATGACCAGTTCCAGCTCAGTCTGCTGGCTGCTATGGGCAACACTCAGAGGAAGGAGGCTGCTGATCCCCTTGCTTCAAAACTCAACAAGGTACACCACCAGCCCCGCGAGAGAATTACGTTAAGAACAGCCCCACTGTGGGAGACTGGTTTTGGGCTGTAAATATCATCTGCTTGGAGATAGGAATGATTTTTTATCTATTGAAAACTTGCTCATTCATTGTGGCAATTTATTAATTGCTCAGTGGGAAACAGAACAGTTGTTTGTTTCTATTTCACCAATATTTTACGATTTAGTTGATGTGTTATTAATCTAAAGTTCATTTACACTATAGGTATAATTTTGTTTTCATGCAAAAAAAAATATGAATTGCCTAGCATGAGTAAATATTATTTAGTTCTAATTTAATGTAATTAATGTTTGTCTGTTACAGGTGACCCAGCTGACAGGCTTCTCAGACCCAGTGTATGCTGAAGCCTATGTCCATGTCAACCAGTATGACATCGTGTTGGACGTGCTGGTGGTCAACCAAACCAGTGATACTCTCCAGAATTGCACTCTTGAGCTGGCCACTTTAGGTATGTCTGGCTTATTTTCCATCTCACTCGACAAATGTACATGTTCTCTTTCCTATTAATGCTTATCCAAGCCAATCACATTAAGTTGCTACATATGCATTTTACTAAATCTATTCCACAGGGGACCTCAAGTTGGTTGAGAAACCTTCACCTCTTACCTTGGCTCCTCACGATTTTGCGAACATCAAGGCCAACGTCAAGGTGGCGTCTACTGAGAACGGCATTATATTTGGCAACATTGGTAAGACAATCATTTTGTGTCTGGTCACCATCATAATTCACCTTGTGTTTGTTTTGCTGTCTGTAGGCAGAGCATGTTTTCTTATTTGTTGGAGATGTTTTGATTCTGTCTGTTCAGTCTATGACGTGTCAGGAGCTGCTAGCGACAGAAACTGCGTCGTTCTCAGTGACATCCACATTGACATCATGGACTACATCCAACCAGCGTCCTGCACCGATGCAGAATTCCGACAAATGTGGGCAGAGTTTGAGTGGGAAAACAAGGTAAGCCTTTGCATTCCACATAAGCTTTGTATGTCTACTTTGTACCAGAAACAATGGTCTCTAAGAAATCTTTCTGTGTCGTAGGTTACGGTGAACACCAACATCACTGATCTGAATGAGTATCTCCAGCATATCCTCAAGTCCACCAACATGAAGTGTCTGACTCCTGAAAAGGTTGGTATGAGACGTCACATAGAGCAGAGCAAAGAAAGTAATATTAGAAGAAGTGCATCAAAACTATGCTGTTTTACAATATTCACAACTCTTTTCTTTTTATCTCATAAACCAGGCACTGTCTGGCTTCTGTGGCTTCATGGCTGCAAACCTTTATGCTCGTTCTATCTTTGGAGAAGATGCCCTGGCTAATGTCAGCATCGAGAAGCCCATCCACCTGGGGCCTGATGCACCTGTCAATGGACACATACGCATAAGAGCCAAAAGTCAGGTGGGTCACAGCTGCTGCACCATAAACACTTACTCATCTTTGAAGTACACTTACTCATCTCTGAAGCAGATGCTTGGTCGAATTTATTTGCTCTTAACTTGATCAATGCACCAAATTAGTCTTTTTGAAGTATAACATTTAATCTAGTAACCCGTTCAGTGTTTCCCCTAGGTTTACAGCTTCGGGGGTAGGGGGCGGACAATAACAATAACTTTCAATTTAACCAAATTGCCCCGTCAGACCACAAAAAAGAAGAAAAAAAATTGCAATCACTTAAAACAATTAAAATCTCCGCGAATTGGGGCGGAACAATGCCGTGTGCGATACAGAGAGCAGCGGGGAGGGGAGTTGAGTTGAGTTTACGCGTGACCACGTAGAGACAGAAATGGCAACCTGTCGTGTAGATCCTGTCAATAAAATACGGCCTTTAGTTTGTTGAACAAGGTGGAGACCTGCTCTATAGGAAAGAGAACCTTAAATGACTTATTGTGATCTGGCGCTATAGAGAAAATTACAGGTGAGCGGGGGGTTTCTTCAGGGGGGCGCCCCGCCCCCTCAATATAATGGTAGGGAAAACACTGCCGTTAAAAGGAACGCTAGATAAGGATAGTGAATTTATGAAATAAGCTTTCATGTGATGTTGCAGTAAAAGTGTTTTGCTTTTTTTAGTAAGTATACAATCTGCTACAATGAATCATCACTCCTTTGTTTCACAGGGGATGGCCTTGAGTCTCGGTGACAAGATTAACCTCTCCCAAAAGAAGTCCAATATGTGAGACAACTCTGGTCCAGCTGTAAAAGGCACCTGCTGCACTCTTCTATAACCCATCTTTTCATCACAGATAATTAAGAACTGTATGGTTAGTTTCTTCTGTTCTGTTTTTTTTTTTTTTCTAACATCACCGCTGTCATTTCGGTAATTTTCTTTCCCTGTCCTGTTTAATTTTCAATAAACAAATGTTTTAAAAGGGACAACCTTGCTTCATTCATTGATTAATATCTAGATGTAGTAAATGTTTTTTCAAGATGAACAAATGTGACTGTTTCAAGGTTAAAGTTTGGATGAATACTCAATGATTCTATGAACAGCTACTGTTCGGGGGCTTTCTCCTGTAATGTTTAACTGTATATGATGGGCAATGTTAGTCAGAGGAGGTTGTGTCCCAAAGTGAAGGGACTCCAGCTTTGAGCTCCTGCTGTGTCCAGCTTCACTGCCCCCGGCTCCAATTAGAATTCCTCAGAGGCCTCGTGTGAAATCTTGCAGTGTGGACCTGATCGGAGTTGGTTCTGTCGTCTTCCCCAAATTGACTGACATAATGAAGACTCTTCAATACATACATATACAGCGCTAATACATTGTAGAGATTTCACAGGTACCCTCAAAGCCATCTGTAAGTTTAGTGCTGTGATAATGAAATGGAGATGGCTTACTGTTGGTAGAAAGTTACATGTAGCACTTGCTCTCCTATCATTCATTAGGAAAGGGACATCTCTGGAAATGCGCCAGATTCAAGGGTCACAGCCCTGCTCACACATTTACAATATCTGTAAAATCTTTCTCTCCAGGGGGCTGGATAAAGGCTTAAAGGTGCCTTTGAGGTCAGAACTACAACTCTGAAACTAAATAGTTTGCTAACTGGCAACTGGCAGCACTGTCGCAGCCAAGGTACCGTGTGCATTGCGTGGCCTGTCTGGACTTAGTGTTGATTTTACTCTGTCTGCATATGTGATATAGATATACTATAAAACCAGTGATTTAGCACCCTGTTTTTTTGTACTGATTTTCAATTGTTGGCAGACAGTTCTAACCTCAACAAAGATTAAAGTTACATTATTTAGTTCCTCATATTGTTTTATATGGATCCATACTTTCTGTGGAGCAGTTAATTTATGGTGGCTTTACTGCTTTTCATCCTAAGGTATCTGTGTAAAATTGTATTTCTTGAGACACTCACACATTGACTGATATGTGTTATAAACGCCTGTCCAGTATTTTATTACAAAAACTGCTGCAGCAAATATTTAAAAAGCTTTTTAAACTGTTACCAAGCGTGTCGTCAACACTTTAAGCACCCATAGACGACACTAGATGGCGCCACATGTGTCAAGGCAATGTGTTGGTATTTTGCACAGTATATTCCTAACAGATCTGTCATAACATGGCAGATTATTGAGATGTCGACGTAATAGATTTAATTCTTTTTCACATTTGAGTGAAGTCATTTCAGATGCACGAATTTAAGTTTGCATTTTTATTTTCACCTCGCGATAAGTTATCATGACACCACTTCAAAGTGCAATGCAAACATGTTAAACTCCTGTACCTGTAGATTATTAAAACAACAAAGCTTCATACCTTTTCATGAAGGGGACTCGTAAATTAGTGTATATATATATATATATATATATATATATATATATATATATATATATATATATATATATATATATATATATATATATGATTGATTGATTGATTGATTGATTGCATTATTTAGCAAGTTGCTTTGTCGAGTATCTGCATTCTAGAAAAGTGTCTGTTACAGTATGATGGGGACATATTCTACTCCGTATTCTGCTGATACTATTATAATCTGATGTGTGTGATATTCTGTTTTGACTAGTATGCGTGTGTCAGAGTCACTAGAAATAGTCCACAGCACAAATGTGAATTGTTGCTTTACAGTATAGTAAGAAAACACGGCCTACGGCACGTGTGAAGAAAAATTCCTTAAACAACGTCCATAACAGAGTTTATAACAGACTCCTAATCATTTTGTGAGGAGGATAGCTGCAGGGCGCCTTCATCATCGATGCACATTGGTTGCAGTTTCAGTCGGCTCATCAGGCCTCGCCTCTCCGTGTGTGCAGGCTGCGTTGGAGGACAGGAATGTGACTGCAGGGGAGTATGATATTCTCAGGACGGGGCCGCAGGGTCGGTTCCGGCGTGTTTAGGTATGTGCGTGCATGTGTGCGCGCGCTATTACCGTAGGTGGGGTGTTGAGGCAGTCGCACACTGCCTGTGGAAGTAGAAGGGCCTCTAGCGCCAGACATTAGTACTGGTCTGGTTGCTCACGCTTCCTATCGGATCCACAGCGCGAGCATCGCAGTGTCTCGGCAGGAACACGGTCGGGCGCGTGGACAGGCGGCCGTAGCTCCGCAGAGCCCTCACCGTCTCCCCGGGCATTCACCGGACTACGTCGACGAGTCGTTTTGTCTTTCCTTTTTTGGTTCATATCTGAGGTCCGGTCTACGCTACAGTCTCTCTCGCTGCAGGGCCTCTTCAGTTTACTGGTGCGGGCGTGTGTGTGTGTGTGTGTCTGTGTGTGGGTGGGGGGTGGGGGGAGGTGAGAGGGTTGCGGGGAAGAAGAAGAAGAAGAAGAAGAAGAAGAAAAAAGTGGGTGTTTGCTGCTCACTGGTGTTCCGGCAGCAGCGGCGGCGGCGGCGGCGGCGAGCGCAGCGAAGTGTCCTCGATGGCGGGCTGGAAGGACTGCTCGGTGCAGGAGAAGTATCGGCTGGTTGTGGTCGGAGGCGGTGGCGTCGGGAAATCAGCCCTGACTATCCAGTTTATCCAGGTCAGTAGCGTGCACCCTTCCCTTGAATTAAGCCCCACGGCCGTGATTTGATTAGCCGAAAACACGGCAAAAGAACGGGGAGGCCATACACGAGAACCCCGTCAGCGAGCACCGGGGTCCGTTTTCTTGACTACTTTGCTGAGGCCTGCCACTATTTACTGAGGGGCTGTTAGGAGACGCTGGGAAGCGGTGGCAAGACGTATTGTGTGAATAAAACGAGGAAGGACGGCTGTCACTTTAACTCGACAATAACGGAGAGCTCCACTTCCACTTTGCAGTTCACAGTTGCTGGTCGGAAAAGAACACGAAGTGGGTCCGTGGAGCTCCCGAGTTGCCCGGTTTTTATTAACTTGCTGCAAAGTACAGCAGCGTATTTCGAGCCCCTGCGAAGATTGAGTCTGCAATGGCTTACCGAGCCAGAAAGAGTTTCGGGTAGAAGTGTTAAAGCTGTGGCAGTGCAAAGAAAAGTTGCACATAACTCTCTGTCCCTGTAAAAATAGCATTTGAGCACTGAGCGAGCACAGAGAGCGAAAGTACTTACTATTATTTTATTTTTTTTAGACCCACCTACTGTCACGGTGTCATATTTAAACTAGACAGAGAAGATCTGTCAGAGTTGAATGACAGTGTAATAAGCAACAGCAGCACAACATGTCCATTGAAAGATGATTAACTTTTATATTCAGAAGTAAGTAGACTTTCACCAAGGCAAGCTGCTGGTTTACCTCATTCGTAGCGCGTAGAGCAACTGAAGTAGTACACTAATGTAAATATTCTCAGAGATTACATTTTTTTCCTCCTTTTTACTTCAAAACTCACTTGTGTCACATATAAAAGACACGTAAAGAGTTACCTCCCTTTATCCCTGGTTGCATTCCACCACACTGCAGACTTACCCTGCCTTGCTTTGACCTTCCAGGCTTTCATAACAGTCATTTAAGCAAGAGCCCCGGAAAGCCCACACACACACACACACACACACACACACACACACACACACACACACACACACACACACACACACACACACGCACGCACGCTATGTGAGAGAGATGACAAACTTTGCCCTTTGCCCTGTGTGTTTCCCCCTCGTGTCAGTGTGTTACTGATCAGACTACAAGCAGCTGCATGTCTCCACACTGTCAGACAATGGTACCCGGTTTAGTGTGTGTGTGTGTGTGTGTGTGTGTGTGTGTGTGTGTGTGTGTGTGTGTGTGTGTTGTGCCTAATGAGGGTTCAAAAAGCTCATTAACTCCATTCCAAGTAAAAAGGGATCGGATTGCCGTGGCACAGATTTTTGCCATAGCCTACTGACCTGAAGTCAGTAATGCTATAATATATATATATATATATATATATATATATATATATATATATATATATATTATAATGGAAGACCATACTTGATATCAGCAATTAAAGGTAACACCTAAAGACCAAGCAAAGATGGATTTTGCATTATATTAAGATAGTTTTACATGCAAATTAATATGACAGCCACAACAATGTTCAGCTAATTCAAAAGTCCACTCTTGAAAGATCTATAGCACCTTATTTCTGCCAGGTGTGTGAATTCAACACAATAAATCAGGCTCTTGCTATACATTTCATCTGGGAGGTAAACAGTAAAGAGTACCAGTGTAAAGTATACCAGCATTTTTTTGTGTATTCAGTGTGACCAACAGTAATTTCCTGGCATACCGAGTGCCGTGAAAGTGAGAGAGATTGAGATCTTAACTGCAACATGCATCCTTGTCAGAAGTTTCTTGAAGTCGCTTGCCAAGGGAAAAGACCTAACAGCTGAATGTGAAGTTGAGGCTTTCCCAAGAACTATGCTGGGTGTTCAGGAGTGGGGGGTCTGAGTCCGTCTGGGTGGGTTTATGGTCATGGACCATGTGGAATTTGGCTTTTTGGCCAAAGAAAGTCCCTCTCCAACAGCTCTTAGGACCTTCTGGTTTTGTATGGCATGACGTGCTTCCTGAATCACCCAAAGTGTGTGTGTGTGTGTGTGTGTGTGTGTGTGTGTGTGTGTGTGTGTGTGTGTCTGTGTGTTTGTGGTATTCTTAACAATGTTGGATTCAGTGTCATGCATTTGGCCAAAAATATCAAGTAGTTGAACGTGAGTCATTACAGAATTACTTTTATTTACAGTTCTTATAAAATGGAACGCATTTGAACATTCAGACCAGACCTCCTGTATGTCCTAATCTCAGTAAGACGATGCTACCACAAGTGCCATAAGTCTCTATCTAACACCCCGAAAGCTTTTTTTTAAACTCTTGGTTGGTTTGCGACGGCTTCTGAGAAACGCTGTTGCAACACTTTCTTCAAACAGTATTTGTTTCTAATGGATACGGTTTCCATGAAATTTATGACTTAACAAAAATTGAATGATTTGATTTCTGCTGACTGAGAGAATTTAGCGATTGATAGCTTGTCAAGCAGCTAAGGCGTTCATATTGTTTGTTTGTGTGTTTTATCCAGTCAATCATCACAATACAATAAGTAAAGCCACAATGTTATATAGAAAACAGAAAGACAGAAAATGTATAGGTAGAAGCAAAAATGCGTATATATTCCTATCCTAAATTATTATCATCAATTAAATCAGAAAATTAATTCAAAATAAAAAATACATTTCATTCACACTTGTAACCCTCAAAAATTGTTTTATTAATAATCCTTTTGAAAACCAAAAATGAGTTGACCATTCTTACATTCATGTTAGCTTTATTCTCTAATTGAACTCCTACAATAGAAATCCATCTTCTTTTAATCCCTTTATTTAGCTTTTTGTACACTAAATTTACAAACATCTCTAAAATAATATTTACACTCATGTATTGAAAACAACCTTTGTACACAGTCTGGCAGTGACTTTGCTTTAGCTCTGTACATTGTCTGCAATATTTTTTAATAAATCAAATCATTCAATTTCATAACATGAGATCTGAACAACAATGGATTTGTGTGCTCGTAGTAACCAGCATTATTCATGATGCGTATCAGTAGGTTAGCGAAACAAGGCTCTTTAAGGTAATTGTGTAAGCAGTGTACCTTCATATTTAAGAGGGACTCTGACAGTTTTAATATCAAGAAAGGGTCTTTCTGTGGCATCATGGGTTATTAGTTTTTGTGTGCAGGAATGTGTGTGCGTGTGTGTGTGTGTGTGTGTATGAAAGAAACCACTTTAAGACAAGTCTTTCAATCACATGATATTTGAAAATGTTCAATAATAATCAAAACTATTTTTTGATTATCAAACATACCAAACTATTCAATGTACAACAGCTGTCAAAACAAAAGTATCCCTCCAAAAATGTTGGCCATAAAAACGTAGAATTTATACCAGGAATTATGCGATCAAATAAATAAACAAGACTTTGAATTGATTAATTCCAACTTCGGACAGTTTTTGATACTCAATACACATTCCGTCGTTTCTCAGAAGTACTGAGTTTCAAAGCCCAGTGCTAATCACAAGGGTGCTGAGCAGAGTCTGAGACGACTACTGTGCTTTAGCAGGGACTTCAGGGAGTCGGACGATACGATGATGTCGCTAGCACTAACACAGTGGCAGGTCCCTGGATGCTGCTGGCCGCCCTAATGCCAAGCAGTTGACTCAAGCTGAGATAGCATTGGGATGACATAACATTGAGTCATCTGACAGAAGTTGTGGAACACGGTGTGTTATTTTCTTTTAAATGTGACGATTGGAACAGAGGAAGCATCCCTACTGAGGGAAAACATGACTCACATTGGCCATATGAAGACTGCATGTGTGGTGTGTGTGCGTGTGTGTCTGTAGGTTGTTTTTTCCCTGAGAAATAATGGCACTTCAAAAACAGACCTAATTTAGTAACCAAAGAAGCTACTGGAATGAAACATCTCTATAATGAGATGTTGTGTGATCTGATTGCTGGATGAAAAGCATGGCACTGCTTGCTCACATGCTTGCTAATATTAGAGTGGTGGCTGCCCTGGGCACCGAAGGATTCATGCACGAGAACAGAATCATGACTGATCAAGTCCAGACAGATTAGTTGAGGATTTTTGTGGAACCTCAGCTGGATTTACAGCACATTGGTCCCTCTCGTTCTTTCTCTCATACTCCTAATCCATTTTCCTCATATCTCACATATTTTTTGATAACTTAAGATATGAGGTAATTTGGAAGGAATGTTGCAGTAAGTAATAATTTGTTAGAATAAACATGGATTGGAAATGCAGCTTTCCTTGGGCATGTGCAGGCAAGGTGTGGTAGAAATAGTACTGTTGAATGTGGTGAGCATCGTTTTATGTGAATTTCTCAGAAAAAGCCAAAGGTGGTTCGTGTTTGCAGCAATGCGTGCGTGTGTGTGTGTGTGTGCGTGCGTGTGTGTGTGCGCACAGAGATTTAGTTTAGTTGTATGTAACGCAGTGGCGGTCTGTGGTGTTGGCTATTAAGCCAGCTGTGATCGCAGCGGAAAAAAAAGTGTCACAGACCAACACACTCATACAGTCCACTCTGCCACACGACTCCACCACGAGCATACAGGGCGAGGGAACTGACCAGCGGAGCCACTCCACATGACGAGAAGAAAAAAATGGAGATGCCGTGAGCAAGGTGCGAGGTGCGAGTCACACGCAATACAATACAAGGAAATGCACCCGACGAGGGGCAGCACAACAAGGGGAGAGCACAACCCGTCGGCTCAACACAAATGCATGTTGTCCAAATTTATCAACAAAACCGCCACACTGACCCTACACAGTGCAGACTTGACATTACAGCACAGTTGCGCATGGGTAGAAACACCGGCACCCCAAGGTGCAGCAGTAACAACAGCGCTGTGGCTAGTTTATGATTTAATACAACTGCATCAGCATTTCACCAACCAGATGCACATAAACCTCTGTGGGAAAGGGGTCATCAGTAAGTCCTGAGATTCTAGCTTCTAGGTTTTGACAGGCTAAAGCTTAGTTTATGGTTCTGCGTCAAGTCGACGCCATACCTACGCGGTCAACGTGACGCCGTCGTTGAGCATTCGAAGTTCTGCGTCGAGGGACCGCGTTGCTCTGCAATTCACCGCCATGCGCCCAGGGCGGTGTGGCTGTGTGGTATCAGGCGTTATAGCCGAAACCTTGCTTTTTCTTGTGGTCACAGTAAACAACAGTAAACAATGACGGCCGAGGTGGAGCAGCTGCATATTAGAGTCCGAGCTCTTAAATATTGAAGAGCAAATGCTTATCTTGTAAATGTTGAACGCATGCAACAGAGAAGATGTTTGCGGAGGTGGTCTGTACGACCACTCAAAAAAAAAGCAACTGCCGGAAATTACGTTCTGAACGGAACAATGACAGTGCTTGCAGTCCGCGTCAACGCAACGCGTAGTTAGGATTTTTTGGAGGTGTAGGGTCTGCGTCGACGGCGTAGCGACGGCGTCGACCATAATATTAGCTGTAGAAGGCCCTGACGGCACCGCCCCCCCTCACTCAGAGTGATTAGGACAGAACTAGCTAGCAGGCGTCACCGTGTTTAACCGGTGGAGGGAGAGAAGACAGAGACAAGAAAGGGAGACATAGAGAAAGACAGAGGTGAGATGTGATTGGTCAAAGAGCGTTAAAGTTATAGCTATAAAATAGCTATGACTTTGTGATTCTGTTTGGGCCAGCAGAGAAGGCTTAGCTGGCCGATGGCCCGCCACAGTGATGTAACTACATACACAACATACTCTTAACCCACTTTTGGACAAAGGCAGTTTTGTTGCTTTCTGTCTGGCTCTGTGATATGTCACATGCCATACTGGTAAGTGCAAACAGTTCCATTTAGTCTAGCGCTCCATCATCCCCTTTAAGGGAGGTAATATCTTTTCTTTGTAATGGCAGGTGATGAGAGTGCATTGTTTGTTTAGCTGTGTAGCAGAGTCACCTGTTGATTTCTCATAGAGCAGAATCAAGCAGTAGTTCCTGTTATACTATTTCTATTGCTGGGTAAGCACAAGGCTCTTCATTGGTGGCTATGAGGCCAATAAGTACACATGTGCATTGACAATATCTAAATCTAATGTGTAGATTGCCATGAAATATACTGAGCACATTCTTGCTCCCCAGAGGAAGAACCATTTCAATTTGACCCTCATGCAAAAAAGGCGAGCTTCTGACACACAATATCATACAAAGTTATGGACAGGCTTGTGTGAAATGTACATTCATGCCTCAGGGGACATAAACCCCTTTGATTGTCTTGACCGCATGACCTTTCCTCCAGTGCGACCCTGAGGATGTATTTGACAGTTTTTGATCCAAAAATGCTATGGATAATTAGATACAAATTAGAAATAAAAATAATGTCCAATCAGTATACTCTTTGTGCGATCCAGCACTCTTAAATAGTGGGATGTGATGAACAGTGCTGAACCAAAGGCTTCTCGTGAGGCTTCATTTTAGTTTTGGTTTGTTTGAATGCATGGATAAATACAATCCTGTTGCTGAGATTATTTGCTTAAATCTGGCAAAATGCCATGCAGCACACCATAGGAATGTTCATGCCAAAAGAAGTTGGGGATCTGTACAGACACTCCCAACCATCTGGGAAAGCTCAAGAGACTGGCAGGTCATCCCTCTCGCTCCGAGCTAATGAGAAACTAATGACTATCCACGGAGGGAGACTGCTTTTCATCAGCAATAGCATTAACATACAATAAAGGCGTTAATACAACGTAAGGCTCAAGTGGATTATTGCATATTTGGTCTGTTGGTACCAGTGTTTTATAGTCATGCTCACAGTAGAAAGGATCCATTGTCAATGAGAAGAAATAACACAAGTAGATGTTCTGTTTCACAAAAAGCTTTACATAAACATTTCACCTTCCCTTTATGTCCGTTTCTTGTGTGACTTTTAGTGGCCTTTGCACTTGTTTACTAAAGTTACACATACATACACACACACACACACACACACACACACGTGGCCTAAAACTGAAGAAAAAAAACAATAGATACCACTCACCTTCTTTGTGAGTGTGCTTCCTCATTCTGCACACATATTCTGTATGTATGTTTGCATTGTGTTTGTTATAAGTTAGTTCTTTGTTTTGCTTTTCCAAAATAACTTCCCAATTATAATGCCATTTTTTTAAACAATGAATTAAGTTACATTACACAATAATTTCCTTGTTCAGTAAAAGACAAACTTTATCTGACTTGTTGCCTTACCGTGTTCATTATCTGATAGGACAGAACATATGTTGCACACCTCCTCAAGCTGAGAGAAATGCCAGTAATTATTAGAATTTCCACTAACTTGCGCAGACACTGACTCATTTGCAGCCTTGAATGCAATAGAGGAGCTCCATGTGAGAAATGTTCCAGAGGAGCTCAAGTGAGCTATTATCATTTGTCAAGCTCATATCAAAAGTATGTCTTTGAGGTTGATGAGATAGAAATAGAAATATAAGCTGCATGTGTGTACGTGATCGATGCTCTTTAAAGTTAAACCCCTTTTGTGAAGCATCTTCTCTTCTCGAAAAGCCAAGTTTTGTTAGCTGGAAGCATAGGTGTGACTCAGAATGTTACCCACACCTTTACAGATCTGAAATCAGGTGATGATTTTTGCCACTTCTGTCTCACTCCCTCTCTCTGCTGCAACAGCCACGAAGAACAATAATGCTGATAAATACTGTAGCATAGGCATGTATGTACAAGTCACAAAGTAAGGAACAAGGAAAAGAGAAGGTCATTATTATCCATCTATCATAGACTAGGTATCCATTGTGTTTTAGCATTGTTTTGCACAATATTCACTTTGGTGAATTGGTGAAATGTCTTGACATTAGTGTTATGGAGAACAATAATCAATTTTGAGTGGGTGTTTGGGTACACCACTCAACCACACTTATTTTCGACTAATAACGTGACAGAGGCGATGATTATATTTGAATGAATACAAATATACCAGCCTAGAATGTCACGCTGCAATAATATGCAGATTCTAAAGAAAACTTAAGTCTGATTAAAAACTCTGCATTGGAGGATGAAGATGTCCTATAGGTACTAATTACCTACAGAATAAAGTACTTTCTGAGTACAACAAATATTTATCCAAGCTAGATTTAACAATAATCAGCAGCATGTGACCTGAGTATTGAAAGCTGGCATTGGATTTCTGGTAATATGAATAATCTTGTTTACTGATTTGTTGATCAGATGGTTGAACGAACCAGGTCTCTTTTGAGAAAGAGACCCCTTGCCTTAATAAGTACCTTACTTACCTGTATGGTTAGATGTTGATGAAATATAATTTAAAAAATGAACTTGATCTCCATTGACCGTTGCCGAAAAAAAATGCTGTTAAAGAATACAAATAAAAAAGTAGTATGTTTTAATAGCGACCGACTGTTTGATCAGAGAAGCTTTCTGCTTCGTCTTCTTGGACCGTCTCAAAATTCCGTTCAAAGCAACGTTTCCTCTCTAACCATTTATTTTGTTGAAAACTCTGGGGGACCCATGTAATCGCCACAGTGTCCCACTGAGCTGTTCAGTGGCCAATTGTATCGGACTATGCTGGAAGAGGTCAGCTTGATAACAAAAAGATTCTTTCCTGTATGATTGAATTTCAGTTTATTTTCAGAGCATATTATATTTTTGGTGGCTATTAGCTGAGTTATTAATTGTTTCAAGATTTAAGTTTTTCAGGAGGCATGCTTTTGTGTAGTATGTTGATGGTATTATTAGTTTCTAGAAATAACTTTCCCTTTTACAGCCTGATTGTTGTCCAATTCTAGATGTAACATACACAATGCCATAAATGTGTAAAATTAGTATGTGCTAAATATGACTTGCAACCAAATTGTGTTCTGGGGATTAATTTTATGCATTTTCCACATAAAATTACTGTTTTTTTAATGATAGCAATATAAGGAGAACAACAATGTGTATGTATACTTTTAACTCCTTGTAACATTGCCCTCTGATCGGTAAAACAAAAATCCCATATTCACCTGTGAGTTCCCTTGTTGTTTTCCGGTCACTGCCTCTCAGATAGTCAGACAGACAGAGAGGGCAGCCGGTTCCTCCGTGTTGTTTTTTTGGCTATTGTTCTGTATTCACACATCTGTCTGTTTCAGAATAACTGGCCACAGTATCAGGTCTCGCATCGCAGAGTCATATAACAACAACTCTGGCTATGGGAAACTGACATGTTGACTATTTAAGCAACCCAGTCCCACCATCATCTAACATTTAGCATTCCAAATTCATGTCAATTTGTTCCTGTGACAAGCCAATATTTTATTCAGCATACTACTGATACTACTGTTGATTTTATATATGGTGTTTGTCATTATTGGGCCCTTTTTGAGCATTGTCTGCGCTGTTATTTAAAGCAAAACAGCCTCCTGTAATGTGCCACATGCAGAAGAGGCATTTTCCTGCAGCTTAGTTGATAGAACACAATGAATGGTTCTTTTTAGATGACTATGTTTGTCTCTGATGCCGGGCCCTGAGCGGCCTGCCTGCCAGGCAGCTGGTGGACATTTGGCACGTCTCATGCAGACACCGTCCAGAGGCCTGCGGGGCACCTGCTGTCCATCAGGGGGAGGTGAGGCATGGAATGAGACAGCCCCTCGACAGGTGACAGTACAGCATGGCGCTCCGTCCAATGTGTGGATAGCCGAGTGGGACTTGTGTCCTCCTCTGTCCCACTGATAAGACAACAGATCGTAATCAGAGAGGATGTTCAGTAAGCGTCAGGTACACAAGTAGATACATTTAGCAATATCTGAGTTCAGCTGAGTCAATGACACAGCTGTTGTGTGACTGTTAAACAGATCTAACTCATGCAGCAAATGTGACTGAGTTTTCAGCACCAGTTGGTGTCGGCAAGCCCGATGCAGACTTTTGCATTGGCACACACCAACAGCTGCCTAAAAAGTGTTTAGTATGTCCAACCAAAACATTGTCCACTGACAGCCAAGTGTCTCAAGATGGTAGTTCAAGCATGTAGAGCACAGGCTTCTGTGCACACACAAGACACGCACCTTGTTGACAAGCTGATCTTTTAAAAGTTAAATCTACTAACTCGTCAGGTGTTAGGCCAGCAGAAGCTTTCGGGGTAGCTTCACCTACATTGGGTTGAGATCTGATTGACATCATTGTCATACTCAAAGATTTTAGTGAGCTGTCCAGCATCTGCATTAATGTATTTATTATAACAGTTAAGCTTTAACCATTCCTCATTTGTATTTGCCTTTATTTTCTTCAAATAAAATGACTTTTGATGATGGTGACTGGGCAGGCAGGGAGGAAGCGCCAGAGGGATAAAGATGTGTCCATTAGGCGTGGTTTATGAGGAGTTGCCTGCTCCAGTAATAACATTTCTGCTGCCTGTGTTGTAGGATCTGCTGGCCTAAAAGGACACAGCAGTGATTCTGCTGTGTGTCTGACATGATGCCAGTCAGTGGCCCCATTTCCTTTGACATATCACTCCATGCTAAGAATTATAGTCTGCAGCAGAGTACACGGGTGCAGAAATCCACACTCAGCAGTTCAGATGAGGATCAGAGGAGAGAGGGGAGTTGGTGGGGAAGATAAATACATTTCTGCAGGTGCTGTACAGTTCAATCTTTATAGTTAAGTGTTCAGGAGCTACTTGATCATTGTAAAGGAGGCAGCAGTAGACAATACTTCCTGTGGTGCAATATGTTATTTCAGAGTACATATCATTTTATTTGGTCAACCAAATCTTGAAATTCTCAGAGAGTTCTTGATTTTGAGCGCTGATCTGCATCCCATTATTTGGCCGGTCATACGGTTTTCCTGAAAACCATAGACTACAGACTATTAGGCACACTTCGTTGAGTGACTTTGAATGGGTTTTTGAAAGTCACACAGTAGTTTCTCTGTCCACGCGGCCACTGCAGTAGCTGGTGTCCTCTCATTGAGCCGTCACAGTACAGCTTTGTTGATGTGAGCATGTGCAGTTCTACTTCTGCTGCAAGACGAGAAGGGGAAGAGGAATGAAACACAAACATACGCAAACACTATACTGTTTGAGGCGATGGGTCGCATTCAGTCTCAGGATTTATTGTGACATACTTTATGTTCTTAAAGTCAGAATGACGATGAGCTTTACTGGGTGACATGTTATGCTGTTGGTCTTTTACTGTATTTAGTTTATATTATAATCCTCACTCCCTGACTACAGGAACTTCACTGCCACATTACCAGCTGTTCTGTCACTGTCTTGCTTAATTTCTCCTTAAATTCAACCCCATTTAATTTCTGGTGATTTTGATGGTGTCACATGGGCCAAGGTTTTCCTACTTCCACAAAAGCAAGCATTGATGAGGATACACCAGAGCAAATTGCAGTCCGGTGGGAATCACCATGTCTTATCAAAATATGTCTTTATTATATTCCCAGCAAAGCAAGGAAGGGCCCTCAAGAAAATGGCATTGATAACCCACCAATGGCTGGGCTTAGGATAGGCTTAATACAGGGAGGGGGAACATTAGTGCTGTCACATGATCAGCTCGAACAATGAGGGCGGTTTACACAGTTCTCCCTCTTTGTGTTGTTCTGCTTAATCAGTTTGTGGGCTTCTAAAGTAGTTACACAGGTCTCCACTTACAATTCAGCAAAATGTTCTTATGGAACGGAGATAAAGAAATAGTTTGTAGTGTGACCACTAAAAGGCAAACAGGCTGCTTTGAGGCAAATGATCGGGTGGAAAAAGGTCTGTAAAGGCCACCTCTTTGATTTTGCACCTTTGTGTGGGTTCAAAAGTGTTCAGAGCCCAGCACACATTGATATTTAGCAGGGCAATTGAAGTCGTAATGTCAGAGAGGTTAGAAGAGAGCCAGGGGGTTCACTGGTGGGACATTTATTCTCTGCTTTATTCTCTGCATGAGTGCTATCCCAACTTTGTGCTAGCTGGACCGTTCACATACTGTATGTAACTTATATTTATAGTGAAACACCAGTATGTCTAAGTCCAACAGAGTTGTGCTTGATTGATGGCAACGAATGAAAAGGCTCATGGTATTTTATAGATATAGATATATACAGAGATATAAGTAGTTTGGAAATTACTCCTATGTGTAACAATGATAATTCAATCTGCAACTAAATCACAGGGATCAGGAAATATGGCAATACATTACAAACCCTTAATGTTTAAAAGTGAAGATGTATGGTAAATATAGCAGAGATATTCATCTCAATCTCAATTTGAACTGCATTTCAAAACTGCATGCATGCAAAGCCATTGGAAGTGCAGTAGATAAAACCATGGAGGAGCACGACAAAATCTAATTTACGACATTTGCTAAAGCTGCTCCATTAGTCTATTTATCGACTAACCAATGAACAGAACATTCATCTGTAATGATTTTAAATTGGTAGTAATGTCAACGCTCTGATTTTAGCTTGTCAGCTGTAGGGATTTGGTGGTTGTCTTTATCATATATGACAGTAAACTGAATATCTGGGTGTATAAAACAATCTTGGGCTCTGGTCAATTATGGTATTTGGCTGGCTTTATATGATATTTTAGAGACAAAACAACAGGTCGATTCATAGGTAGATTCACCATCTGCAGCTTTCACAGTTACAATGGACAGTTTAGGCAATAGGTTTACATTTTCTGGGGCTTTGCTCACAGCCTGTTTAATCATCTGATCACTTGATACCAACTGGACTGGTCACTCGAATAAGTGAAGTGACAGCCCCCTTGGCTCAGTGGTCCAGTGGTTTACACCACTAGGATTGTAAAAACATGAGTATCCACAAACAAACAAGCTAAGACCCGAAGAAGACCATTTGTGGTTGAAAAACAAGGCCATGCAAAATGTAATAATTGGTTTTCATTCATGAAGCTGACTGCTACTCCACACACGCAAAAACAATTGTGGATATGCATGGGCCACCTGAAAGTCCAAAAACTAGAGCATTAGCTTACACTAATTGGCAAGACTCTTTGAATGGATTTGTAATTATTTTTCCACAACTTGGACCTTGTTTTTGCAGTGTTGCTCATCATTTCTGTTTCTTATACTTTAAATTGAATGATCCGTGAACTTAAGGGTCTGTGTTTTCACTGAGGTCATTGTACTGGATGGATGCGAGTTATGCCAATAGTTTGTTTTGTGGGGCAGCGTTTCAGTGGTCGTCCAGCATTTAAGGACAACGGAATGATTTAAGGGACAAGCTATTGATCTGTTCCGCATTAGGAGGAAGAGAGCTTGTAAGAGTGATGGGCATAGGTTCATTTAATCCCGCATCAAGCCAAGGTCCAGTGGTACACCTCGACTGCATTCTCTTTTGTGAACATTCAATGAATGTGTTGTCACGGTGGGTGTTGAACCTGCGATGCGATCATGCAGCTTTACTGCTTGATTTTGAAAATAACTATAGGGGTCAATTAAAAATGTTTTGTTATTTTCAAGTCATTGTCTACAGCAATGTGTACAGTCTTCAAGCGTTCCCAGCTTTAACAGAATACTCCCCAGTGGCTCTTTAAAGCAGTGAACACACTGTGTGCTCTCTTTCTCTCCGTGTGTATTAGGTATTGAATCAGTGACCTTTCTGGTTTGTATGAGCTCATGGGAAAAGTGGGTGTTTCCACAGGAAGTTAATGCCTTTCCCTCCCCCTCTTCTTCTCTCGCGCTCCCACTCCATGTTGCCTACAGTCTCCCTCCCCCTAAAAACTTGCATTTTCTCTTATTATTTTCCACTATTTCTCACTTCAAGCACTCTAAAGTACTCAACAAAACAATGCCCCTCAAACAAATTCCTGTGCCACTTGTGTGAAACCCTGTGAAACATGGAAAGAGAGGCGATGATGGAGGAGGACAGACGGACGGTGTAAAAATACAAAGGAATTGGTCCTCACTTCCATCTGTTTAACATTAAACCATCTTGGTGGCTATTTGATTACTGACAGCTGTCCAGTGTGCAACCCAAGAGGTTCAGCGAAGGTTATGATAC
Organism: Clinocottus analis; assembly: GCF_023055335.1. NCBI lineage: Eukaryota > Metazoa > Chordata > Actinopteri > Perciformes > Cottidae > Clinocottus > Clinocottus analis. The sequence continues at coordinate 309,599 of NW_027176076.1, forward strand.
ACATATGCCCCCAGTCAAATTTCTCTTTTTGCTCCCTGTTACACTGCTTTGGTGCTTATGTAATCAAGAAAGAGAGTTATCCTGAAAGGTTAAAGTGCAAAAGTACAAAAAAGCATGTATAGTTAGACAAATGTATTTAGTCAATTAAATAAATCATACCAGTTAACCGTCAAAGGGAAACATAACAAAAAAGACAGGCCGGAATATGTATTTCACTTTACATCTTTTTATGAATGTATTAGTTGATGTGTTATTATCAGAAATGGATCATCACAAACTGTGACATTCTGCCGCTGTTTAGCTAAACACACACACACACACACACACACACACACACACACACACACCTACCTCTTCCTATCCAGCTTCTTGGTGCTGATGTCCGGTTGTATTGCTCTGTCCTCAGGTTATCGGGAACTCAAGTCGAGTAATGTTCGATGCCGGCACTTTGTCAAAATATGATAAAATCTTTGTGTGTGTGTGTGTGTACATATATATATATATATATATATATATATATATATATATATATATATATATATATATATATTTATCAGTGGCAGTCTGTGGTTTTGGTCAGTACGCAGTACTTTATTGTTTAACAGTGAGATCGCAGCATGCATCAGGAAAATATAGTAGGTACACCCTCAGGTTTACCCTCATCTCTTTAGATGCTGTGTGTTTTTGTTGATTAATTGGTGAAGGGGTTTTTTTTTGGTGGTGGTGATGGAAATCTCTTTTCTTTTTGCATCGGTGCTGAAGCTGTGGTTTTGTGCTCCGTATCGTTAATGATGCTATACTGGTAACTAGTCAAAGAGGCAGCTCTAACCCAACGAGTAGGATAACAGACAGAGATGGGAAGGGATCTATATTTAGTTTTCGTAAAGCTGTTTTTGTGGAGAGGAAGTGGGTGCATAGTGCAAGCATGATGTTGATTACACGCCTACACGTATCACCCCATTCTTGTTTTCCTTGATGCTGACAACTGGCAGTCAGACAGGATTCATTGCTTTATGTCTCGACTGAAGAGCAGTCGGCTAAAAAGAAACCTGAGAAGGTGCTTCAAATAATTCTATGAATATATTCAAATTCTGATTCTTAGATAGATAGATAGATAGATAGATAGATAGATAGATAGATAGATAGATAGATAGATAGATAGATAGATAGATAGATAGATAGATAGAATTCAAATAACTGTAGAAATTAAATTAAATGTAAACAGAGTGTGCAAAATATGTAAAATATATATACGCAATAGAATATGTTTACAATTATAGAATTTGAAACTTAAAATTGAATAGTAAGGCAGTTTGGAAGACAGAAAAATACAATGATTTGATACTATCTATGTGGTTTATTTTGCAAAGATTTTTCTAATTCTATTGGTCTTTAAATGCATCACTTACAGTGTGTACTAAGTATTCGTAGTTGATCCACAAGAAGTTTATCAACAGCCAATTTGATAATCGTGTAATCATTCAAGCCATTTTATGAAGCAAATATGCTCAGTATTTTATGGTTCAAGCTTCTCAAATGTGATGACTTGCTGCTTTCCTCTTTTATATTGTTGTCAATTAAATTTGTTTGTGAACTGGACTGTTTGGACAGACTTGTTTGAAGACATAAAATTGGACCGTAATGGGCACTTTGCAGTATTATTTATTGACAAAATGTTTAACTGATTAGTCTAAAATAATAGGTAATCAATAATAAGAACAGCCCTTCACAAAAAGTTGTGCTGCAGCTGAGACTCATCCACCGGCCCTGTCTTCATGCAGAAAACAAGCCTCTAATGTTGTCCCGCTGCGAGCGCACATGTGCTGTGCTTGGGTGGAGGACTGAGATGCATGGCTGGAATGCCGGAGGCAAACTGAGTGACAGGTTTGGACTTTAGTAGGTAGGCAGGGCAGGGGAACATGTCGTCTGTGACATCACCACCACCCTAAGGCTCGGCCAGGCCAGTTGCCTGCTGCAGAGGTGGAGTTTCCTTCCTGGTGAGCTGACCAAGGCTGAGTGCGGCCTGATCCACCTTGACACCAACATCTAAACTTTGCTGCAGCTTGATTCTTCACACTTTTGGAGTTCTCTCTCTCTCTGTTTTCCTTGGTTCTCCAAATCTAATAATTGTTGTTCTTTGTACAGTGTACTCATCCAACAATTTTCTTTTAGCAGGGGAGATAATCCAAGGATGTTTGTTAACCTAGATTTACAGCTCACAAATGCACACGACCATGATGGTGGTCATGTCAGCACAGGCCTAATGATTGCTTCAGTGAAGCTTGAGTTTTTTCTTGCACAATGTTGTTGGCTCTGTTCAAACACTAATTTACCTCAGCTAGCAATGTTGCTGCAGAACTCTTCTGCTGTAAATGCCTCAACTTGTGCTGTATGGGGAGTGCACTTGGATTACGTATATGAGAAGAGGTCTTTTAGTATTGAATCTTTTTAGATCTAGTGCATACAGGCTACTGTTGACCATTTGAGTATTGGATCATGTGTGTGTGTGTGTGTGTGTGTGTGTGTGTGTGTGTGTGTGTGTGTGTGTGTGTGCGTAATCTACACTCACACTTCAGGATCTGAGCTGTGAGTGTCAGCTGTCTCCTTATGACAGCTGTCCAATGTTTTCATAGAAATCTGTCTAGGAATCCGTCTGCCCCTGAGTACCTGTACACTGAAGTCACTGCTTGTCTTGTAAATATGTTGGATAACATCTGAGATTTTTCCTTTATTATGTAAATATCATGCTGGAATTAGGGAATATTATAACGAGAGATTTTTTTTAAACGTTTTTGGACATACACAAACTAAACAATAAAAAATATTCATTGTAAAAAAATACACAAAAAAGGCAGATACATTTCTAATGAAAAGAATCAATAGTTACAGTAAATTAGTATGTATGTAAACATTTATCTAAACCTTTGTGTTTAGATAAATGTAACTAAATGTCTTCTTACTTAAAAGCAGGCTTTGCTGCAGTAAATTGAATAAAATGGGCAATGTTTTGACACTCAAACCTAACTTTCAGGGCAGGTTTCACTACTTGGTCAGCGGTCAAAGAGAACAGAGGTTTAATACCCCGCCCTAGTTGCAGGTTGTGGCTGCAGGAGTAGCTTGTGGGTGCTATTGCTCCCCAAGAACTTGGGGCAGCTCTACTTGACTCATAGAGCATGATTCATTCTGTTATATTTGATGAAGTCATGGACTAATATAAGGATTTACATATTACTGGACATCACTCAAGGCTGGCTTATGTCACATAGTTATTGGTAGTCCTCCTGAGTCATGTTGCACTCCCTCACCCAGCCCATTGCCCTCTTAGTGCTGGCTCTGGTGCTGCTGGCAACACATAACAGCCTCATCTATCAGAGGAAACGACTCTGAGAGAATCAGCTCAGCCAGAACAGAGCGCAAGGCAGCTACACTACGTCGCATGTGGGCGGGTGGGGAGGAAAAGCCCAAGGAGTATGCTGCTCAATGCGGCTCCCCGAGGTTGACAGAATAGGAATAAGAGCTTGACGGGAAGCTGAGGTCACGTGCTGAAGCAACGGCTGGGAAAGTGGTGGTACTGGTGGCGGGAGGGACGGGAAACACCAGTAGCTCCGTTTTCTTCTCTCTTTCTCTTTCTGTGTCTGTCTGGTCATCTGAAGGCACACTGGCAGTGCTGTGGAGCTTGTTCTAGGACACACAGTAATACTGATGAATTATTGAACAGTGGGGAGTGGATGTGACACAGGTCAGCAGGCTGCAGAGCAGACTGCAGAGCGAGTGGGGAAAATTACCTGCATCTCCTGCAACAACAGGGAGCTGCAGGTGAGAATACATTGTTTATGTGCCAAAGACAATGAGTTGGAATCACAAACATTCACATGTTAAATTTAAAGCTTTACGCTATGACTGATATTGATATTTGAGAGTTTAAAAGATTTAAAGACAATATATCAACTCATGACATGTTTAAGCTCATGAGTTTGGTTATTTGGATTAAGATATAGCGTGCACTGAATATGAGTTCGGTAATGTAATGTGGATAAAGCTGCAACGTTTCAATTACTTTATTACTCTGTGCATAGCAACTTTTCAGCAAACGTTTTCTTTGTTCGTCTTCTCAAATGGTAGAATTTCATAGGATTTTCTTTGCCATACATGATAGGAAGTAGTTTTATATGTTTGACTATTGGTCATATAACAAACAATTTCCTTGGACTGGGAGAAACTATTTTCGGAAAAAACGAATAACAAATAGTCGAGAAAATGATCGGTTCATTAAATAATAATGAAAGTAATTTTCACTTGCAGCCGTGTTTCTTAATTACTTGAAAAATAATTACGGTGTTTCTGTAATATATCTACTTATTACCTATCAGCCAACATTGTATAATCCTATACTTATGATTTCTCCATGATAAGATAAACTCTGCTTATTGTATTTGTCATCCAGATTTATCTAATCGTAATTAGCGTCGTCATTTACCTGCTTCTTTTTCCTGATCAGCTTTCAATATGTTACTTAAAGACTCTGATGAAATGTGGCATTAAGTGTCACTCGTGTGTTCCTGGCTGTCCAATAACAGCAAATAGACACACAAACCACTGTAAATGTAAAAGTTTAATGAGATAATCCTTCATTTGTACTGAATTGCAGAATTACAGCAGCAAGAGACATATAGTAAAATAAAAATGTATATATGTATGTGTATATATATATAGATAGATAGATAGATAGATAGATAGATAGATAGATAGATAAATAGATAGATAGATAGAAAGAAATAAACAGAGTAAAGAATCTACAATAGCAGTATTAATTTGGCGTGTTGTTAGGGAAACAGGGGATCTTGTCTGTTTTTTTTTGTTCTCGTGATCGTTCTGTGTTTTAGGGTGTTGGTTTGAAATTCCCCGAGCTCTCCCCTCAGCTGTCACCACTTAACTCGTCCCCGAGCAGAGCGAGAACTACAAAACATGGCAAAAATGTAAAAAATGCATGACTCCTCCTCGGCCGGCTCCCTGCCCCCAAACCCCACCCTTTCAGTTTAGGTTACTAGGAGACTAGATATTGGCCCCAGAATGAAGGCATCAAATCCTTCAGTAGTGAGTAGCGTGACGGATGCAACTGAAGAAACATCTACTGAATGTGTTATTGGCAAAAAAAAACAGCCTGCTGTCACAGCCTAAGCACTGCTTGTTGTGTGAGGGAATATTTATTTACATGACATTTTTTGTGTAAGTGTCTACAGACAGTGTGTTTACCTCCTGTCTGCAGTGCAGTTGTAAAGGTAGAGGTCATTACGACGGTGTTGTTGTAACCAAAAACACAAGGACAGAGTGGCTGCTTGTTCTCATATCCATTCATTGTGAAGCCAGCTGATTTTAAGTCTCTGTGTCCCAAATCCATGGTGCATACTTTTTCTAAGAAAGATTTAAGTATATTGTGAGGACGCTGGTGAGTGACAAAATAAAGTGTACTCAGTTGGCAGTGGGCATACTAGGCACAAATTAAAATTGAAAGTCTCTTCACAGCTGCAAAAATGAATTGTGGATGGTGGTTAAGCAGCCACAAGAACACCTCCCAAACCCCTCTTCGAAAAATTCTTGTTGCCTCTTTAAGTATAATTGGCAGTGTTACTCAAAAGTTGCAGTTTGGTTGCCTTTTGAACTGCTTAATTTCCTGTCGGTATGTAACAGTAAAGCATGTTTGTGTCTTGCACGCTTACTGCAGCAGTGTACTATATATATATATATATATATATATATATATATATATATATATATATATATATATATATATATATATATCAAATACTGTATGCAGTTGGTATGTAATTGGTCACAAGCTTGTGTCTCAATCTGACATAATGTATGGACTCCACACATATTCATAGTGTCTGTTTTGTCCTCTTCTTTCTCTCCTGCAGTCATACTTTGTCACCGACTATGATCCCACAATTGAAGACTCTTACACCAAGCAGTGTGTGATTGACGAAAGGGCGGCTAGACTTGACAGTAAGTGAACTTGGCTAAACAAACATGACAAGAATAAATACAAACAAACATGACAAGAATAAATACACTTATACACACAAAGACTACACATGCAGTCTATGTGTATGTTCTAACACATTGTACTTGAGGAATTGATGGGAAAAGTATATTTTGCTGAAGGTTAGTGTGTGTGTCTGCGTGTGTGTGTGTGTGTGTGTGTGTGTGTGTGTGTGTGTGTGTGTGTGTGTGTGTGTGTGTGTGTGTGTTCCCTCTAGTCCTCGACACGGCTGGACAGGAAGAGTTTGGAGCCATGAGAGAACAATACATGAGGACAGGGGAGGGCTTCCTGCTCGTCTTCTCAGTCACTGACAGAGGAAGGTGAGTGACAGTTCTCGTCATGTGCAAACTCACAGCTACAAGTGCACTTCTCTCTCTTTCTGTTTGCTCATCTCTGTTTACTGTTCACAATTACACACGCGCTTTCACCCCTCCTCTGCCTCTCGCTCTACTAAAACCATAAATCTTGCACCGATACTCTCACTTGTTGCCGCTTGTACTTCCGGACCCGCTGCTGTTGTTCTTGTTGTCATTTTCTTTTGTTCTTAACGTTCCTTCCTCACCCTGTTCTCTTAAATTAATGTGTTGGTGTACTTTAGCTTCCTCTTTAAATCCTATGTGCTTGAACAATAGTATATGTTATAACTGTAAAACTTGGCAAGAAGTTAATAACTTTTTGAAATATTCATGACGCTGAGTTCATTTAAGTTCTTCTAGGCATTAACAGACTTTTAACCGCTTAAACCAACTCGCGAGTAAGAGTCCTCCTGTGCAGCTAAACATATTTCAAATTGTATTTTATACTATAGTTGAAACAATAAAGACACCAAATATGTGCGGTTTCATTTTGGGGAAAGGTATATAAAAAGATGCACAATACATGTAGAATATTTCCAAATATGTAATGTAATGATGCAATTACACTGTAAAGCAGTCTTCAATTACTCTTAATTTAATGTAAACATAATTTAGCTTCCACAAACAGAATATACACAATCTATTACTGTCAAGCGGTAGACAGTGAGACTGTCATCAAAATAAAATGCTGATAAAGATTGTGCGCACCTGCAAGCCATGGCAGACTCCGCCACTACCAATAGAAACTTCAACATAGACATAAAAACTGAATGTAAATATTTTAAATTACTTTTGCAGGAGAAACGTAAGCCAAAAAATATGTATATAAAAAACGGTTTCATTTCATTGAAATCTTATAAATTAGATGATTCGAGAGATTTGAGTGATTTTACAGCTATGTGATGTCACCTTGTTGTATGACACATGTATAGTAGTCTTCTGTTAATCCCCACCCCTGTCTTTGTGTGCAGTGGGCTGCATTCCCCTGCCCTCAACCCACAACCTCCTCCCAGTGTTTATGTAATAAACGGTCTTTCCTTCCTCCATTTATACTAGTCAAGTCTTTCCAGATTTACTATGTGCTCACCGAGCTGTCTGCGGCCCCGTGGCTGGAATGGCGTCCTGGGTTGTGGTTGCATTCTGCCCCCGCCCTCCCTCCCAGATTGACACTCTAATTTTCTCATGGTCTTTATGTTATAGTGGGACCACGGTCAGTTCAGTGCACAAAGCTGAACCTCAGACAAACACATTTTATGTTTCTGTAATAGTGTGGCTGACTTTTTGTTCTATCCGCTGACGCTTTCAGCCCTTCAGTTTGATCCACAGCGGCGGCGACCCCAACTTCTGGGTGTGTTTGTGTGTAGCTACATTGCAATGTTGGGCACATGGGCATTTTTAGATGAATACATGCATCTACTCATTAAAAAACATTATATAACCTGCCTGTGCGGAAAACTTCACATAACACCATGTAACATGTTTTACAGCTTTGAAGAAATCTACAAATTCCAAAGACAAATTCTCAGAGTGAAAGACAGAGATGAATTCCCGATGATCCTTGTAGGAAACAAAGCAGATCTGGAACAACAGAGACAAGTGAGTCCAACAGATTGCAGAGATATGAACCCACTGACTGACAGACGCTCACCCTGTTTGATCATCTGAAAAGACGACATCAAGTGGAGGATTAACATTTGCATATTTAAAAGTGGAAGCAAGCGTTGCAGCTGCAGCTCGCTGCCAAGATACTGCAAGATGTTAATGAAAGAATAAAAATGACTCTAGAAATGGTGGTGTCAGGAGGGGAAGATGGATGGAGAGAAAAGGGAGTGTGAAGAAATGATTAATGTTCCGCCTGTTGATAAGCAGTTGCTCGTCACTTCCTGCAGTGAGTCCACACCACCCCCTTATGGTGAAAACAAGCTCCACAGGCACTTCACCGCTTCATCTCTACATGTCTGAAGAGAACACTACATTCAGGTTTCAGCCCATCATTATTCTCTCCTTCCTTTTGCCTCAGGTAACCCAGGAAGAGGGCCAGCAGCTGGCCAGACAACTGAAGGTCACATATATGGAGGCTTCAGCCAAAATACGTATGAACGTAGACCAGGCTTTCCACGAGCTGGTTAGAGTAATCAGGTTGGTGATTTATAAATGCAACGTCAACATGTTGTGCTTTTAGCGACTCGCATTTGCAAACGCAAGAAAGATGAACATTCGGGCACTACAGTAATAGCTGTTAATATTGTAGAATATAATGAAGGCCTTGGTGGCCCCGGGATTAAGTCGATGACCATGAATCACAACCCGGCCAAAAGATTTTTGTTGAATGAAAAGAATACAAAAATAAATAAACTTGAAGTTAAGATGTTTTTTGTTAAAATAAAAAACATATAAATGTAATATTTAATAAGAGTTTCACAAAACTCAGTTGATCTGCCTCATCAAGACTGTGCGTGGTTTGATGCATATTTTTTGCCTGAGCAAATACCCCCACTAATGTCATCACTTTTTGACTCAAATGTTACTTCAAATGGGAGTAAAGATGTGATTATTTGCGTGTCGCCCACTTTGAGCCAGAGATAAAAATAAAAGATTAAAACAGCACTGTCAGAAATCTCAGAGAAATAAACAAAACCGTTCTCAATTTGTTTGAAAACTCAATTTATGTCATTTGTGCTTTAAACAAAAGAAAAAAGAGAGATCACAAAAGTACACAGTTCAGTGTGTCCTGATAGTTTTACTTTCTCCCAACTCCCAGGAAATTCCAGGAGCAGGAATGTCCACCCTCGCCTGAACCTACAAGAAAAGAGAAAGACAAGAGCGGCTGCCATTGTGTGATCGTCTGAGGCGGCCTTATCACTGTAACTCATGCAGCTGCTCTCTACAACCCCACCCACTCTGCCTAACATCACATCCTTAGTGGATGACTGACCGCTGCCTTCTCCTCGTGCATGACTTCAGACAGCCTTTTCTGAGATACTTTGACCAGGAAGTGCTGTCCCCAGGACATCACTATGGACAACTGACAATGCCAAATTTTAACACCACTCTACCTTCAGCCGTAATCTAATTCACACGAGAGAGTCCCAACACTAAACATTGCCTTCCGAATCAGCCTGATAAATTAATGTTTTGTACTCTGAAGGACTTCTCTTGCCTTGTAGTGACATTTGTACTTGCTACCGAGATTGAATGAAAACAATATATCCAGAATGTTAATGAGTTTCTTTAGTTTCCAGCGTATGACCAGAGCAGAGAGATTATCTTATGGAACTTTGTGTAAGTCGTGCCATATCCACCTTTTACCCCCATGTGCTAATCTGCTACTGTACATATGTGACATTTGTTGTGATTTTCAAAGTGTACTTCTAATGATCTATTAAATCACCACAGTACAGTGTGTGAGATTGAGTTTGGTTTTACATATATGAAAGTGAATATATATATATATATATATATATATATATATATATATATATATATATATATATATATATATATATATATATATATATATATACACATATACACACACACACACACACACACACACACACGTATGTATAAGTATGTATGTATATAAAGTCTAGACAGCCCTTAAATCTACAGTGATAGAACTTTCTTGCATTTTGCAGTGGATTCTTCTTCTCCTTCTTTGTCTGTGGTTTCGGCTTTCATCTCAACTATGAAGTGTCTACTGTATTAGATTTTTTCACAAGTCTTATAGATTGAAGCCTACTTATCCTATGCCATCTCATCAATGTACCTGAAAGTAGCAAATGTGTCTGAATTGCTTTCCTTGAAGGTGGTGGTTCAGAATTTTATCAGAAACAGTAGATATATTTCTTGGCAGCACATTGTATAATCTTTGACTAACATGATTTCAGATCAAAACACTGTATGCTCTATATTCAACTCTTGACAAGTAATGTCATCAAATCAATTCATTGCAAATTAAGAAGCTTTCAGATCATTCCAATGTAATGAATCTCCTCTGTCAAACATTTAATCTACGAATTGATCAAATAACTGTTATATCATTCCAATAACACAGTGACAATGTATTTTTTTGTGTGTCCCTCAGTTATTCTGTTACATTACCTTTCCCCCCCAAATATCTGTCACTTGGAAAACCAGGACAAGTGGAAGCGTTGAGATGCACATCGTAAACAGTTGGTCTCCAATGGGACTTTAACTCAACCGGACCTGCCGCCTGTGGAGCTTTCACCCACAAACCACTTCTGTACTTCTGTTTGGGCATATGAATGAAGTACTGCAGTTTGTTTTTCATATTATCATCCTGGGATATAAACAACAAGAAAATCAGATGATGGAAGTAATGAACTTGATTAAATGTTTCTACTCTACTTTTATACATTATTTTCTTATCAAACTAGTTGACAAGTATTTTTATATGTTTCTAAGTAAATACACATTCACAGCATAGCTGTGTATATATGTAAAGAGGGATATTTCATTATCTTAATTATTTTAAACTGAGGATAACTATTGGCCCCACATTTACTAAATCAATTTCTTCACTCAGATGTGACAAAGAATGTTATTTCTCCTTGGGGAGAATTTATTAATGTTTGAGTTGTTCACCACCAGCTCAGAGCGTAAAATGCTAGGTCAGGTGGGAGAGGGTCTTACAACTGATTCTGGCCTTTGCATAAAATCTTAAAATTTCATGGATGAATTATTATAGTCACTGAGATTTAAAATAGCTACTTCCCATGGTAATCCAAATCCTAGTATACAGCCAAATCATACAGTTTTTTCTGCTTTTTCTTCATATCAATGTCTTTTGCCCTGTGTCTAGCTTTTGGTGCTACAATAAAAATCTGTCATTGAGCCAGATGGGGTAGAGCATCTTTATTGAAGGTTCAAAAAGCTGCACAGACCTTTACTGAGCCTTGCGTCAGCGCGATCATTATTATTAATTAGTTTTTCTTTATTTATATGTAATTGAATTTCCAAAATACTTTGGGATGCATTATAATATTGCAATACATTTACATATTACAGAAATAGACACTGAAAATCCTTTTGTGGTCCGACTACTGACATTGCACTCACACATGCATGCATTTCACATCGAGGGGCTTGTTTTGATCAAGGACACGTTACTGAGACGTAGAGATGGGCGATAAATTAGAAGACAAAGATGCAACATGCAGAGTTTTAGCAAGGTGATGCCATAGTTTCTAGATGTCTGAAGGGATGAATGCCATTCTTGCAAAAAATATTCCTTCATTGCGTTTTGATGGTGATGGAGAGCACTGTCTAAGACATCAATCCAATGTCCCATAGGTGTTCAGTTGGGTTGAGATCTGATGACATTAATGTCCACGTAAGAGTCACATCATTTCCATCCAAATCAAACCATGTTATATGCATGCTTACCAACTCACTCTGACGGTTCAGTAAACACATCACGTAAGGCATCGTAGCACTAAATAATGCCACAGTTATCTCTCACAATATGTGCCGCAATTCTGTTTGTAGAAATAGGGCTTCTTTGTATGTCTCGTATTCCTCTCCTGAGCTCTGTGCCATACCGTGAATTCTTTGTGATTGATTTTAGAAAGTCCTTTATATAGAAAATCATGTGCATTTGCAACTTTTGCACATTCAACTATTGGCTGAGGTTATACTGCACCGCAAAGGTTGCAAACAGTCAGAGCATTTTGAATTTTTGTATTGTGTGCTTAAAGTACATAACATCCTATCCATCAATTGCATGTGCATATAGAAGATATGCATGAGAGGCCTTTAGGTCTTAATTCAGCTGTATGTATAACCTGTTTTAGTGTTTATTTGTCGAGTTGGTGTCATATGGAAATGCACTCATTACCTGCATTTCAATTTATAAAACCTTTTATAGTTAGTTAATGCTCTATACCAGGGGTGGGCAAACTACAGCCCGTTGAACATTTAAATAAATAATAAATCATAGTAAATAGCATGTCGGCAGGCGTCAAACTGATAGCACATTGCTATAGCTGTCGGCAGGCATTATCATTTAATTTTTACAGCATTATTCCAGGATGCAGCAAGCGGAGCTTACTCAGGGGTAAGAACTTCAGTCAAGGTTTCAAATTTTAAAACAATGACACCACAGAACTGCATGCTGGGTTGATCTGTCAAACTCCGTCTCGGAGAGTCTCCTGTGCGACGGAGTATCATGATAAGTGGGCGATCTTTACCAAGCATGCACTTCGGCGGTGTAATTTCATAAATGTGGAACCATGACTGAAGTTGTTACCCTGTCACAAAAGTAGCGCCTGCTGCACACAGCTAAATATTGTGAAAATAAAATTAGGATTGATGCAAATGAGCTTTTGTATTTGCACTAAGTATCATGATTTAAGCAACTGACCTGCATCCATGTTTCTTAATGGTTGTTTATTGCTCAGCGCTCTTAAGGCTGTTGGTGTGTGCGCTCTCCTGCAACAAACACATGCGAAGTCAATGCACAGACACAAATGGTTGCAAAAAAGCACATTTTCGGCGGGGCGCGTTTGACGCGTGACGTAACCCAACCATCACTGCTGTCCTGCCATTGTTGAAACAAACGGCTGCTGGTCCCCCTGAAGTAGTGCCGATAGTGGCCGTCATTCAGACACTGTTGTGGGACTACGGATAATATTATGAACCCAAACACAATGAAGTTTGATGTTTCGCATGTGTAGAATTTACAAGTATAAAGCAGAACTAGTGGTTATTTAAATGGTGACTGTTTTTACGGTGATAAGCCACAGAGATAAGCCACGCCCCCTTTCAGGCGCCAGTAACATTCGCGATGCCTTTGCTGTGAACGCAGCTTTACTATGCTAGGCCCAACCTGTCTTTCAAATCTTAAAACTCATTGTGGCCCCTGAGCCAAAAAGTTTGCCCACCCCTGCTCTATACTGTATGTATTCCAAATACAGTCAAACCATAGTTTTTTTTATCCTTGAAAACCCCTATGCTTGTCCTCCAGTCTTGGCAGAATATGATAAAGACAAGAGAAAATGAGATATGTATGGAAACGATGAAGGACCTTTACAGCTCCGGGAGAGATACACTGCATATTATTAGATAGCGGAAACTGTCATTCACAGTGTTGAATTAGCATTTCCTGTGTACTCCTTGCACTATTTATTCTTAACCTTTAATCTCTGTATTTGGTTCACCTTATGGTCAGGGTTTTTTTTTTTAGAGATAAATAACATGAACTTGGGTTTTTGAGCTATAGCTACTATCTGCCCCTCAAATTAGCAAATTAGGGAACATGCTCAATGTTTGATATCAAGCAGTGAACGAGAGGCAGATAATCAGAATAAACGAGTAACAGTTCCATTCATTGATACGTTCATTGAATTGATGTGAAGTCTGTCCGAGGCAACGTCGATCCGCAGGAAGCAGTCAGCAGGGTAAAGATTAGTCCGCGTGAATGAAACAACTCAGCATCCGCGCGTGCACCGTGAGATGACAGCTCGCGCCCCCCTCTCTGTTGTGGTACAGCCCACAGGAGAGCGTCTGGCTCTGCTCAGCCTCTCTTGCTCATACACTTAACGGCGATTCCTGTAGTTCGTGTTTGCTTGCTCGTGATTCAGTGAGGACGGAGAGAGAGAGAGAGGAGCGTTTACGCTTTCATTTGGCCGTCTCACCACCAGTCCAGTCCGTCTAGTCCGACATGGAGGGAGTCGGCAGCAACAGGAGCATGTCCTACAGTAGGTGGAGTTATGACAGGTAGGCAAGCTTCCCCCATATTGACAAGTGTACGGTTTGAAACGCTAGTTTTAATTGTTACGTTTCGTTTGTAGTGTCATGCTAGGCCGATGTTGTTAAGGTTGGTGAGGACCACCACCCCCCCCCCCCCCCCTCCCCTACCCCCCACGCCCCTGTGCCGCTCGTGCGCAATTAGTTGACAGGTGCAACGGATTTAGGAAGAGGATATGCAATGCGAGTGTGTTAAGTAGCCTAAGCATCACTCTGTGTCTGCTGGATGGCTGTCTGCTTCACTACCTCTTGGTCCATTTTTTGTTGTTGTTTTCTTCTTCTTCTTTTTTTTTTTTTTTACAATATTCAATAGGTTTATATATCTATATGTACCTGTTTTGTTTTCCCATTTTCATAATTCTCTCTCTCTCTCTCTATCTATCTATCTATCTATCTATCTATCTATCTATCTATCTATCTATCTATCTATCTATCTATGACTTGACATTATACTTAAAGTTGTTTGTTTGGCAAGTGATGATCAGCACAGAGGCAGACTATCTGTGAATACAAGCTAAAGTGCTTCAATCACAGTGCTGGACTTATTAGACAGGAAGTTTGCAGGCTTTGTCTCAGCAGGGGGTGTGACATGTGATCAAGACCAACCATGTTGGTATAAATTCAAACAGGCATTGTGGATTATGAACACAGAGAGCATTACAATGTCATGGTGGTCCTTAGCTTGATAACATCTATTTTTTTAAGGAATTAAAAATAGGAGCAAGTTGGAGGATTATTATTCCAGGTGGAATTTATGACACATTTCATCAATAGATATCGTTAAAGAAAATGGCAAAATGGTCGTGCATGTGTGTCAGTGTCATCAACATGATGTCAGACTTAAGTGAACAAGTCAGTTTGAATGGGTATGCCTTGTAAAAATGGCTCTAATATGGAGAAACCCCACTATGTTAATCATATAAATGCACACATATTGTCTCAGCACAATTGTTGTAAATATCATTTTGGAATACTGGCCAACAATCAACAAAGCATACAGTTTCTAATTAGCTGGCCAATTACTCCTCAGTCATTGATTACAAGATGCGAGGCTCCATCAGTCGAGGAAGGGTTAGCCTGACAACACTGTGTACATTGGCTCACACAATATAATTGGTAAGCACTGACTTGGCCACTTCAGATTTCTGTGTACAAGCAGCTTAAACTGTAAAAAGTACAATGGTCTGTGTATTACAGGAGTTATTTTGATTTTACAGCAATATTGTATGATAATTATCTATTAGTAAGCAGTTTGTCACAGAGTGACTGCAGAAGTTTAAGTTTAAACTGACCATTTGAATGAATTGCAAAGTCTTTCTGAGGCCAAATCCACCCAAGAATTGTGACGTTAATGTGAAACTATCTCAATTCTTAAAACATTAGCATATAATTCAAATTTAAGTTGCAAGTATACATCTATATCTTAGTAAATGACCAATTATGATTCTTTATAAAAATACAATTAACTTGCAACATGAGTAATTCAACTGTATTTATTTTTAAAGGTTTGATCAGTAAAGCGAAAGCCAGCCCTGTGAGATCTGTGCAGGCGTTGCTTTTTGTTGTTTTCCCTTGTCTTTTTACTTTGGCAGACACATAATTACACAAAAGAGACATGTGCATATGTCGTACTTGTGCAGGCTCTCTGAGGGGCAGAGGTGAAAATGGGGAAAATGGCATCTCTTATGTATGTGCTAGCTCAGGGGCTACTTGAGTTGGGGGGTGATACATGTTGAAATATAGACACACAGATGTCTCCAATTCACCCGACAGGGCCCCAAAACAACATCCATATAGAATACTACCCCTCCCCATTGAGGGCTATACACACCTTTGGTTCACCAAGACAGGTATTTTCACAAATGTTACCTGATCAAACCCTGTCTAAAGACTGTGTGTGTGCCCCTACCACACCTTTTTTTTAAAATGGTTTATAATCTCTGGTGGCCTCACATAATTCCAGCTTGATTCCACCCAAAGTCAACCGAAGCAGAGGTCTAATCCACTATATAAGAAGGAACACCTGGTGCTTTTAAGTGAGATACTAAATTCTCATTGGACATATTAAATGCACCAAACAAGCACAATGTTGAACTTTTTAAACAAGCACCGTGGGTGTGTATAATACTATGCCATTTGTATGAAAGTAAGCTCTGGCTTTGTCTTTATGTATCTTCCATTTAATTTACAGTGTCTGCTCTGTTTGTATAGTAAATCAAAAAACTTGATTACACCTGCTCATACTCAACCATGGCTGCTGACGTGTTTTGGCAGGCTCTGTTATTCTTAGTGGAGTCGGTTTGCACATGGACCTACACGTGGAGGTACAATCCCAATTTGTCCTGGCACCCACTGAGTAAACACTGTATCCTAGAGATGGAGGGGCAAGGTGGGTCGATCAGATACATTTCAGAGTCACAGAGCTGGATGCAGAATGATTATGTTTTAAATGAAAGACAAAGGTTAATGGTGAATTTCCTGGTGAACGTCATTTACACCCTTTCAAATTGCACAGGATAAACCAGTAGGGGAAAAAGAGGAAATTGTGGAGCTTGTCAGTTTCTCCTTCATCGCTCATCTGTCTTCACAAGACTTGATGATTAGTTGAGGAAAGAAGTCACCCTTTGAAAGCAATAACTGTGGAGATTGGAGCAAGTGATGATTAACAAACATATCCTAATAAAAGATGGAACATTTGAATTGGTATTTGGAAATACATGTGCACTTGCAATTGCATCACATACCTATTGTTTTCTTGTGTTTGTAAAAAAATATTTCTGTTTTAGATTAGATGTCCCAGCCCGCTTGGAGCCGAAACAGTGGCCTACGCTTTATTGTTCATTCGGATTTATTTAAGAAGACTTAAAACTAGCGATTGAGACCATAAACTCATCTCTACAAGATTTAGTGAGGTAATAAATCAAGTGAGAAGTAGGGTCATGTCGACAGCTGTAGGTGAATATGAAGCCCACGTGGTTTAACCAGCTTAAAGTAGCCAGGCAGTCACCACCAGATTTTACAGTTCTTCTGATGTTGTGATATTTTATTGTCAATGTAGATATTTCCAAACAAACATACAAGTTGCTGAGGAGGATGCATATTGCATTTACTTCAGTGTTTCTAGACTTTGCCGGGCCGATATCTAAGAAGTCTGTGTTTGTTTGGGAGGCTTTGCATTGTTGGCTCAGTGGCTTGAAGTATTATCTTGCAATGTCAGTTGTGTTGGTTTGAAATCTGTGCAGCTCACTTAAATTGCCTCCTGACAATAATACATTGAACAATGGATGCTTTCATGGAATATTGTAGTGTTCTAAGCATCTGAATAACTACTTTGTGTGAATTTGGTTTTAGTTCTGATGTGATGGGTTGTTACGCAGTATGCTCATGTCTGTTCAGCTCACAATGCAGGTGTTGGATACAGCCAGAGCTGTTGACATTCAGTACGAAAGGAGCATCGATGTGTATGCACTCTCTGCTGCCTTACAGAAGCTGCAGGCTATGCAGGAACATGCACATTTCTTTTTAAAGAGCGAACCAGTCCCAAATACTAGATTTGCAAAAGACCTTCCTCCAGAAGAGTGTTTATAACAGTTTATCAGCTACACGTCATACACACTAATTGTTGCGAGCTCCTGAAGAGGGAATTCATTGTGTGTTTGGGGCCATTGTGGGTGGCTTTAAAAATGAGTCACAAAAGAACCATGTACCTTTTTAGTTGGAAATTAAAAGCCAACAAAAAGGTTTGCGCTTGATTCATCGGCCTCCATTCAAGAAGACTGTTACTCCATTATAAACGAAACACATTTCTTGTAGTCAAAAAAAAAGTAGGCGGATGAGAGTAGGCCCGAGGCCCAATGGAGAGACACAGTTGAATGTGGTTGTCATGACAGTCCGACTGGACTTAGTAGAGATATTGCAATTAGACGGACAAACTGATGGATCTATGGAAATACAAACATTACCATCGGCCGGTGGTGTTCGTAATGGGGAAACCATTGCATTAATTGTATGCATTGTTTTACTAACCAAGGCCTGTCATTCAGAAGCCAGTGACATACAATTCATAATCCACAAGTAGCTTATAAGGTTTCTCCCCTCGATATTTTTAGAAAACGGAGCCTCCGGCCGCACATTACAGTCTGACTCCATGCTTATTTAAACCTAAAAGACTCAACTGAATATTGAACATCCCAGTTCATTGTCACAGCTTCTTCAGTCCGACATAAGAGGACGAAGAATAAAGCTTGCGGGTGGAGGGTACACAGTTCAGGTACGTTTTGATAGTTGGTTTATTGGATTACATCCAAAGCAGCAGAAACAAGAAAAGTACTTTTTTGTTTTTACACAAAGAAATCTGAACACAAAATGAGATGTGAATAATGGTTCTCACCTTATGTAGAATTTTAATATCATATAATAACTTTCATTCTCCAAAAAACTTAGCATAGCCTAAAGTATGGTTGCATAGCTGTTTTATTCGTAAAGTCTATTAAAACCAAACTAGACAATATAGTGGGCAGATAGAGAATAGTGAGCGGATATGAGGTAAAGAGGGAAATGCTTTGTGTGCTACAGCATCCCCTGACGTGAAGCTCAAATGTTTTTCAGGTGGAGATCAGAGGGAGTTTGTGAGGGTGCCAGAGCAGAAAGTCAGCCAGTCTGTCAATCGAAAACACTAACATTGTCTAGGGAGCTAGACAGCTGACCTGCTGCTGTGGTTTGAAGCTGCACCTCCTATAATCTTGAGATCTGACATCAAGTGGAGAAGCTTCCTGGAAAATCTCCTTCTGTGTTTTGTTGCTGTGGTGCCGCAGCTGGCAGGGCATAAGCTTTAAAAGCAGTTTATAAACGCCACAAGATGGATAATCCTTTTTTTACGGCAATTTAGACGACACTGCCTTTTATAATTGTTATAAAAAACAGAATATGCTCTTTAAAGGGAGTAGTTAATTAATATAAATTCTAACCAGAGAACAACCCTTAAACCTTTAATAATATTGAAGCAATCCTTCCCTTGCTAGAGGTAAAAGGTCTCATTTCAATTCACGATTAATTTTTAGAGTACAGTCCAACATATGCATCCATTATGACATACACATACATCCACCACTGCATCATCTTTCAATCAATTTAAAATACAATTTAAAATTGATTATTAAGATTGATGCACTCATAGAATAAACCCAAACAAAACTTGTTGTCTTGAATCCCACTTAAGATGGTATTGGCTCGGGCTTGATATTTTAGGATACAGGAATATGGCAGATAGTGTGAGTCCAACAATCAAGATGGATGCCAAATCCTACTAAAACTGAATTAAAAAACCTTGTATGTGCAATTTTGTTATTAAAATACAACATATCAACATGTTTTAAAGTATGTATTGCACCATCATACTTCATAAAACGAATCCCTAAACTGTGTCAATAAGATGGGAATTGATTATGTTACTTAAAAAAATATTTGGCTCTCTTAGTATTTATGATTAATACATTACAGATCTTATAAATGTTAAATGATATAAGTCTGTTATTGATCAATCGTATCTTGTCTGCATCCAAAAAAAGGGCTAGTTCTTTTATTTATCTGCATCTTGCTTTGTGAACGTCCTACATTTTAGATGCAGATAACGGAAGACAATCAGCCAGAGTCCAGGATGGAGCCTCTTAAATGTCCTCCAGTGGGACTTGATGATTATCTTTGCTGTGCAGAGATGGAAAAAATGATATGCGAAGTGTGACAGAGTGCTGGAGATGAAGATTAAATGTGTGGAGGTGTTTGTGTGGGACAATTTTACAAGGCTTCAATAATTTCTCAGTGATGCATATCCAGTGTGAAAAGAAATGGTTCACAGTACCTTATTCTGAATCACCAAACATCACATTTGCTCCCAGCTTGATCGGCTGCCATTACTTACAACGTACCCTCTTTTTCTAATTTACTGGCCCTGCATTTTGAATGCACTTTGATGAGAATCATCGCTTTGTTCGTCAAATACAGGACACAACAATATGACTTAGTGATACAGTGCAGTAAAACCAAGAAAGATAAATGTTGAAAGGCTAATAAATGCTTTAAAAGTTAATTAAATACAGTTGAGCATGCTACATTTTATATACTGTTTAAAAATAATAACTATGCTGCATAATGCTAATATTCAAGCTCTTTATGAATTATAATCAAGGTTTTGTTTTTGAAGTATTGACAAATGACAACACTAAAAAGGTAATCTTTTGTCTGCTTGGCATTTCTTAACAAAATAAATCCTCAGTTTTATCAAAGGAATAGCATCGCCTTCGTCCATGCTTCCCAATGACGATACGAGTGGTGTGACGGTGTTTGTAGCCTCTTTACTTTGATGCCTTTGCTGTCTTCTTAACACAGGAGAGGCTGTTGGTTCTCCTTCACATCAAAGTGGATTTGTGTTGAATTACCTTTTAAGCAGCAGGTGTTCCTTTGGAGCAACAGTCTAAAGCAGCACGACAAGCCAGCTGCGCAAAACACGATTTAATGGCTAAATAGATGAATGAATATGAGGAGAAATCTGTCCAGAGGCTTGACACCGTGGAGTCTCTTCGGACAGTCAACATCTGTTCTTTTCTTTTTTTGTTGTCTTTCATTATTCTTTATCACTCTACTCTCTAATCAGCATTGTATAGTATTCTTTCAGCTCACTCAGCTTCCATCTGTATTAGCTTTGGACCACAATAAATTAGCATAAGACAATATGTAATACATGACAGATCTGTATTCTCCTATAAGCAAATACATAGCTTAAGCCTATCAGGTGACATGTTTCAAAATATTAGTTAAAACTTAAAGGTGCTCTGCAGCAAGGTATTCTCTCTCAGGTGATTAGTTTCTCACAGCTCAGGTAAACTGTAGATTTGACCCTATTTTTCAATTAATTGGTTTTATATTATTTTTATTGGATTCTTAAATGGACCTGTACTTGTATAGTGCTTTTCTAGTCTTCTGACCACTCAAAGCGCTTTAACACTACATGACATCCTTCACCCATTCACACACTGATGGGAGGAGCCACCATGCAAGGTGCCACATCAGTTTAATTAACCGCAGGCGCAGCTAAGGGAGCAATTTAGGGTTTAGTGTCTTGCTCAAGGACACATTGACATGGGCTAACGGCGAACCGCTGATCCTGTGATTTAAGGACGACCCTGCTCACCACTGACTCACAAGTCAGATTTACAAACATACAGTAGGATGCCAATAGGATAGGATGGGAGAATAGGAGCGTTTGAATATGTTTCCCGTCAGTGTCAGCTGCAGCTGACAACCCGACTTAAAGAAGACCAGACCCGGCGCGACGGGGTCTGTTACCGTGTTACAAATATGCTTAAATTCAGCGGGAAAGCAATAAAACAATAACACAAGCACACGATTATAAACGGATTTGTAATAAACGATCAAACTAAAATACGCGTATAAGTAACGTATTCGTAATAAGTCAAACATGTAATAAGGAAGATAATACGTTTCTGGTCAACGTAATAGTTTTGGGGGGACGTAATTCGTAGGAGACAGGGTTGGTGGCAGTATATCTTACTTTTACTGGCAAGTAATCCTCAAATCCTCCATTTTCAGGGCGACAGCTGTCAGCTACATTCGAGCGTTGCATTTCATGTTGTGGTCGTGGAGTTGTTTTTTCTTCTTTTACACACTTTTAGAGTTCACCGGACACCGGGCTCACTATTGCCCCCTTTCTTGAGGCACAGGTACTGGCTGCCTCAAGGCAAGCATTTCCCCGTGAATTTATGTCAGATCAATATTACACACATACGTGAAATAAATTACTAAACACCATGGAAATTAAGACGTATAATAAAAGTGTCTTTAACCATCATATTGGAAACATACACAGAAATGGGAACAAGCACGCGCTATTTGCACGCGCTCAATCCAGTTTGTGAGTGATTGCGCAATCTGAATGGTGGCACAGCTCCTCTGTGCCTCACCTCTCGACTGTATTTGAAAAGGAAACACAGAATTTCCGCGATTTTGACTATGAAAATGGTGAAAATACATTAGGAACCACACCAAAATCATAGACTAGAGAACAAATATTAATACTTATTTTATTATTTCCTTTCTTTTTCTTCTTATGATGACTGACAGAGGAGGCGCAGCCTCCCCTGACTGCACGTCACTGGTACTTAGGAATCATCTTAGACTAACATCTAAGATTTGATAAACAATATCAGTGCGTAATATCAGTAAAAAAGTTAAATTGAACCTCAACTGCTTCAGATTCATTCGACAGTATCTGCCTTTCAATACAGCCCAGCTTTATATGCATGCCATGATATTCTCACACCTATCGTACTGCATCATTACCTATGCACAGAACATCATTTGGTCAGTCAGCCTTTTCTGTTTGAGGAGCAGAGCAATGTAACTGTTTCCAATACAACTGACACGATTTTAAGGTTTTTAAAAAAAGGTCTTAAGTTAAAGTTAAGAGCAAAACAACATTGTTCACACATTTACCACCCTCATACTTTTACTTTGTGTATGTATAGATGTATATATCTGTGGATGTATTCTCTTTTTTACTTTTTATCACTCTTTTTTTATTTCATTTGATCACATTTTGTTTTATATATATATATATATATATATATATATATATATATATATATATATATATATATATATATATATATATATATATATATATGTATGTGAAAAAAATAATAAATCCTGAGGACTGGTTTTCTTTTGTG
Source organism: Clinocottus analis (assembly GCF_023055335.1). Classification (NCBI taxonomy): domain Eukaryota; kingdom Metazoa; phylum Chordata; class Actinopteri; order Perciformes; family Cottidae; genus Clinocottus; species Clinocottus analis. The sequence continues at coordinate 332,512 of NW_027176076.1, forward strand.
CATAGATGTGTGCTAATGCCATTGTGACGTCCACGTCAAATAAATAAAGACAAGTCAAGTTTTCTAGTTATTTCATCCTACTTCTTTTACGCTTTTCATATTGTATTTTGATTCACAACACTATATTTTTCCCAAATACATATTTATTTAACTATGCCACTCTTCATCATAAAGTGTGCTCTGTTGATTGGTTGTTAATTGGATCCAACCAAACAGACAAACACACGGCCTATATCCTGTTACTTTTAATTATTATCAATGTCTTATTCATCTATTTACAAGCTCTCTTTGTCTCCATGTATGATGAGATTATGACTTTTGTATACAGTGTATTAACTTGTCACAGGTTCATGCTAGATTACTGAACACTGGCTTCAAAACCTATTTCCTAATACGAAAATATTATTCTAATTGTTTGTCAATAATTGTATTATTATTTCATTCCTGGAATGTGCTCGTATTGTAATTATCACTATTATAATGACCAATTTTGAGTGTGGGCTGCCTTCCAATAATAATAATAATAATAATAATACAATAATAATAATAATAATAATAATAATAATAATAATAATAATAATAATAATAATAATGATGGACCGACTGCAACTTTGTTGCAGTTTGATTAATATATATATATAAGATTATTTTGATCTGTTAAACACGGGGAGAACAGCTGGCCTTCTTAAGACTTGAACAGGTGCTGAGCAGCCTGAGGGACATTGTTAGGAACCGTTTGGCCATATAACATAACTCTGGTATACAATCATTCATTGGTATGCACTCACACTGTGTCCATTTTTTTATGTAGATGTTTCATATTATTTGCCTGCTAAAGCCCTTTGAAGATCGATATGAGATTAAGACACAAATGGAGTGTGCCAATCCTTTTAGTTTCTTAAGTAAATACATCTTAGTGGTTAAAAAGGCATTCACATTGATAGCAGGAACAAACACATCATGCACATGCAGACAGGGTTGTGCAGAGTTTCTCTCATGTTCCCCTCAAGCAGTTTGTGCTCTGTTGACTCTTAAACATTTAATGAGTTTCTCATTGTATAAATGTGTTCATCTGCGGTCAAAAAATACAGATATGTAATGACTTGGAAAATTACAGATTTTGGTCTCGGGTATGTCTCGGTGGGAAAAAATAAAATGTAGGCTGAGCAATAATATTTCTTGCTCTTCAGCCCATCAAATCTGTTTTCATGCCTATGTCAACTGCAATTATGTTGCATGTTTAGCTAATAAAATGATAAAGGAGGCAAATAAAGATAAATGATGACAGGAAGCCTGTACTACTTTTTATCTCACATACAATAGAGGAAGACATGAGCAACACAGTTCTATCACCTCAAAAGACTGATTGTAGATTTGTGATTGACTCTCACTGACTTTCATTTTCAACATGACGCATCAGGTTTCATTCCATCTTGTTTCACTTGTCCCTCACACTAAACATAAAGGCATCTTTGTAAATGTGTGTTTATTAATACTTGACAAACACGATCCTGACAAATGCATGAATGGAACTGGCACGCTGTGTTCAGGAAATAATTATCCACACTTGTCTGTGCTGTCTGCTAGAAGATGTCCTTTTGCAGGATCTCTTAAGTCCCCTTCCTCACAGAGAGTGTAAAGCTGTTACTGTCGCTGGCAAAGCTTTCGCTATTGTACAGCACCTCCATGTGTTCATGAGCAATCACTACACATCTCCATCGCTGTTCAACGTGTCCCCCTGTTGGTCGGGAAAAATAAACACGAGCGGCAGCAACCCAGTGATGCTGTTGCTCGCTGCTGATTCATCACGGCTATGGCAACTGACAAGATGGTAATTGGCTTGTGTGTTGTGCCTGTGTGTCTTTTGAAGCAGATATTATGGTTGACCGGTGAGCTTTTAAATGATAATTGGACTTCGCTGTTGCCATGGTCACGGGAGCCTACTGGCAGAGAAGCATGTGTCAGAGGAAGCACCGTGACATGCAGAGAGAGACATCAGCCACCTCCTCGCAAAGATGCTGAGTTAGGATGCAAGAGCTGAACACGCTCACACCACAGCGCTCTGCTTGAATTAACCATGTCCATTAGCGATGCCCTCTTATAGTCAGAATGACATGGTCAGCTGCAGTATTTCACTTGAACATGATTTCATCGGGGACGCTGTAACTGTGTCCTCTATGGCTGTTTTAATTGACAGTACGATGCTCATCTGATTCATGTGTGAAGAGTATGTGGAGCTGCAACCACTAAAATGAGAACTAATGATAAAAACAGAAAGGGGGGACCAATAGGTATGATCACACAGAGAGTCACATGCATTTCTTCATCTAAAGATAGATGCACTCTCTTACTGGCAGCACCTGACGAGATGACGCTCTCATTTAACATCTCTGCCTCTGTGTCAGCAGGGTGTGAAGAACAATGTGTCTTTGTCAGTCATGGGAAGTAGTTTGCTTCCTTAGTTTGAACCGACCTCTGAGAGGAAAAATTATACCGCTTATGTTTTACTTTTCATGGTCTATTAATGCCCAGTGAAAATGCATTATATAGGAAAGGACTGACAGTTTTGCACTATATAAAATACATATGTAGTGAGTCAAGGAGTGTGAAATTAAGTTTTAAACACAATGTCATGAAAAGTAGTTCTTACTTTAATCTTGAACACTATAAACCTATGATATATGCCAGATAACCCAAGACCTAAGATGAACAGCAGCTTTGGGAATATGAAACGATTCATATATTAACTTTATGTGAACATCAAATATTTTTCACTTTCTCTAGAAAAGCCTCAATCCTGTTTTTAGCTTCCAGTGTTGAGGAGAAAGGATAACCTTAGATTTGATCTTTGATCTTCTTTCATCCTTTTGTGTGTGTGTGTGTGTGTGTGTGATATCTTTTTGAAACATGTTTATTTGTTGTGCTTTCTCCTACAAAGCAATCAGTGGGTCTGTGCAGGCCGCTGCAGTGCAGAACCTGTTGAGGCAACAAAACTACTTTGTTTGGTTAGAAAAAGATTGTGGTTGTTGGTTAAAGGAAGCATGTGTGCCTCACACTGTAAGTTACATACTTAAGTACATACTGTAAGTACTTACATATAGAAGTATAAATGGTCAATGAGAAAAGCCTACTTTGATTAATGTTTTAAATGACAATATTTAACATAGTATGCACTCTAAATAATGTTTTACACTTCACAGTTCATGACTGAGGAAAGTTGGAGACGGAGGTACTCTAATGCTTTAACAAAACCAGCAGGTACCCTTCTAAGAGCTGGTATAAAACCAAAGGTTGCCTTTTTAACCGTTGGAAAATTACATTAAGAGTGTAATGCATAATTTGGCTGTCTAGAAATGAAAACACATCTTTATACAGAGAAAAAATGTGTGACATAACCATACTGGGTTGTGTGCCTCTCATGATACTAAGCTGTGCACCTTTGCCCGCCATAGGCAACAATTTAGCACACAAGAAGGCACTGATTCAAATCTGTGTTATTGAGGCATTGTTTATGTAATGTTGAGCAAATATCTTTCACATGTCTATTTCTGTTGAGGAGCTTCAGTTTACAATCACCATTTTTTTTTTGTCACTGCAGATTTTGGCTTTTGTTGTCACAGATTTCAAAAACATTTTTGATTGTTTTATTAAATCTCTTTGGTTCAATATTTGAAACTGCTGAGAGGAAGATACATTTCTTCTGGATTGATTTACAGTGTTATCTTTAGACTGTATATCAGTTTAAGCAACAGTATACGCACATGTACGTGCTTTAGTTCTTCATCACAATAATTTTGTTATGAAATAAAGTTCAATATGCAGAAAAGAACACAAATGTGTGTTCTTAGCTTTTCCTAATCATCATGTGAGATGTACAGTGGGCAGTAGCTCTGTGCATACTGCTCATACACCGGCACAGCTGTGTATGAGTGTGCTCTGAAAAGGAGGATGCAGAGGAACTTTGGTGTATTGTAGCAGTCAATCTGGTTGCCACACTGGGACACTGGGACACTGTTTCATGCAGCGTGACATTTCTAATCCAAATCATGTTTTATGCATGCCCTCCGTTGGGAACTGAGAGATGAGATACAGGGATTTCTGTTGATCCAAGAACTGTGAATGTGTGTCAGTTTCCCACAGACTGATTTTTTTGACACAGCTTAATGTTGTGGTACAGTCTTGATTACAGGAACATGCATAGAGTCTTAGGTGCACTAGATCTGGTGTTATATCACAAAATAAGTGGTCCCTGAAATTGTAACTGTAGAATAAATTAAAACTTTCCACAATTTGTTATCAGCAAAGACCATGTTGGCCACATCAGAGGGAATCAATAGAAGGCGCACATTAGACTTGATCAATGCCGGACACAAGCCGATAGGCTCATTTTCATTCTTTCGCATGCATAAGCTCACACACAGTCTCTCACTCTGTCTTTTCACTCACTCACACATACACATGGTCTCTTTTTTTTTTGCTTTCTCAACCTCTTCGTCTCTCATTCTAAGATTTACAACTCCCCTAAAATAAACATGGTACTGTTTATGCCTCATAGAAACCTTCAAAGGCTGGCTTTCTGGTTCAAAGCCACCCACCACTACTCTCAAATAGATTTCTTTGAAAATTGTATGGGGACATTTTTGAGGGCTTCATCTATAAATGATGATATCATCCACTAAATGGATTGTTAGACTGTTGCTTATTCATAGTGCCCCTCAGTAAGCTGTTTCTGGCAGAAAGTGGGGATTTTTTTTTATCAGTGTTTTTGATTTTGTGTAATCAGCTTTGCCTATATTGTGTTTTATGTAATTAATTTATTGCAACAGTATCAAGCAGCGTGGTAGCCTGGCCCTCCAGTATGAAACAAACCAATAAATGTTTTCTGATAACGACTTATATTTGTCAAGTAGACTGTCAGAATTAGTTTGAATATCTAATCTGGCAATATCTTTCTGGTCACTTTCCTGGTTTGTATTATTTTTTCTTTACGTTCTCCAGTAGACAATATCCACAAAAAACTGTTTCCTCTCATAATCATGCCTTTATTTGCAAATGTTCCATTTGACCATCAGTTTCTTATTACTCTAAAAAGCTCTTGTTACATAAGTTATTTTAAGGTAATGTAAGCTTTCAAAACCCTTTTTATAGGTTTTTTTGAGCAACATCAAGAAGAACTCATTCACAAAATATTCCATCTAGTATCTGCTGTCATCTGTTCATTCCTCTGATCCTTATTTCTTTGTTTGTTTTGTTTATGCATAAGCAACACTACCATCCACCTCCTAATCCTGATGCAGACGGGGCTTTTTTAGCTTTCACCAATTAACTTGATCCCTTGGCTCGTTTCCAGTCTCTCTGAAGTGCAGCAAGCTCCTGTGTGTGGTGTGATGTATTGCGGATCCAGTCAGTGACTCACTCCCTAGCTGTGTTCTAATTGCCTCCTCCGAAGTCTGCATTTCAAGGCTTTATACGTCATGAGAGTTTGAGGACACATTTCAAGGCTTCTTCCAAATTTCTGTTGCCTAAATCTGGAGAATATGGACAGCTTATCAGCTGCAATTAACATCACTAACCCAATGCATGGCGGTCGTTGTTAATGGTGCGATCAGGCCGTCCTTGCCTGATTGGTTAATCAGATGTATTATTCAGGGTTTTGTGTTTGTTCTTGTTAGCTTTCTTCCCGCACTGTGCCGCATACATTTGCCATTAACCTGTTAACATGTTTTCCAAATGTCCATCATATTTTAAAATAATATGTCCCAACTTTTACTATTAACTCAGATATCAAGGGACTTTAATACAGTTATTTACTACTTCATTTGCTCTTATTTATTTATTTATTTACAATTTTACGTTGAAATGACTGTACTTTAAGTTGAGAAAAACTACAAGCAACATTATATATCTGTGAGGCTAGGGGTGAGGAATGGCAAGTATACACAGGAGGAGGAGCCCTTCAATCCTCTAAAGTCTGCAACATCACAGGCAGAGTCCCTGCATTGGGATGCATGGCAGCACATAGTTGCTGTGAATGCCGTCAATTGGAGGAATCATGAAAGTGGGGCAACAGCAGCTGGAAAGACATGAAGCCACTGTTTATGTAGTACGGACTAGAAAACACATGTAATCTACTATATGTCATGGACACATTTGCACGTTGGGAACTCGCAAGCAGTGTCTTTCTTAGTTTTTGGTTTTATGCGTTGAAAATAAAATAAAATAAATTCACTCAGTCTTATACAGAGGCCAATGTCCCTCATCAGTTGGCACATGTCCATCTGCATGTCTGATCAGGCTGCTATTTTATTAAGACTGTGTGCTCTGCAGCTGTGTTTCGGCTAAGACATGCGGACACAAGCCAGAGATCCATTTTCACATCAGTGTGTGCCTTCTGTGCCCGTGCCATTATTATAATTACTGATACTGCTTGCCCTCTGTTGCCAACAATAAAATGCCTCCGGGAAAACGCCGTACAAACTCTGGACTGGCAAAATCTAATTTGTCTAGAGGATCTTATCTTTTTCTGTTTTGATGCTGTAATGGCTGTAAGGCCGGCGGAGAGGGAAAGAAAGAAAGCACATTGTTTAGTCGGAGAATATATACTTTTGTCTTCAACAATAACTATGAAAGTCAGCCTTTCCTCCACTTCTAACTCTCTCATGGCCAAAATTCAAAGTCTACCCTTCAGCATGAAATATTAAGCAGGGTGCTGCGCTTACACCTGTTCCTCTGGGGAGTGGCTTGTTCTATTTACTTCCACTTTCATCACACCAGCTGATAGGCAGGGTACGCATCATTGACCAAAGAGGCTTTTTAACAGCCATCTACATTTATCTCTTATAACTTCTTTTTGTAATGGCCACACCTAATTAATTCCTGTATAGGAATATTTTCTCTCTTGCCCTCATTTCATTTGACGTCAGAGTCAGTAGGGAATCAGTGCATCGCTCAAGGGCCCCCATCCTCAGTTAGACACGATGTCTACCTAATTACTGTGATGATTACGACGACGAGGATTGATGATTCTGGTTGTTTTCTTCAGCAAATTTCCATGCTTCAGTTGCCCATCATAATAATTGCATTATGGAATAAATTACAAAACCCAAAGAGAATATTGGTCTCCTGGGCCATGACAGTTCGTCATATGTCTTATAGTCTGTCTCGGTAAGGTGGGAAGAAATCAGGGTTTTTCTTGTGTAGATGACTAAAGATGTGAAATTTGCAGAGCTGTGTAGGAAGAACACTTGACTTTTTTGCTTACTTAACAAACTGTTGTCAACATGCCTCTAAAGTAATTTAATGCAGTAATCTAACTTAATCTTAAAACTCTTATTTTGATTGAGCGGAATAAGACTTTTTTTTTTTTTAAATAAGTAACTAGTAAAGAGCACATACCAGTATGATACCAAATTATTGTACTATTAACTTTGTTTGAATAAAAAGGTGAGCTTCTTGACTCCCCAGCCCTCCATTGTATTCAAACATGCCTGGTGGTCTGTGTCATGGAGGAAGAAACTGTGTGAGAGATCGATCTGTTTTGAATCAGGTGAAAGCTGATTGGTTTTACTCTGTCAACTGTTTATTTCTGTCCGAGCCAAAAAGAAACACCTTTGTGACTTGACATTTTTGAAAGGCCATACTATTGAAGAATGCAATTAAAGTTTCACTATGCGTTCAGTGAAGCTGTTGCAGGTAGCTTTGATGCTGTCAGTTCTGGAGGAGAATACAATAGTTCTCCCATGTTTTATATTTTTGTATGTATATTTAATTGTCTAAATGATATCGTGGAAAGCCATTTCAAAGTATAAATATAAACTGAAATATCTTCATTTCTCTGTTGGCTTTCATTGACTTTTCATTTTCTGCATGATTTACTTTGGCGGTCTACCACTGAACTCGATCAGTGATGTTTTTTTTCAAGTGACCCAATAAATAATTGAGGGAAGATTCTTGAATGCTCTTATTAGTGACTCAACTGTTTGACTTGTCATTGCTGATGTAAATACATTTATTTTAACACAATGCTGAATGCTAAAGCTTTACCAAGTTACACAATATCTCTTATCTGATCGGCACATGATGAGTTATAACCTTCAGAGAATTAACAAGACACTTCAGCACATTGTGTGTGTGTGTGTGTGTGTGTGTGTGTGTGTGTGTGTGTGTGTGTGTGTGTGTGTGTGTGTGTGTGTGTGTGTGTGTGTGTGTGTGTGTGTGTGAGAATGTTGGTGCGACACACATGGATGAAATACAGCAATTAGAAGATTTAGCTTGAAGCTGTTTGGCAGGGAGTCAGTAGATTAGAGGATGCTCTCTGTACCACAAGCAATAGATTTTCTTCCCCAAATCATTGACGATTTCACTTTCTTAAAATCAGCACATACACACTTCAAGCGGTGATATTTGGTGATGGAGTTGACATGAATCAACTCCTTGTAAAGCAGTTTTGTTACACGGAAGCCACTGGGTTTAACTGTCTATAGATGGAATCCTGAATAAACTCGGGAACACAGTGAGTGATGTGTGTATGTGTAGTGACAGTGAAGGGCTGCAGACGCTGGGCGGAAGCAGATGTGTGCGAGAGCGGTTTGGAGCCGTGGCACTATCACAGGGTGCCTTTGTCTGGCTAGAAAGTGTTGAATTAAAGGCTGTTAACACTAGTCTGCACAGTCATATGCTAATGCCTCTTACTTTGAGAGAATAAATAAATTATGGTCCAGAAAACACAACTGAGTCCCTGCTTTACATGCCTCGCACAACATCATAGACCAGAGAGAGAGAGAGAGAGAGAGAGAGAGAGAGAGAGAGAGAGAGAGAGAGAGAGAGAGAGAGAGAGAGAGAGAGAGAGAGAGAGAGAGAGAGAGAGAGAGAGAGAGAGAGAGAGAGAGAGAGAGAGAGGGTTTGCATTATAGAGGTGTGCAGCATATAGAGGCACAGAAATAACATAGAAGGAACATCAAAGAAGCTACTCTCTATAACCTTTTTTTCGCTTAAGCTTTGCACTTGATTCTGCTTTAGGTGACGCAACACAAAAGATAACGAGAGATAGATGGGCTGGAGAGGCACAGAGCGAGATTTGGACGGAGAGGAAGGAAGGGGAGGGGAGGGGTATTTAAAGGGCAAGAAACAGAGGGAGATTTAGATAGAGCCTACAGAGTGAGAGCGAGGGAAGAGAGCCAGCACAGAGCAGGAGCAGAGGAGGTGGATGGGAAAGGAGAAGAGGAACGGCATTGACTGGAAGCGTCCTCATGGTAGAGAAGGAAACGGATATTTCATGTGCTCCGTGTGTATGACTGAGGAGAGCGGCTGTCTGTCTGGATTGTTAGTCATCTGCTCGTCCACAGCTAGAGGACAGACAAAGAAACACAGGCAGGCTGGGAAATATTGGGCTGTGTGCAGAGGATGAACAGAAGATGTGGGCTCTCTGGTTGTGATCGCTGTCCTCAGACCTTGTAGCCACTCACACTGGTGCTGTTGCAGGCCGTTAGCCTCGCAGTTAGCAGCAGTCAGAGTGATTGATACAGAATGAGCTCCAAGCACTCCTCCGACTGGATTCCCTACAGGTACTGTACCACATGTGTGAGAACACAGGAGAACGGGCACAGTGTTGATATTGTGATATTGTGAAGCAGTGTGTGCATTTCTGTGTAGCTTGTGTTCAGTCATGTGAGTGTATGACAAGGAGATCAGACTGATAACGCTAACAATGACTTGATAAAAGCAAACATGGATGGAAACATTTTTTTTTGGTGGCATAATATTTTTGTTCTTGCTCATATGAACAAGTTTAGTGTATATTTTAGACAGAGGCTCTTTAAAATTAAAAACGAATAATGCAAAAGTGAATGCCATAATTTCAGCTGTATAAATCGACTCAATTTGGTCGATTTGGCAGAATACATTTTTCTTTTCTTACACTGCTATATTGTTCATATGTAAAACTGCCTAATATTTGATTCAGAATTAAAGATGTTTAACTGGATTCCAAATAAGTAGTTTCATTGAAAGTTTAAATCAGAATCCCATCATGTTTTCACTTGATTGTCTTGACTGTATGAATTATTTTTTGAATAACAAAATATTGAGTATTTTTGAGCTTTTATTATCTTGCTGTAAAAACAATATCTGTTTTTATAATTTTAAGTGCAGTACTAACGCAGTTGGTGCTTTCCCGATTGAATACCTATTGCCATGGTTTCCCTGCTTACTTTAAAGCCATTGGCTCATGGTTGCTATAAGTTACTGTGGCTGGTAAGGATGCTGGAAGACAAAACACAAGGTATCACATTAAATAAGAAGGTTAATATAAAAGCATTTCATGAAGTCATCAAACAGACAAAAATTAATTATGTGTGACTGAAGTACTGGGAAGAACAAACTATGTATTAGGTCATTCTACATGTTGACCTTCATGCCCATTCACTTTTTGTTCAAGAAAAAAATCTGCCAAACAAAACATAAACTCCTCGGTGTCCAAAGTTATCTCTCAGTATGCCATTTGAGCATCAGTAGGGTAGAGAGATTAGTGGTTCCTCAATGAGCTTTTTTTCCTCATCCAGTGAAGCTGCCATGAAAAATGCATGGGTCTCTGCAAAAGAGACAGCTGTGCTATGTGGCTTTCTCATATCATTAGAGATACACTGTGCATGCATTCACAGAAATTGACTAAATGAAGGAAAAATAGCTCAAAAACACTCATTTCCACAAAGAAACAGCAGTGGTTTAGTATCTCTTCTCTCTAGGGAGCAAGATTAGCATTTCAGAAGTGAACTTCTGCCCAGCATTCATTCTTTCTTTTTCTCTCTGACATGGGAACCCATGGAGGCAAGGAGAATTTGTCTGCTTGTGACAACAGAAATGGGGAAATTATATTGTCAAAAAGGCATATTTTATGTGAGCAATACATGGAACATTTACTGCCATGCTCGTTATCACTGTTCTTATAATCTTACATTGCGTCAATATTGGCTTTATTATTCGTTTTGCTGATGAGGTCAGTTTGGGACGTTACAAGTGCTCATCAGATAAATGTTGTCACAATCAATTTTCAAGCATTGCAACAAATTAAATATACTTTTATATGCATATCTTGTCTTCCAGTGTTGCATGGTGCTTCTGCAGAATCATCCGCCAGTGGCAGTCACACATATTAAACTTTGTGACGCCTATCAAACTATTTTAAATGTGAAGAGGAGTCTACTGATAGTAGACTCATCCTTTCCTCCCCTGAGTCTCAAATTCACTTTTGACTGACTGAGTTAATTAAAATAAAAGAATATAGGATTTTAAAAAAAATATGTTGAACAATATTAAGTTTACAGCAGCCAGCATTTTAATGCTATTTTGATAAGGAGAGATCATAATGAGTCTAGAATTTCAAAGCATCACTCTTTGAACAGTGCTGACTAGAATAGGTTGTGTGCTGTGTGGTATAGGTTACAGCAAATATAGTGCTTATGTTAAAGTTAACACGGCCTTATACCTTAATGTAATTAATTACTTTAAGTTTACCTGCGTATGCAAGTTATAATAAGTAAAGGTTGACTTGTGGTTTGACACAGGACACTAACAGCTGGCGTCACGTCCTGTGTTTGTCTGACTCACCCATCCAACCCAATCTCTTCCCTATGAGGACTTTGTCACTATGTATACCACGTCACCGGACTTCCTCCTTTGCTCAGAATGGTCACACTGAACAATAAACACAAATATGGGTTGTAATTAGTTTCTTGCACAGATGGCCTATACAGCTGTTTCTATGGTCTGTTTACATTACAACAATTTAATTAAAAGATTTTAGTGATTCAAAATTACTATTTTCTTCTTGGATAATGTTAAAACACAGTCATTAATAAATGCATCTTAATCGAAAAATGGGCATAGAGGAGGCAAGCATGTGAGAATAATTGGAACATTTCCGATAAACAGCAATCAAATAGTTAAACTTGCTTAAAAATATTTAAATTCAACAGATGTTCTTTTGACCTGGTGATTGTCTATTTTCGAAACAAAGCAACATTTTGTCTTTATCAATAATATTGTTCCGCGCCTTCTGTCTTAGTACTTGATTTTGTTGACCTTCTTGGACCTGAGAGTTTCTCCTTGAATAGATTATAAAGCTGCTGGTGAACCTCACTATTGGTGTGTTGCAGTGACCACTTCACAATAATAAGCTGTTTGACCTCCACAGGTACACTTCTATTTGAATCATTATCTTCCTGTCTGATGCCTATTCACACACTTGATTACTCTGATTGCAGATATGGAGTGCTTTGTTTGTCTGTATGTGTGACAGAGAGTAGGAGGAAAATACATTTCCATTGCAACTGTGTTGGCCTCTGTTGTAAAACTAGAGGTGGTAGTGCAGGCTGACATTCATTCATTCATTCATTAACTGATCTCACATGCTGCCGCTGCAGGACTGACATGCCACCTATCACTGTAATGTTCAGGATTTTGACCGAGGTATGAAGAGTATAACATGCTCATGAATTATGCTTATAAACCACTTGTTAGCTTTATTTGTCATGCACCAGGCTTTATTGGAAATGAAAACAGATTTGTCGCGGTTGACAATAATCAAGCTGAGGGATAACAAATTGCAAAGTAAAAAATGGAGCCTATGAACTCAAATTTATAGTTGGTAATGTGTTCTGCTTTCAATTATGTTGCAACTATCGGCCCTGCAATTACTAGTCAGCACTGCGGACTCAACCAAATTGATTTTGCAAAGACATGCATACCTATATGGCCTTTTATCATTTAAATGTCACTATACTTGTACACCTTCAGACAGTATGCATGAAAGGTTTTTAATTGTTGAGAGTAGAAAAGGACTTTTAAATGTACACATTTCTTAGAAAATAATGGAAAATAAAATAAGACTAGAGCATTTGTTAAGACCGTGCATCATGTTGTCATAAGCTGCACATGTTACTCATCACCAGTGTGAGGAAACACATTCTGCATTTGCATGTCAAAACATACTGCCATCAAAACAACACAATATAAGTCATATTTAGTGCTGGGAAAAGTTAATTTTCTTGTCTATACTTCATCCTTTCCACTTCTGCTGTGGCTCAATCTCTCCAATTCTACTAAGAGAACCTCTCACTGCCCTCTAATAAGCAACGTTGAGGTTTTTCAGGGTTCTCTGAGATGCCCGTCCACACAAGCTTGGTGAAAAGCAAGAACTTTAAACGGAGATCAATGGGAATCAACGCGAACGATTAATGTACTGCAGTTTATGCAGATTATTGGAGAGCAGAGAAAAACGGCAGCACACAGTAAAACCCTAGGAAAGGTTGACCTGCAAGGTTCACCAAACCGCTAATGTTATATGAAGTTGTAAAATAGCAACATTTTTGTTTGTGTGGGACATGTTGTCACAAATAAATTCATATTTGGGTTTGATGTCTTTTTGCTTTGCCCAATATAGTTAGTTTTTGAATGTATTCTTGCATGCATTAACAGATGGACATTCCCAATGGGTCATATGTGAGGGTCAATTGGAATTAAAAGCTGTTCAGTTAGAGCACACTGGAAGAGGAAGGTAACACAGCATAATGTAATTGACCTAAATAATATCATTGGTCTAAGTAAAGAAGTAAAAAAAAATATATATATATATATACACACATATATATTGTTCTGCTCTTAGCTCTCTTTTTTTTCTTCTTCAGCATTGAACTAGATGGATAGATTTTCTATTCTATTTAAAAAAAAATAATGCATTATTTTAAAATAGCAAAAAATACTTCCTCTTAAAAGTGAGTTGCTCTCAACTGTTTCATTTCAATCTATATTTTGGGTTTCACTTTCAGGTTCATGCTCGTGTTTAAGGAGACTAGAACATTTTAACACTCTTTAATGTTGGAAAAACACATTATCATTGTTTTTTGATCGAGGCTTGATGTTCAAGGTGTTCCTGTAGAGAAATATTGTACTCTGTTGTTTTCGAACAATCTACTCAAAGAGGCAGAGAATTATGTTCAGAGGTTGAGATCAGTAGTGTGCGTCATATGATTCATAATGTGTGTTGTGATACTAGGCGTGATGGTTCTCTTCCAATGAATCCTCTGATTTCCTTTAGTCCTTGCACATCACATATCATGTGCTGCAGAGGACACAATAATGCTTTTGAGATGTATAAAACATGTAAATGATTTAGTAGCATCTGTCAGATTTGTCACATTTCTCTGCAGAACCAACTGGATAACCTCTGTAAGACTTATACCGGTAGGACTGATGGGTTGATTAATTAATATATGAAGCAATGTCCATTGACCTAATTAAAGGTGATGCAGTTCACACAAGGTCTCCTTCATCAATCAAACAGTCTCTCTTAAAGGTGAAGTGTGCAAGTGAGGCATAGCTGCTGTTACGTTAGCCCCACATTTAAATGTGCCTTTTACAACAACATACGACTCCCCATCATTAGACCCCCGTCTCTCCCTGTCTTGTGACAGACGCTGCTGTCCATACGTTCTCTGGTTCAGTTACAGAGCCATGGCTTTAAGGAAAAACCTTGACAATGTTGTTTGCTGCCTTCGCGACTTAATCTCTGCTGAGTAGATCTGCACATGTTCCTCCGGTGACAGTCACTTCTTCTTTTTTTTTCACGCCTTCTTGTCACTTCTCTAACTTCTCTGCTGCAACACCTTTTAAAGCTGTGCAAGTGAAAATTAACCAACAGAGCAAGTAATGAACTATTTTATCATTCTATAATCCATCTGCTATTGAGAAGAAAATCATCTGAAAATGAAACTATGGATTTTTAAGGAAATGAAGCAGTGTCTCAAAATTTGTTTGAAGGGGATAGTTCAGCGAAGGAAACCAAGGATCTTTCAAGCCGCTCTGTTGCTCTCACTAATAATCTGGGCCAGCTTCATAATATGTTTATTTCCTGGACACTTTGACATCACTCTCAGCGTCATGTTCAAGTGATGCCTCTGATTCTGTTGCTGTTGCACTTTCTGTGAAGAGGCTTACTGCCAGCTTCGCAGGAGCTCTCCTGACTCTTGTTATTGAGGGGGTGCTTATAAAGGGCTGTATTTATCAAAGCACACATGCTCTCATTAAACTGCTTCAGTGTCTATTTGATAAGATACCCAGATGATACAAACTCCCTTTACCAAAATACTGTTAGCTCTGCAGGTCTGCCCTCTATGCCCTTCTTCTGCAACTGACTGTTGCATCTTTGTTATTGGACCTAATATAGACTCATCCTCCGATATGTCTTAGCCATACTCTTTTATATGTTGTCTATTAGTCTATTATGTTTCTATGACTATTGTATTTTCATTAAGTGCATACAATGCAAGATAAGGCTAATTACTCATAACAAAATATAAGTATTTAAAAAATAAAATACATGAAAATAAGTATTTAAAAAATAAAATACATGAAAATAAATACAAAGTATTTTTTAAGTAGTCCTACATTGTTGTAGTACATTATGTTGAAGATAATTATGCACAAAGCTATAAAAGCACTTTTTGAACAATTAATATACTCATGTACACTCTATATTGTCTTTCAGGGAACTAATAGCCAAAGCATGTTGAGAGTGCAGTCGTAATTGCAGCCATGAGGGTAATTTAGTTGTCGGCATGAGAACAAAATGTCTTGCTGCATAAACAAATGCACTTTTTACTGAAGTCTACAACAAGCTTCATTACCATTTAAGTATATTAACGGCAATGAAGCAAATATATAGTCAGAGACTACAAGTGGCCAACCATCTGCTGCAATTTCATTTGCAATTGAAATAATAAAGCAGTTTGGAAAATGTCTAATATATTATGAACATTACATCTGAGGAGAATTTCAACACCACTCTTCCCTCTTTGTTTTGTTTCTTTGCAGCACTTTAGATGATGAAGGCACCAACCTCCGACAACAGAAACTGGAGAGACAGGTAAGTGTTTGTTGTTCTTCCGAGCGGCATTGTGAGAGAGTGGGTATAAATCCAAAAACCAAAGCAATGCAGTATTAACCCAACCCCTATATATTGACCAGGTTTGCTTTATACAAGGTTTTACATTCTTAAATACACATGTACAAATAACTATCACTGAGTGTTTTGTTTGCTAAATGTTGCCATTGAAATACTACATACTCAGTTATCAGTCAGGCCAATTTTAGAGAGTTATGACTGTATGAGAATAAACACATGTTTGTTTTTCTGTTGCATGTGTGTCTATAGTCTACACTCACCTAAAGGATTATTAGGAACGCCATACTAATACTGTGTTTTGATCCCCTTTCGCCTTCAGAACTGCATAATTCTACGTGGCATTGATTCAACAAGGTGCTGAAAGCATTCTTTAGAAATGTTGGCCCATATTGATAGGATAGCATCTTGCAGTTGATGGAGATTTGTGGGATGCACATCCAGGGCTCGAAGCTCCCGTTCCACCACATCCCAAAGATGCTCTATTGGGTTGAGATCTGGTGACCGTGGGGGCCATTTTAGTACAGTGAACTCATTGTCATGTTCAAGGAACCAATTTGAAATGATTCAAGCTTTGTGACATGGTGCATTATCCTGCTGGAAGTAGCCATCAGAGGATGGGTACATGGTGGCCATAAAGGGATGGACATGGTCAGAAACAATGCTCAGGTAGGCTGTGGCATTTAAACGATGCCCAATTGGCACTAAGGGGCCTAAAGTGTGCCAAGAAAACATCCCCCGCACCATTACACCACCACCAGCAGCCTGCACAGTGGTAACAAAGCATGATGGATCCATGTTCTCATTCTGTTTACGCCAAATTCTGACTCGACCATCCGAACGTCTCAACAGAAATCGAGACTCATCAGGCCAGGCAACATTTCTCCAGTGTTCAACTGTCCAATGTTAGTGAGCTCTTGCAAATTGTAGCCTCTTTTTCCTATTTGTAGTGGAGATGAGTGGTACCCGGTGGGGTCTTCTGCTGTTGTAGCTCATCCGCCTCAAGGTTGTGCGTGTTGTGGCTTCACAAATGCTTTGCTGCATACCTCGGTTGTAACGAGTGGTTATTTCAGTCAAAGTTGCTCTTCTATCAGCTTGAATCAGTCGGCCCATTCTCCTCTGACCTCTAGCATCAACAAGGCATTTTCGCCCACAGGACGCATGCTGGATGTTTTTCCCTTTTCACACCATTCTTTGTAAAGCCTAGAAATGGTTGTGCGTGAAAATCCCAGTAACTGAGCAGATTGTGAAATACTCAGACCGGTCCGTCTGGCACAAACAACCATGCCACGCTCAAAATTGCTTAAATCACCTTTCTTTCCCATTCTGACATTCAGTTTAGAGTTCAGGAGATTGACCAGGACCACACCCCTAAATGCATTGAAGCAACTACCATGTTATTGGTTGATTAGATAATTGCATTAATGAAAAATTGAACAGGTGTTCCTAATAATCCTTTAGGTGAGTGTATATTTATAATAATAATAATAATAATAATAATATAATAAGGATTTTAATTTATATAGCGCTTTTCTGAATACTCAGACGCTTTAAAAACATTTTATTATCAGGATTTATTGGGGCATGACTCTACTCCTACTTAGTTTTATTCTTAACTATATCTGTTATTTCTGAAGACTCACACAAGGTTTTAAGTGCAGTGTGACGTAAAAAACAAACATCTTTCTCATTCTATATCAGTAAGCTCTCAGTCAGAGGGAGCGAAGCTTGCCAGTAGCTGTGCCTTACAGACATGTGCCTTACCCATACGTCAAAGCCTTAACCAGCACATCCATGCACTGTGTAAATGTGCCTTTCAGCATCTTGAGCTTTACAGCACATACTGTTGCGCTCTAATGCTCTGCAGCCTGAATTCTCACTAATAGAAACCTTCAATATTTAATGAGCTCTGGTTAGAAGACTAGCGTATAGCTGACAGTTAGTCACAGATTAAGAGTTATATCCAGCCTCAGGTCAAAGTGTTTCGGGCAGCTCACCCCTAAACATTTTCCGATTGTGTTCCTGGCTGAACAAATTTATCTGAGACTGTGTTATTGCAACATGCTTTTAAAACAATTAGACAATTGTTCTTTATTGTGGTAATTGGTGTTTATTTCAGTGACCTCAGTGCCACTGATATTTTATTTTAACTTAATGTCTTCCTTATAGTGATGTGTAAAAGGGGCTGTAGCTTCTCTCATTTGCTGAAACTGTGCCTTGATAATTTCTATTTCTATCTGGATACGTTTGTGTGTGCGTACGTGAAACCTTCACAACAGCGAGCACTCCTTGAACAGAAGCAGAAGAAGAAGAGGCAGGAGCCTCTGATGGTCCAGTCTAATGTAGACGGGAGATCTCGCACCCGGCGGACCAAACAGAGCGAGGAACAGGCTCCGCTGGTGGAATCCTACCTCAGCAGCAACAGCAGCACCATCTACCACGGTAAGTGGAGACGGCCACTCCTCTGGAGCTCTGCTGATGCAGGAAGCTCAACCCGAGGGTTTAGGAAACACTCTGGATTTAGCATGAACCTTGATTATAATTTTTATTACCAAGAAGTATGAACTGTATACTAGACACACACACACACACACACACACACACACACACACACACACACACACACACACATAATGGCTAAACAACATCTAACGAAATAGATGAATAATTCAAAAGAACAGTTGATTATATATTATATTACCGTTTGGAGTTGGACCCCACTGCAACATACCAATGTACCATCAATTGCATGCACTCACACTCAAAAGGGCAGAACTGGTGTGGAGACTGGGTTCGAGGTCTTCTTATCGACACACAGCGAACAGAGCAGCCAACTAATCCCCAGCTCTGAAGTCCATTTTCTGGGCTCAAGGCCATGAACGGTCAAATTTCCTGCTGAGAGAAAAGACAATGTATTGACAAAATGTTGGTCTGCACTATGCTGATATTCTCATGGAAAGAAGGGAAATTAACTCTAATAATTTCCCCCAAACCAAGGGAAATGCATGTTCTTGCTTGCATTCAATGTTTAGCTCTATTCACAGCTGGGAGTGGATGTCTTTTACTGTGAATGAATACTGCATGAATGTTGACATGGCATTGAACGGGAGCTAAATGTTGTATTTTAACTTAAGCAAAAAATGCATCCATCAAACTGAATTACAATCTTTCTCACTACGAAACAATACATTACAAAAATACATCTGTAATATACAAAGACATCTGTAAATACATACTGTAATATTTGATTTCATAGCGAAAGATGATTTTTTTTCGGGCTTTACATTTATGTACTCACATTTTAACCTATTAAAAACCATGACACCCATATATGGGTGTTTTTTTGTGTATTTTTTGCAAATACAGCATATAAATCACAAGAAAATATATTGATGTTATACACCAAATAAAACACCAAAGCCTTTGCTACAAGAATCATTCAGCCATTTAAAAAAAAAAAACTCACACAGAAAGAAAGATAATCATAAAAGTATAAAACAAAAATCAGCACGTTTCCAGAACCAGCAACCCTTAGCTTGGTGCTATCAGAAAAAAACCTGATGTCCAGAAGCAAGACAATTCCACACAGATTGCACACATCAAGAAGAAGTTTAGACCTTGCAAATGCATCATTTCAAGGTAAAAATCATGCTAAAAGTGCTTTTTTACAGGCGTACCTGAAAACTTTACATTACACTGTGTGTCATCTTGATTTACTCTTGACTAGTAACACATAGACTGATATTTACACATCTGAGGAAAATTTAACATTATACTTTTTTATTAACACCAAGATTATTCAAGTAGCTCTAGTGGTTGCAGAGACACGCCCATTTTAGTTTGCATGTCATTTTCAAGCAGAAACCTAAAAAGAGGGTCGGGGTTTAAATATTGTTCATGCATTACGGGGACTCAATAAAGAACACTGATGAGTATAAACTGTTACATATTATAACCTTTTTCATTATTTGCTTGACATAATCTTCTTTGTACTTCTTTTTTGTCAGTGTAACATTTTCTTTTTTGTCAGTGTAACATTAACTTTTTTGTTTCTGGCTCCATCGTCCATCTGTTCTGATAACCTTGCATCTGCTGATCCTCATCGCCACCCCTGCGTGTAGTGCAAGAAGCTGAACAGGAGGAGGTGAAGGTGATAGCGGACGCACAGCCGCCTCGCTCAGCCAAAAAGGGCAGAGCATCGGCCAGCTCTACTCCACAGACGGGCAGCGACAAGAAGGAGAGGAAGGGGAAGCACAAAGGTCAGCCTTCCAGCCTGTAAAGGGTGGTCAGAAGTCAAAGTGAAGAATAGATAGAAGATTGATGATTGGACAGACATGATGCAAGAAAGGTTGACACACTGCTGAATAAGAAAGATAATAGACGAAATAGACATTTGACAGTAAATCATGTTTCGAAGTATAATAGGCAAATTAGGATATTCGTTTTAAGCATATTGGTCTTGGTGTTTACATATTCATGAAATGCAATAAAAAAGCAGATAAAAGTCATTAGAGGCAGTCCACAGAATGAGAGAGAAGAGTCCAAATCCGTATTGTCAAGCAGCTGGTCTGTTCAGGCTCTCTTTGCGATCCTCACATAGTGGTTTGCCTGCTGACTTTTCAAGTCACATCTGGAAACAAAGCCTGCCAGTGAAATAGCCACAGAGCTTAACTGTGTGATGGTGTACAACAGTCTGAGTGCTATCAGCCTCATACATTAATCTTCAGATGGTGTAGTCCAACTATGTCTACTGTGCGTACGTCGTTACCCTTTGCTTCTATGCTTGTCATCATTTACGGTTTATTTCCCACTGTAATAGTTCATCAAATTTAAAGAATTACTCCAGAAAAATGAGGAACTGACGCACTAAGCAATCCGTCGTACTATAACAACCGAAGGTTTATAACGGGATCATTACTAATCTTTTAACACGTGTTTTGTCACGTAACTTTGACATTACAATTGTTTGTCATCTGATCGAGCACAATACTGTAGATACTCATCTTTGGAATGACTGTGTCCCAGAAAAAAAATGAATGAGATTCCACAGGGCTAAAAGATTAATCAGGCCAGTCGCGTCAAACTCACCACTTATGTCTCATTCACGGTTTTTCTTAAGCAAGAGAATTCTGTTGCAAGAGAGCTCCCAAGCTACACTGCAATCAGCTGAATCGAGGCTACAAAAAAAAGTACATGTTAATGAATTCACTCAGAAGGAGCTAGTCGAGCTGCTCCACAAATAAGTTATCTACATCTGAAATGAAATATCCAACACAAAACGGGTTAATTAGTGGGATTAAAAACAAAACACAAATCTAAAGGAAACTGTATGAAATACACACTGGCCTCCTTTATGCACAACTTGTTTAACTAGGCTTCCAGAATAAAATATACAAGTGTTTTTATACACTTTCATATTTATATTGACTAATTTGAAGACTAGCGTATAGCTTATATGTTGTATATGCAAACTCAAAAAAGTTCTCCATGCTGAATTTCCAGAATGAAAACCTACCAGTAGGAATATGCAACTACATGTTCTACATTCACACCTTTTGAGGCATTTTTCAGTATACACAGCAACACTGCATGAAACAATTAACTGTGCTGTTACAGTCATCTTTATTGCATTCTTTTGCGCTTCTATTGTGTAAAAAAAAAAGAAGAAAAAGAAAGGGGGAAGTAGAGAAGTCAGTTGTTTTAAAACTGGAGTGCACTGAATGCCTGGAGCAGAACGGACATGTTCTTACCTCCTAAACATTAGAAGCTAATTTAATAGGAACAAGTAAAACAATTACTTAAGACATTTTCACAGAGCACGCAACACCCACACATTCAGTCATCAAGGTAGAGATGTGGAAACGTTGCTTCCGCTACATGATGGTTACAACTGCGTTTTACTTTGCTGGGATTCATTTGGTCATTTACCGTCTGGTAACATGAGATAATGATTGTCGAACCGCAGCGTAGTTGTATGCTGATGCAGTTTGCTCTTGTGGGATTGTGTCTCAGCAGCGACGGATAGTCTGGCCTCCCTGCAGGATGATGGTGCGATTCAGATCCTGACGGTGGGTCACTCCAGCACAGAAGAGGGTGAGGCAGAGCCGGTCATGAGCTGCACTCAGTCGCAGAGCAAACAGGATTTGCGCGTCACCATGCTCAAGAAAGGTACCGCTAGGGACGCTCTGTCACTGCATCTGTGATAGCACAACCATGAATCCACTTTTTCACCCACAGCATTCTGGTCCACTGCATGCGATGTGTTGGCCGGAAGGTGAAGCACACTAAATCGCATTACAACTGCAAATAGAAATGCCATTTTAAGACGCAGTGTGTGAATGATATAACTTCTAATGCTGTGTTTTTGTTCCATTAAAAACACAAGCTTTACATTAAACACTGATTACAAATACACAAATGTATTATTCATGTTGGTCTCAATAGTTTACTAGTGGCACACACAAATCATACATGTCTCTACCTTCACTGATTGGTGGAGTGTTATGTAACTGTGAATTACATTTCTACCAAACACAAAGGATTGCATTGTGAGAAGTTTAGCAAAAAGCACTGCCCATGCTATGGACTGTGCATTATTTTAGACACAGCTGTATGGCAATACACTTCATGCTGCGAGTACTTGCCATACTGTAGACTAGAGGACAACAATATAACAGTGACCATAAACTCAAATTTACAAAAACCCAGTGGGGTTGACACCTGATTTAATCACCTAATGGACAATTGTGACCTATTTGCACTCACAAACATATGGCACAAGTTTTTTTTTATATTTAAACCTCAAACCATCTTGTTATTTTACTCAAGTTATACTGGATAAAGTGGGAATTTGTTTCTGTTGGAGGAATTGTTTCAGCATTTAATTTGACCAATTAAACTTTACGCAATAAAAACTAATTAACACCTCTTTATTTCTTATCGTATTTTCTTTGTCTGTGAAGGTATATCCAGCAGTATGAATTTTGATGAAGAAGAGGATGATGAAGATGAAATTAGCTCTAGTTCCTCACAGCTCAACAGCAACACAAGACCAGGCTCTGCAACTAGCAAGAAGTCATGCAAGGTAAAATGGAGTTTACAGCACCCTCTGCATGAGAAGCTTGTCTTTTTTCTGCCTATGGTTTTGGTGCTGGACTAGTTCACACTATTTAATTATCATGGCTGAGAGTACAATTATTGATTCCTCTGGCTTAAGGTTACACAATTACAGTTCTGTTTCCCCTTTGGCTTTTTATTATCACCTACAAACAATATTGGAATTATTTGCGGAATTGGCTTTTCTTGGCCTGCTATTTATTTGCCCACCCCAAAGTCATTGAGCTGTGTATGTTACAGTTCAGATACAGCTGTTAGCAGGTGGTGGAACAATAATCTTTCAGCTCTGGATCTGCTTGATCTAATATTTAAGGTTACTTAAGCTGATATGGATTTTCTTTTAGGTTGGCATTTGTTTGGCAAAAATATATATTTTGCTGATGTCGCCGTCCACAGCAGTACATTGGTTTGTCGCTCTGCCACTACATGTGTCTGCTTCTCCAAACTGGGGGCCGTGTGCAACGACCACCATCTACTGAAAGTAATACACTGACTATGGATAAGAACCTCATACAACTCCACTTCAAAAGACTCCAACTATCCCTTTTATACACATCCTCTTTGCAGCCTCTACCCTTTGTTCAAAGTGAAACCCCAGCTGGAATTGTACTCATGATAACCATCATTTTCTCTTTGCTCCTCATTCCACTCTAATCTCTCCCTTCAGTCAACTGAGTCCTCTGTCTACACCAGGTCCTTGTTTTAGACACGGTGTGCTCATTCTCCGTCCCAGCGGATGATTTGATCTTCAGACTCATTACTCTGTTCTAATGAAAGTCAACTCACATCTCACTATCTCACAAGGGGATTGCCCTGTGTGGGCTGTTTTCACCTACAGGAGGTGGCCTCAGCACCCACTCCCCCAGTCAACGAACCTGCCATCGATGTAGATGACCTTGAAGAGTTTTCTCTGCGTCCTGCGCCTCAGGGGGTCAGAGTGAAATGCAGAATCACCAGAGATAAGAAGGGCATGGACAGAGGCATTTATCCCACCTACTACCTTCACCTGGAGAGAGAGGACGGCAAGAAGGTGAGAGTCAGGCAACAGAAACTGTAAACATCAACCTACTAAATTAACCTACTAAACGTTAAGAAAACTCCAAACACATCTGTTTTTATTTTACTGAAAGCTAATATTTTACACTTATGGTGACTTATTACCAGCTTGTTTTGTAAATTCTTGAGGTAAATAGACAGATATATCTCAAGAATTTCAGAACTTCACTTAAACCAGTGACCACTTATAAAATGCTGATAACTATGGGAATTATGATGTACAGTACTGTGCCAAAATAAATGTTAGTGAGTGACCAGTAATTATTACATATGATGATTATAAGTAATTGTAAAATGAATATTATTAGAAAAGCATTATGAACATGTATGAGTTCCATAGTGCTATAACGGGATTATAATGCATTATAAGTATACTTACAATGCATTATAGACATGGCTTATACACAATACTGTTTTGTAGTTTCAAGCTGTGTGCATCTAAATAAATATATTTACTCATTTGGTTTCTGGTTTGGCTTGTCACAGGTGTTCCTGTTGGCTGGCAGGAAAAGAAAAAAGAGTAAAACATCAAATTATCTCATTTCCATCGATCCAACTGATCTGTCTCGAGGTGGAGAGAGCTTCATCGGTAAACTGAGGTAAGTGGCTTTGTTACATGAAACGCTTTGAAGTTGTATATGATTCTCTAAATCACTTTCTTTTTTTTATTGTCACCACTTTTTGAATTGTTAAATGCCATAGTATTTTTTTTAGAAACACCAACAATTATAATCTAATTAGAAACATTTCCAAATCTGAATTATTAAAATATACTTATTCTATACCTGTTTCTCCATTCATAATGTCTTCTAAAAAGAACTGTGTGGTTAATGTTTAACGGTAATGTTCCCAAAAATTTGTTTACTGTCGCTACTAAAAGATGAATGATGAAAACATCATCTTCTAATTTATGAATAGTTAACAAGTAGTTCTTTAATTGCATCTTTGTGTTAATAACTCACATCAGACATTAGTGTTACTGTTTTAGCCTCATTAATGAAAATGTATAATTTAGAAAAACACATGTGTGATATTGTTGCATGAACCCTTATAAAATAAAAGCCTTTTAATGTATGCCTTCGTCCTAAATGTACATTAGCTGTATATTCTTTTAATGTTTAAGGCCAAAGCATGAGGTAGGATGTGAGTAGAGACATAATTAGAGACGGCTTCGAGGCTGCTTTAGTGGCTCCATGGAAACTCCTGGGGGTTTAATCAAATATGGCTCTGTGCAGCCTTTAATCTTCAGAGCTGGCCTGACCATTGGTCGATGCACTGCTCCAACCCAATCACATGGACGCTTGAATGATGGTGATCTAAATTAAAATAAATGGTGACCTTTCATCTAGTGCTCCTCAAGACTCCTTGAGGAGGCTGGCCTAAATGAGGAATGGACTATAGGACATATGCAATCAGCTGTTTGATGCCATATTTCATATAATTTGGAAGCACCATTTCATATAGACACTATTAATGCAACATGTATGGTCCATAAAGTAGCAGAGCTACTGCAATGTTTCCTCCTTAGAGGCAGTTCAAAATCTTGAATCAGGGATTTAAGATAGCAGGTAATTTACTTCACTTAAAGGCAAAGATCTGGCCACAGGCCACTAACCTCCCTCTGTAGTTTGGTAACCCACTGCCAGGCTCTGGATCTGGATCTGACTCCTCTCCTGCTGGGAAGCTAGGCCATTGATTCCTGCTGAGCCCCAATCCCACCAAAAAAAATATGAAATATAAAACTATTTTACTGTTCCACAATCAGGGTGACTTGAGGTGTTTTTTTTTTTTAAATGTCTGCTGTTGTTGTTATACATTATAAATTAGCACTAAAAGGAAAGGTTTGGGAGTTTACTCCACTGATAGGTTAGCTGGCAAGATATGCAACTACATCTCCAGACCTTCTCAGTCTGTTATGTTTTCTTTGCAGGTCTAACCTCATGGGAACTAAGTTCACTGTATACGACAGCGGCCTGAACCCCATGAAAAGCACAACCAGCCTTGAAGCTAGCAACCTGCGTCAAGAGCTAGCAGCCATTTGCTATGTGAGTTGGTCAAAAATGTTCCTTAACACGCAAGCTACCCTTAAGCTACACTTGGTCTTTTATACATTTCAAGCGATATGTTGAGCAATGAGTTTTACGAGTGTGTTATCTGAGCTTGTCTGTTCTTTGTTGACATAGTAAGACTGGCCGTGCCTGCTTTTAGTGCATGTTAGTGCATGTGAGCGTGCTCACAGCCACTGCTCAGCACTGCTCTCATCCAGCAGTTACAGCTCCTGATGCTGTTGATTAAACCTCAGGTTAGCTCTGTCAGCACTGGTGCTGTAGTTTGCACTGTTAGCACCAATACACATGTTTCTAATCCTGTATAATAAATACAACTACTAAATACTAAATTAACTAACAGATGGCCTACTGTTTATGTTTATGTAACTTCATCTGCTTTGGAAATCTCAAAAAGATGACTGTCTGGTGGCCTTTTGAAATGCACTCTGCCTATAGAGTCTAATTTAGATAATAGGATTTAAAGCATTCATACAACAAGCTGAGGAGTCAGGGCATTCCAATAATTAGTTTGATGTCAAGTTATCATCTATGCCTGTATAAATGGCCTTAACCTTCAGGAGACAGAGAACCATATTGTCCACAATAACATACAATTTGCTTACTAATGATGTAGCTACCAGTGGATAAACATGATTAAAGTACCTTTTACCATCTTTTCAATCCAGGAAACTAATGTTTTAGGATTCAAAGGACCGCGCAAAATGAGTGTCATCATTCCTGGAATGAACATGGACCATGAGAGAGTGTCTATTCGTCCACGAAATGTATGTTTTACCCCTAATTTCTCAATACCTCTATCTGTGACGACCAATTCAACCCTTTTCTAATACTTATGCGATTGATCTGAGGTCCTTGTTAGAAGATATACTATTTTATGCTTCACTACAGGACCATGAATCACTGCTGGCCAGGTGGCAGAACAAGAACACAGAGAGCGTAATTGAACTTCACAACAAGACGCCTGTGTGGAACGATGACACACAATCCTATGTCCTCAACTTCCACGGCAGAGTCACTCAGGCCTCCGTCAAGAATTTCCAAATCATTCATGACAATGACCGTGAGTTCTAAACTGTTCAAGGTTTCAAATTAACTACAATGACGGAGTACATTTGACATGTTAAAGTCATGTTTTCATGATTTAGAACAGCACTTCTTTTGTAAAATGTCCTTTTTGTTTTCCTTTTTTTAATCAAAGGGAGGAACAATTTTTAAAAAGTGAAGATAGTAAGAGAAGTAATGTAGAAAAAAATGTCTTTCCTGGTTCTTCTCCTCTGCAGCCGACTACATTGTGATGCAGTTTGGCCGTGTGGCAGAGGACGTCTTCACCATGGACTATAACTACCCAATGTGTGCCCTGCAAGCTTTTGCGATTGCGCTGTCCAGCTTTGACAGCAAGCTAGCCTGTGAATAGATCCCAGCCTGATGTTTAGTGGAGAACTGGTCCATCTGTCCTCTTAACAAGGGCTGTTCATGTATCCTTGGGGCTGGTTTGACTTCTCCAAATCACATGGGACCTTGGAAGTCCCTTATATCCCGAAATGCTTTACGGGACTTAAGTTTAGTGTGTGTGTGTGTGTGTGTATGTGTGTGTGTGTGTGTGTGTGTGCGCGTGTGCGTGAAAGAGATGGGGTGTGGGGGGAGGGATGGTCTTGGTCAGTGGAGGAAAACAAGCACAAAGAGAGATCCACTTTCAAAATTCAATTAATTTGTTTTGATAACTATAATTATTTTGTACTGTAATAGCATTATAAAAAAACACTGTTCCTTTATGTAGTAGTTAGAGACATTTTATGTTTTTTCATCTGTAAATTATAACTAACAATTACACATCTGTACTTTTTAAAGTTGGCTGGACTTTATGTAATCTGCTACACAAAAATGTCACACCCTTTCTCAAAGCATGAATACTGCTTATATAGTCACTGAATTTAAAATAACAATGCACGTCACTATATATTTATTTTGTTATTTATGTATTTATTACATGTAGAGTTTTTTTTCTGTTATCACTCGCAACAATTTCAGCAGTATTGGCTTCATGGAGCCGTAAGCACATAAATAAGCATCACAAGAAGGAATATCTTTGTTTCCACAGAAAACGTGAACGGGGCAAAGGTATGTCACGGTGTGCTGTGTACCATTTACAATTTTGTGTCACAGTGTCATTTATGTGAATGTATAGAACGATGGTGCACTTTACGTTGACATCTTTAGTGGATGAGATATAGCTGTACATACTTTATTGTGCCTTTTTGAAGACTAATTCCATTGTTAGCTTTCAGCCACACAATGAGCTGAACTTGAATTGGTCTTTGCTGTTCTCGCTGCCCTACATGCATTGGAAGTAAATCTGTAGCGGTATTGAATTCATTTGTCGAAATGCAGAATTTCGTTGAGACTAATTAGATGGGAG
This sequence comes from Clinocottus analis, assembly GCF_023055335.1. Lineage (NCBI taxonomy): Eukaryota > Metazoa > Chordata > Actinopteri > Perciformes > Cottidae > Clinocottus > Clinocottus analis. The sequence goes on from NW_027176076.1 coordinate 361,124, forward strand.
AAAATATAAATCCAAAGTGCACATCTTTAGACAACATTTGAGTGGTTGTCCAGATACAGTATATTTCAGTATATTTTGGGGCTAGAACACATTACAATAAAAGGCAAATAATTATTTACATTGTACTGTAAATCCGGCAGCAGATATAATAACCAAGGCACTCAGGCTTCAGGTTGTGCTCATTACTTTTGATGTCTCCTCCTTGAAAAAAATAACCAGAACACAGATTGACTTACTGCATTCAAACACAATAACGGTGTAACTTTGCCACAGCTTCAACAATTGCATATTTCATCTTTTGCTCTTTACATCTTTGATTCATTTTATGCTCCATTGAGCTGGAGCTTGGTACATTCCTCATCTGACTGGCAGTACACTTCTGTATCATGTGGTTTATTGCTGTTCACATTTTTACTCAAAATATTCTTCTTCTTGCTCCCTATGGGGTAGTATTACTTCTCAAATATATGATAGTATTTTGTATTTTATGGCCATTAAAAAATGCTAAATGAAGGCAAACAATCTCTGATACCGCTATTGTTACTGTGGGTTATGAGGAAATCTTTATCAAATGTGCTATTCTTGTACTCAACTGTTCTAACTATTTTAAATTTCTATTTTAAAATTGTTGATACTTTTGCTGTAAAGTCTGCTTTTCATATACATCCAGGAACCAAAGGTTCTTTCACTTTCTGTTTTTACTGCTCTCGTTGTAATGTACAATAAATGGTGTACAACATACTGTGGTGGTGTAGACACAGTCCTTTGATCACAATGCAACTTCTTTGAGTCAAAACATGTTCATGAACTTGATACAGTATTTGACCTTTTGCTCCTCTTTCAAAACCAGGTAACAATGAACATGCCATCTCTTATCACCAATAAAGTCCAGTCCCAGAAGATTTATATCACTCACTTTGTTCCTTGCTACTATATACTTGTTATTCCTAACTGGACCAGTTAATGCAAAAAATGCTGTAATGCTGAAATCTAGTGGTAAGATGTAAATCCAGTGGATTGCTTACAACAATGGATGAGTTATAAGTCCACATAATGCAAGAAAGAAGTAGAATATATATATATATATATATATATATATATATATATATATATATATATATATATATATATATATATATATAATGCTCGTAGAAATACTTTATTAAGAGCTGAGACTCAATGCTGTTTTTACGTCTGGTATTTTTACAACGTGAACAACCTTACCAACAATCTAACACTTTAGAATCCATGTTTCAGTGCCACCGTTCTAACATTACAATGATGTTGAATTATGTTGTGACTGGTTAAAGCTGCATTTCACAATATTTGTTGTGGCTTTTTTCCTTCTTTCATGTTGATCATAGTCATAATTAATTTTCAGCTTTGCATTTTTGATCAGAATTGCATCCACTCATCAATATCTCTATGAGACTGAGATTCAGCTTTAGTCATCCTCTGTATGTCCTCTCTTATTTACAAGTACATAGATGAAACATAAAACACTGGTCATTTAAAAGATAGATGTCAAGGTTTTGTAATAGTTGTCACCCTAAATATTAAAACTAAATTGTACAAACGATAGGATATGTATAGTTTAAAATCATTTTAGAATGGCAATGTTCCTTACAAATGTTTTTATTACAATAGCCCTTTCATAGAGCTGACATTTTGACTAGTCACAAGAAGAAGCACAGGTGTAACTATTATATTAATTATGGCTTTAATTATCTAGGTAAGCTAGCAAATCAAGCTGGTGAAACAACGAGCACAATGCCAGAGCTCTGGGACTGGAACGCCTCAATGGATTGCAGCCATTGTTATTATTAGTCACATCTGTGTAGGATGAGTCAAAATGTCCGTAGTGAGAAAGCTCTATCAGTCATAAGGATGTGTTTGATGTGAGCTGTGAGCACCGTGAGCCTGGTGAGAATGATGTGTGCTGCAGATACTGAGAGTGAAACTGAGTGACAAACAGTTAACCATTTTTCCATTAACTGTCATCTAAAAAAAAAACACAGCGTACTGAAAACTAAAATGTCTGCTTTGTTTGTCATCTGGTGATTGTAACAATCATTCAACATCATCTTCTTAATCTCCAGAAAGATGGAGACTGTGTTCTGTCTATTATAATGTCATTACTTTTGTGTGACGCAGCAAGTGAAATATTACAATTTTTCATATTGAAACACTCTATTGTCTTACATGATAACCTGCAGGATGCAGGACCACTGTAGTCAGTCCCCGCCCCTGTACTGCAACAGTGTCTTGCTCCGAAACAGCTGGATCAAACACAAAGGATGAATTCCCTCCAGCATGTGGTGAAGTGTAACTTAAGCACATCAATCACTCCAGGCAGCAATGTGAAAGGCAGCTAATGACTTTAAGTTGGCAGGACACTTTTTTCATCAACGTTTTGCAGCTGTGCCACACTTTTCATGTCTTACTGGACTTATTTATATTTATTAATGAAAATTCTCACACTTGCTCTGTATATTGACACATTTCACTGCTATTTACAACTGCTAACAATTTGCAAACCACAGCCTGCACCTTCCATTACTCTGTTTGTGTGCACCCTGGAGGGTTCTTATTACTGTTTTTTATGCGGGTTATTTGTGATGCTCCCTGGTTGTTATTTATAAGGTTGCTTTGTATTCTAAGCTGCCATGCCGCATTGCCAACAGTAGAACCATACTGGACCACCAGGTGGAGCCAGATCTTGCATTACAAAGTAGTCAAAGTAGTTATAAACTACTTCACATATTTCATTTAGCAACGCCTTCATTCTCTGTTGCTGATGTGGGCAAAAATGAAAAAAAAATAAGAGCAAAGGAGCAGTCACTAGCTTTATTATGTTTAGCTGTGCACAGACACACGGGTGTTTTAAATTAACCTGAGTGATTGAAGTTGGGCTGTGCAACAGAATCAACCAATAAGTAGTAATTAGGTCCAATAGCGAAAGAGAGGAAGATGACAATCAATCAAAAACATGTTGTTGACACTAAAGAAAGTCTAACGAGGACAATCATTTAAAACACTTGTGTGGATGGACCAGTGGTGCAGGTCCTTAAAGAACAGCCTGTGAATGAAAATGACAAATATCAGAAGCTCAGACCATATTGTTGGTGTGGACAGAGATTATTATTTGTATAAAAGTATCACTTCAGAGGAACATTACATGTCTCTATTTACCTCTTGCTCTATGTTTTACACACATAAGGGATCAGTGACAAACAAAGTACATTTTTGAGGAACAGAGTTCACTGTAACTTGGTACAGCACAGTAATTGGAATAGTCTCTCATGTCTCCCTCCTGTTCCGCATCCTCAGCCCACTCGCCCCAACTTCTTTGGGCATGTCTGCATGGGTCGGACCGTCATCCTCCAGAGGCGCAGACAAATACTCCTCTTTATCTTCCTCTGCTTCCTCCTCCGGGTTGGGACAACCCTCACAGCTGAACAGCAAGCTCTCTGCTTCCATCACTGGATCATCTTCATCTACTTCCTCCTCCTCTTCCACTTCTGTCCCCTCATCATCTTCCTCCACCTCATCCTCCCTCTGCTCCTCTTCATCCTCTTCCTTCCCTTCCTCCTCTTCATAAGTGCCCTCTTTAGGGTAGTGGAACACATCGTTGTGGTCACTGAAGCTAATTTGCTTCTTCCCTCCACTGAGACACTGGAGCTCTTTGCTCACCTCCCAACCAAGTCTCTCCTGCTTTCTTTCTGCAACAGGCTCTGATGAAGGAAAACTGAGCAACTGCATCTTCTCTGCTTTCTCTTCCTCTTCTTCTTCTTCTTCTTCCTCCTCCTCCTCCTCCTCCTCCTCCTCTTCCTCCTCTATCTCTTCTTCCTCCTCTTCTATCTCTTCCTCTACTTCCTCTACTTCTTCATCCTTATCATCATCTTCGTCCACCTCTTCCTCTACTTCTTCATCGACCTCTTCCACTATGGATAGTTTCCTTGCCATCATCTCCTCCTCCTCTTGCTCCATCCTCTCTGCCAGGGCTTCAGCGGTGGGCTGATGGGGGGGTTCCTCCAGTGTAAAGATGTCAAATCCTCGTCTTTTACAGGGCTCATCATACTCTGGGTAGGTCTCCTCTGGGTAGCCTGCATTGGTGTACAAAGTGATGCATCATTTGATATACACTATGACATTTTGGTCCAAAAAAAAATCCCTGGAGAAATAATCTTCTATAAATGCAACAAATGTAGATTTTGTGCTGAGAGGAGCTTTGAGATTCAGATTTGAGCTTGTACCTTCCCAGTCGACACAGTAGGAGACCTCTTCAGCCTCCATCTCAGGGGTGTCTGCCTCCAACCGGCCCTCTTGGATCAGCATTGTGATCTGTCTAAGTTCCTTGAGTAATTTCTCCTCCTTCTTTGATGTCGAAGCTTTGCTCTTCCTCCTTCTGCCACTAGAGAACAGCGCAGACAATAAAGCCGAATCATGCAAGATGGCAGAGCTAAAGTACATCAATCTATGGTTCTTTGTCTGTAATATTTATAGAACATGAACTTGCTGTTTATACTGTAGCTACAATGCATACTTTCTCTTTGGTCTTGATTTTCCGATTCAGTGCGATGAGGCACAGATTAAAGACGCTTTAAATTTTGACTAATAAGCATCACTTACACTACATTATTGAGTCAAGATTCTCAGTTTTTATTTGCTTCCTGAAAAGAATTATTTAGCACATATTATTTGCATGAGGACATTTTCTCAAACTGGACCTTGTTGAACATTAGTTGAATACCCCTGTTATAGTGCCATACTACCCCACTAGAGAGTGGCGTTCATTGAATGCAGGGTTACTTGTGGTTCCCACAGTTGTGGTTCCCAGAGTTCAAAAATAGGTTGGGGGCCTTCAGTTATCAAGCTCCTCTTCTGTGGAAGCAGCCTCCACTTTCACTCCGGAGGGCAGGCACGGTCACCTCATTTAAGAGTAGACTGTAGACTTTCCTCTTTGACAGTGCTTATAGTTAGGGCTGGCTCAGGTTAGCCCCCTAGATATGCTGCTATAGGCCTAGACTGCTGGGGGGCATCTTGGGATAGGGATGTCATGTGTACAGATTGTAAAAGCCCTCCAAGGCAAATCTTGTGTTTGTGATTTTGGGCTATACAAAATAAACTGAATTGAATTGATTCAAATTTTAATGCATGCTATTATATGACCTAAGGATTTTTTTTTTAAATAGTAGTAGCTGTAGCTGTTAAGTAAAATATGCTAGGGACCTTTCCAACTTTGAATAATTCCCCCTTTAATCTTTAGCTCTTTCATTTCGATGATGGGTCATACTGATTTATCCCAGTTCAAGTCATTTTTCTGGTTCTTCTGTGCTATGGGCAGTGAAATGTTGGATAAATGTTGGATGTTGGACACAAAAATAAGTCTTACCTCCCAGAACATCGACTCTTTTCAGAAACAATTCTCTCCATCATTTTTTCTGTTTGCAGAAGCCTCTCCTGAAGCCTGACAAGCTCATAATCGGGTGCTGCAAGATATACAAGAGAAAAAACATTGTTTTAAAGTCCAAATATATTGCATTTTTACATAAACGTGCAAATGATATATGAGTGTGTCAGATGCACAGCTAACAGGTGTGGTGGATTCGTTGTATAGACAAAAGTCCCATTAACACACCAAATACCCTTTACATAAGATGTATTTTGCAAATGCAATTTCAAATGTGATAAGAGCTGTATGCCACAAAAAGAAAGACAAATGTTAACCTATTGTCCATAACCATTTGAAGATACAAACTAACAAAACAAATAGTTTTTGGAATTGCACTAATAAAATCAATTAATCAATAAATTGCTTGAGGTACTTACTGATCTTATTCTCCCTGTTTGCTTTGGTCACTGTAGAGTGGCTTTCTGATTCAGTAGTCTTCACCTTACATGTCAGCTGCAAACACGTAGATATTTAGCACAATAGATCATAACAATAGTCATAGAGATCACTTCGTAATTCATCATTGGGCTGTATTTATATGGCATAATAGTGCAGGTTATTATAGTGCGGTGGATCTGCTTGATTAACACTTAACATTGATATACGATAGTTAATATAGTGGTTTGCAGTAATACAACCTGCCTACCAAGCCGGTCAGTCATAACTACCTTATAGATTATATAGAAGATGTAAAGAAGTATCCCAAAACCATATACGGGTATCACTTGAGCCATGACATTGTATTTTTTGCCTCGTCCGATGCCTTTCACTTTGGCCATGGCCTCAGCACTGTGTGTCATGGAGTAAGACGGGTCCACGCCCCACCGCTCTGGGTCCTCTGGCACTGCTAGCTGGTGCATCACAGGAGGATAGAACCCAGGTCCAACTGGAGGAGACAAAAACAATCAGTCCATCAATAGTGAGCGAATGTTTCCGGCAAATCTCTCAATCAACCAGAGGAACATGTTCTCAGAGATTAGCCAGTATAGTAGCAATGCCTACATAAATCATTGACTGTTAAATATTTAATTATTTGTGCATGCCAACACTGCAATTCCCCCAAAATTAAATTAATTAATTTAGTTCAATTAAATATTTACTAGCAGGTCAATGTTAAGGAACAATGTGTGTTTAATCAATACAATCAGTGAACAGTAAGATAAAGGAATTCCTTGGACAATTCTAAATAATATATTTATATTAATACATAATATATATATATATATATATATATATATATATATATATATATATATATATATATATATATATATATATATATATATATATATATATATATATTACATGTAAGTCCAGCCCGAATAAAGCACATGAGGGTTCAAAGCATGAGTAGCGTTACGTGCACGGCTTTTTGTTTTCGTGGTGACGTATTGTGTGTAGCTAGCTAGCCCACGTTATTGAATTGCTAACAAAAGAAAACAGAAGTAAAGTCACAATTTCCTAAACTTTGGATCAAGGAAACGTGAAAGAGAGACTCGTTGCACCATGACACATCGTGATAAATTGTTTCTTACTGGTTTATTGTTATTTTGGGTTGCTAGCTCAATTGGAAATAGTGCTCACTTTGACGTCAAGGGTGACCCCTAACGTCAAGGCGTGAACTTTATTAAAGAACTAAATCATCAATTTATGGTCAAGACATTTACATTATTTGGTTGGAGTGATAATAATAACCCTAAGTGTCTTCAGGCCAAATTCATCAAAAAATAAATCAGTCTCAGTACTTCCAAAGAGGACATGAGGTGGAAATGATGAAATAAAAATAATAGATATAGATGTATACAAAAATACATACAACCTTTCAATCATTTCTGTTTTACAGTACTGTGATTTGTATGTAATTATTCAAATGTAGTGTAGACATGCATTAAAAGAGATGAATAAATAGGTCTAAACATTTTAAATGAATGTGCTATGTGTATGTATAAATATTGTACCCTTTTAGTTTTTGAATTCCACAACACTTTCCATACATGCTTCAATATACATGAAATACATATTTTTCTGTTTTCTTCTGCTCAAATGTGTAACATTATGACAAACATATGCACACGATGGGCCTTAGGCCTCACACACTCTCCATAGTCAAAGTAACAGCTGGCAACAACAGCAGCAGCAAAAAAAAACAACAACATAGGAGATGGATGGATGAATGATGATCTGATAAAGCTCCTTACCCTCAGGCCGACCCATCTCCTTTTTCCCTCTGGGTAAAAGCATTCTGGGCAGGAAGAGAGAAACACAGAGAACAGAGCATGATATAAGAGTAACCTTCTGGCAAGTTGTTATCGACATTGTTCTCACAAAATGACAGCCATGCGTTTATTTCACTTGAACAGTAAAGCTAGTCCACAGATGTCATCTCTCATCTGGTGATGTTGCTGCCCAGATTAGACCGGATTAGACCAGCTGCCTTCACGTGCTGTTCGAAATGTTGACTACAAATCCCCTTTGAGGGAATCTACTGGCCACTGCATGCATAATTATTTGTATTATTATTGTTGTTGTTCTTTTTATACCATAAAAATATTTAAATTGCAGAAACTACAATTCCTACAGCAATCAAACATTGAAGATGTATGGGGCTACCTACACGTAAGCACAACAATAAATCAGCATCAACTCACCACCTTTACTTGGTAAAGTAGACGGCAGTCAAACCCTTATTTTAAAAAAAGTAAAGACTTTTCCCTGGATTCTTGAGTTCGGATACATTTCATCTGCGACGTTTTGTCCCAAACTCAAATATGAACAACAGCCTTTAACTTTTAGTCAGATCTCATTCAGCAGGGTTTCCTTTAATCACAAGGTTGGCAGTTCGAACCCCCGGCTACTCCTGTCTGCGTGTTGACGCGTCCTTATGGGAGAAACTGAACCAAAGGTGTTTTTCAGCTGCCCATTGCTCTTAAAATGCTTAGGTTGGGTTCCTGAAGATGCTGAGGTGAAATGTCATGTGTGTATGTATGTGACAGTTAACATAAAGCTGTTGTTTTCTAAGTTATTATTGTTTACACATTTGGTGCACATATTAACATACAGACTTGGCTGAAATATGTATGTTTTCCATGATCCAGGTTTAATGCTGCAACAAATCAAAGCTGAAAAAAAGGAGTAAGGAAAATCTACATGGTTCTAGGTAAGTCGGCTCACTGTTTTGCTGTGTGTTACGGGTGGTTTAATGATAATTGTTTGTTTGGCTGATATTTGCTTTTGAGGCAATGCAGGATTTTCATGTGTGACTTCATGTCAGCGCTCATTAACTCGGATTTAATAAAAATGTGGCAAACTGATGGCTTTGGTTGGAAAGTGCATCACTTTATGATTTTTCAGAGAAAGAAAAAAAGGACAAACAGATAAGGTTGTGAGAGTATGCGTTGGTGTTGTTATGCTTGCTTGCTTGCTGACATTTAAAACTCATTTTATTCCTTCTGTGAAGTATTTTTTGTCATGCAGTATCTTTGCCAGGATGTGCGCATACAGGGTCCCTTTATTAGCTCTTACTCTCATTGGAATTATCCCCGTGTCACGTTGTGGTGTGCCAGGAAGAATAAGTGAGGTTTGATACGTTTTTTTTTTTCCCAAGGAAATAAATTGTATACATTTCAGCTTCCTAATTATATTTCAAAATGCTAAAACTAAGCTTGCTTTAAAAAAAAAAAAGGACTGTACTGAACCAATGAGATTTTGCCCGTGGCTTACTTCGTTGTCTATTATTGAGAAACAGCACCTTCTAACATTTTGAAGGTGAAGCACTTCCAATACAGTTCAGTTCGATGTGCACATGTTTTTTTTTATGAATCCCTTTGCTGTAAAACAAACCAGCTCTGTGCTATTTGATTTATTAAACAGACAACAACCAGCAAAAGTAAGTAATAATTAATAGTAATGTAAAGTAAAAATTTTTATTGAATTATTCCCAAAGAATGGAATTGAATCCACAACTTGCCTTTATAAATAGGGTATTCACGATTAGTTTTGAATGCAACACTTGACCTTTTAACCCATCATTTCTGTCATCCCTGTGGTGTGTGATTCATAGCAGAGGCCAGTAGAGGGCAGTGCAGTCTCAGATACGGAGAAATGGCTTGTGGAAAACCGATCACCTACTCACAGTCCCAACAGTCAATACAAGTCTAGTGTATGGTGTTTAATAGATTTGTCTTAAAATTGTAGAATGTAATGACTAAGGAGGGTTTTTTTTTGTGGTATTTCTCTCCCCCTCAAAAAACATGTGGAGTTTTAATACATTTGAGTACTAGAGATGGTACCTCTCACATGTTACTACAATATGGGCTTGTCTAAAATGAAAAAATATAAAACACAGACGGTTAATTGCAGAAAAATAAAGTAATTATCCAAAAGGTTTAATTTATATTTAGGTGTTTTAAATTACTATCTATCGCCGAATGAGGTGACACAATGGTGCTTGAGCCTATGGCTCACTGCTGAAAGCCTATGCATTTGCAGTATTATGAATTTAGTGGAGACATTCCCACCACTGTACGCATCTCTGAGCAATGAGATTCTCACTTGTAATTACCGCTTATTGCCGAAGGTGCTGCCAAAGAGAATGAATCCAAATTCTAACTTTAAGAAGAGGAAATGAATGAACCACAAGGCATATGGATGAAATTCAGTTAGAGAAAGGTGCATAAGTAGGCCTTACATGCAGTGTTCTAACTATGTATCATGATGTAGTAGCCCTATTTTCTGCTGTGTGAGTTGTATAGGATTGTCTTTCATATATGTAAGTTCGGAGCGAGATCAAAGATATAAGCGATAAAAGCAAGGCTCACTTGAATAACTATAATTAATTGAAAAGTTTTTTTAATTTTATTTGTGCCATTATTCCTGTTTTATATTGCCATTTTAAATATGCAGCAGGAATACTAATAAATAATATTAGAAATGAGGCCATGGCAGTAATAATAACTCTCATAATAATCTTTAAAACAATATTTAAGATGCTCAGGTTTTTTTGAAACCACACACACTTCCTGTGTCTCACCAGGTCTGAGATGCCAATATATTGCCAGAGAATTTTTAATCCACATTGCTTCTTTAAATAAAAATTATCCGTCCAGTTAGTGCTCACATAACTGAAACAAGTTAGACAAATTTACTAAAAATAATTAATTCCTTATTGATTCTAATGTAAATTAGACCTCAGTACTATATGTCACAAAGTTAATCATGCGGTCCTTATTGAGCATCGGGTGGATTGAGAAAAGATTTGAGGGAAAGAATAACACTTCCATGTCAAGTTCCTTCTCTTGTATAGTTTGCAGAGTTTAGGTCTGGTTCTGTCCTGTATTTATGTGTCATATTTAGTCCATCTATTGCATAGATATCCCATCAGTGCTTATGTAGATGATTTGCAGCTCAACTTATTATGCAACTCTCCAAACCTACAGGTATTTGTCTGTCATCACAAACATTCAGAGGTGGATGGCTCAGTTTCTTTTGACAAGGAAAAGGCAAAATAATTTATTTTTTTTAGTATTCAGTGCAGAGAATCTAACTTTTTTTAATACAGTTTCCCTGCCTATACACATATCTTCCCGATTGAAGCAGTCGTACCTTAGCTAAAATGTAGAACCTGTTATCCATGTATTCATCATATTCTGCCTAGTGTGCTGTGATGCTCTGTATTCGGAAATTGGGAAAAAAATCTATTGTCCATTGTTTGTTCAGATGCATCAGCTAAACATTTTTCAAGTACAACACGAACAGTCAATTGCTTGTATCCCTTCACCAGCTCGCTTTACTATTGATTTTAAGCTCTTAGTGCATTAAAGGGTCCATATAGCCGGCACACCTCTTAAGGAAGTGCTTTAGAAAGGTTTTGTTTCCCCATGCTAGACGTACTTGTGGCAGCATTTACTGATGTCCAATAAGAATATGCTTTACAGTGTGGCAAAGTCATCTGGTAATTAAATGGTTATTTAGAGGTGCTTTGGAGGCTGAGGCCTACTGTCTGTTGCTTCGTACCCAAGTGGGATCCGCGACTTTGAACCTCTGGAGTAGTCTGGCCTGGATGTCTGAAAAGGACTCCTCTTCTGTGCAGTCATATCTAACAATTATGACCTCCAGATCTTTTGTTTTTCCAGTGGTTAGCACTGTTAGGCGAAGAGCTGGCTTGTCCTGCAAGGTGAGAGGAAGGATACCTAGGGCACCGGTAAAACAAAGTTCTTAAAACTTCTTCTAAGGGACCTTTTTAGCTCTTCTTTCAGATGAGGTACTTTTCCTTCACAAGAGCAACTTTGAGTGACGTAAGCGTAATGGGATTGGTTGAACGTTACAATCCAGCACCGGCGACCCGTTAGCCATGTAAACAACACAAAACACAGGTAATTGGTCATCGTGAAGAAAACATGGACAAGTGGACTGACAGTGACGTCCAGGGATTAACTCCTTAATGAAAACACACCTATTGAGCCAAAGAAGGAGTGAGAGCTGCATCTTGTCCGAATAAAGGAGCTATAGCTTCCACTAACAGATGATTTGTGATGCATTCTAGCTTCATTTAATAAAAATGAGTATTGGCAAAGATAAATTATCACGCTATCATGATGTTTTTTTGCATCGTCAGGATATCATGTTTTTTTTAAGAGAAACTTAAATAAATATAGTTGTCCAAAGGATGTGTTTTCACAGCAATATAAGATAGTTATTGATGACGGAATCATAACCGGTTTTAACCTATTCACTCCTCCTCTGAACAGATTGTAATATATCATCAAAACTATAATTGGATTTCTGAGTTTGAATGTGAATAACCACTGTAAAAGGCGATAACAAAGCAAACGGATAACATTTAGAATATTTGAAGGTTTCTGCTGACTTTGGGAGGGTTGAAATATTTTTTGGGACGGTATAGGGATGGTGATTAAAAGAAGGTAGTCTGGAAGAAAATTGGAATCCACCAATAAAAAAAGCCATCAGTGCATATCTAGTTTAGTCTTTCCGTGTTCACAATGGTCAACAAATGTTTACTCTCCAACCAGACCTGTTGAATTGTAAAATGATCATAAAAAATAGATACTGTCATGACACCTTGGGTTTTCCGATCCCAATTGTATTAGGACAATGTAATCTGTATTTTGTTTTCAAATACTTAGGATACTGCGTTGTGACTCGAAAAAACACGATATCTGCAATACAGCTGAAAATTCTGTCAAAGCTGGCATGGATGAACATTATTGGCCATGCCATACACCCTCTATAAGCTTTTAATCCTAGGAAACAAATATGCATTTGTGTACCCTCTCTGGATGAATGGATTATAGATTATCACTGCCAACCAGCATATGATGCCAACAGAGATTATGGCTGCTGTATGTTGAATAAAGCAGATACCAATGTTTGGGAAATGTTGGCACCATGAAGAACTTCAAAGTAATATGGACCTGCTGCAGTATCTGACACATAGAGGGTATTAGAAATGTTAGTTGTAAGGATTTGTTTTCGTAACGGACTGGTATTTCAAAAACAGTTAAGTTTGGAATTGCCATTTTCACCCCTGCTCCCTCTTTCTGTTTTCTGTTCTTATTATTCCAGTCAACTCAACTGTGAACTGGCTCAAAATGTATTCCCATATTTCCCCATAATTGCAGCATTGTTGAAATAAGACTTTCATCGTTCTCATGAAAACCCCTGAGTACACATCAAGCTGTGCAATTACTCAAAAAATAAACCCGCTAATGTCAGAGTGGTGAAAATATCACAGTGCACTCCCATTCCCAAAATCCAGCTGGGAAGTATTACATTGTGTGTGCATATTCACAACCACAAGCTTTTAAGAAATGACATACAGACTGTTAGCCCATTTTGGGATGCTTTGTGTTCCTTTAGTGATGGCACGTTGAAGGTATGTCCAATTCACTGTTCAGTGTGCCATATTGTTAATAGCCACACTTGTCTTTTATCTGTTTATTCTGCCTCTCTCTTATCAAGCTTTTAATTACTTAATTATTCTTCATTGGGCTCAATTAAAACACAATGGTATCTGCTGCTGCAAAAGTCAACTATTTCTAGTCCCGCACAGCAGTATACAAAGCACAGGAGAGATAGGCTGTTGCAGTTGGCCTTCTATTATGCACTTGGAATAAATGAGATTCTGTTTTTCTTTGGATAAAAGTCTGGCCTTTCTGATTATTATGCTAACTGCAAAATATAACATTGACTTTTATAAAATGCCCATGCTCCTCGAGTCGAGTGAGGAATAGATTCACATACATGGCAATCAACGCACCTTTCCCAAACAAAATTACTTTTAGAAATAGAAATCGTTTTCTTTCTCTATTCATGCAAGTGATTTGTCGCGCAATGTCATCTTACTCAATAGCAGCGAACCAGGTTTACATCAGGCTTTTTTTCCCACTCCCCCCGCCCCCCAGTGCCTCTATCTAAATCAGTCAATTTATTTCCAAATTGCATGTCGAGTGTAGGAGCAAGGTCTTATGGCAGTATATTAAATCAATGCACTCCATGGTGTATATTTTGAGATTTAATGTTTTCCTCTTTTTGCTGATATTGATGGGGACGCACCTGGCTTTGAGTTTCATGAAGGACACACTGTCGTCACAAATGTGAATCCTGTATATTCATATGGTAGAAGAAAGACAGCTGTGAAAAGTGAATGAGGTGGATTAATGGAGTTGAAACATGCTTTACAATATAGGCCAGACCTTGACTGACTTTTAGTTGTATGATTGCCAGTCAGCACACTTTAATTTATCAGCATCAGAAGGACATACACTATTCCCAAAGGATGCAATTTGGATTTGTGTGTTGCTTTTATGGACTATGATGAACAAAACATGTACCCTTCTTGCTGCATGGAGTTTGAATGTAAGCTCTTTCCAATAAATGTTCATATAAAGCCTGTGAAAAAAACACATTTTTTGGGATGTGTTAGGCAGAATAAGACTTCTTTTTAGACTTAAGACTTTTACGCGACAAAAAACGTCTTGACAAATAAACAACTTAATAAACGCTCACAGATTTTATGTATTGTGGATTTGGTATGTGCTGTTTTTGTCAAGGTTGAAAGGAGTAATACACTTTGCCATCTTGTTTTGGACTTTAGAGTCTCCATGTTCTTGTTTTATACATAGTTCAACCTGGTCTGTGCATTGTGATTGGGTAATGTCTTTATTCGCAGTGTGAAAGCTCAGTGAAATCAATATTTGCGTTCTGTGTGATAGTATTATTGATAAAACAACAGTTTGAAAAATATATTGACGTCAAATGAACTGCATACAAGAGTTAAACTTTTTTTAAATTATATTTTGTCTTGACATTTTTACAAAATACTGTTCAAAATTCCTGTCACCATTTTCTAAAGCCCAATGTGCCAACAGACAAACCATCCAAAGATATTCAGTCGCTAACTGAAGATATTTAGTGAGTTACCGCTATTCTAACTCAATGCCCCCTGAAATAACTTTGGAAAGACGTCCACAGCACTTCAAAAATATTCAAACGCAACTAAAAACTACTTAATGTGTACGTTCCTTTCAAGATGAGATATGATTTTATTAAACTATACAGCTTCATATGCGGATTGATAGGTCCATGTTGGACAGATGGATCCAGCTAATAATGCACCTCTCTGGTTCCCCCAGGTATACTCCGTCAGCCCTTTTGTTGTAGATTACACTTTTCAGCACTGTTAGCACTGTTAGCACTGTTAGCAGTGTTAGCAGTGAGCCGCTGGCTCAGCAGTCGCGATGTTGAGAGGCAATAGAAAGACTTCAAATCTCGTATGAAGCACCTCTAAGTAAATTAGAGTAGCCCACATTGTTGAATAACTCTCTTCCACGCTTCACCTGAAGTAAACGTTTCAATGCGGGACTTTTACTGTGCAGTATTAATAGTTTTACTATTTATAGTTAATTTAAATGTATTAAGTGGCCATCTTTTTCTACCACTGCCAATAACAACAGTCCCAATTTGAGGACTGATTGAAGGTAATTTCAATTAGGTGTTTTGTTGTTGCTTTGACATAACCACTGCATTTATAAAGTAGAGCATGGATTTAATAAGCAGAGGTACTTTGGTGGAAATTATGTCATTAGTGTTACAAGTTAGTATCAAGTCATATACAGTCTTGTAGTGTAAAAACATTCTTCTTCCAGTTGGTTATCCGGTCTTAACTCCAGGAAGTGAAGAAATGTATAAGTGAGCTGCAGTAGATGGAGAGCACTGGGGTAGCGGTCTGCCTGCGGCGGACGACATGCTGGACTCAGTGTGCAGACACCTGTAGCCCCGCCCCTGCTGCGGAACAGCACGCTGTTCACTTGCTTTTTTTAAAGTTTGATAATATTGAACATGTTACGTGTCAAATTGAACTAAATTTAATTAAACATGGGCTCCCAGCAACACACCCGGCGAGTGTGAAACAGATCGGATTAATGTTTTTCCAGATATGCAGAGGACACACCCACATACAGGCAGGCAGATATTCCTTGCTTTATCGTAAGATCACTTATTCAATTAGTTATTTTTGTGCACTTCAGCATCTCCTCTCTGTCTAATGGTTGACTTTTTTTCTAGAAACTTTAGTATCTGGATTTCTCTGCTGAACATGATCAAGTTCGTGTTGTTGCATGTGTGCGCTTCATTTTAAGTATTAAATAACAGCATGTCTCCCCCTGTGTGTTTGAGGCACCTTGAATGCCCTTAACCAGCACTAATAGGAGATAATGATTGGTGCTCAACAAAAAGCGAGATTCATTTTGAATTATTAACAAGTTAACTTTGTAGTGGAGGCACTTTATCCCCGAGGACAAACAGCCCAAATGTTTGCAAAATATAATTAAGCCGAGGCATCTTTAAATGTCATTGCTGCCTGTGCCATGTTTCAAATTGTTCTGCATCAACAGAATTTAACGAGATGGCTAAGGAATCCATTTCCTGCAAGCATGTGATAAGCCACACATACAGTGGAGCACTTTCATTGATTGCCAAAATAAAGCATTTTGTATGCAAATGGGGGAATGGAGTGGCTAAGCTGATTCAGCCTCATGGACACCAAATAATGGTCTTTACAATTAATACTTTCACATGCTATCCATTGAAAATTTCGTCTTCCATTTAATGGCTCTAAAACATTTACACATGCCCAGAAAAGAGGGGGGAAATGCACTGTGTTCCAATGGATTAATATGAAAGCCAACAAACAAATAAAGCCATGCAACCCCCTCCCTACCCCCAGAGTATTGGTCCCTTTCCTGCCGTCTCATGCTCCTGCACATTTTGGATTAACAGATAATCTTTGAACATGAAGGAAGGTCTGCTAACCCCAAGGGGGTGGGATGTAGTGAGTGAAAGAGAGCACAGGATTGGAGGTGGTGTTGCATTGTTTGAACGTAATGTGCTTGTCCTGTTCTTGTTAACATGCAGCTCTTTTTGTAGTGGCAGCACCGCCTTAAATACCTCTCTTTCACTCTTGCAGGTTGTTTTTACAGGCGACCCACAGGTCGGAATAGATGAAGGGCACTGGGTTAACATGGGCGTCAGCTACAATGAAAACCTTTCAACTGCATGTTCAAGAATTTCTTTGGGGGCCAACAAATCACTTGTGGTCCTTGTGTATATATCCATGGAGCCTGCTGTCGACCTGTCTGGTCTCATCTGTTTAACATTTTTCGAGCAACCAACGACTGAGTCCACACACAGGAGGAAAATACATCTAGATGGTTCGATCAAACATTTATTTTACATAATCCAAAATCCAAAATGACAAATTTGTAATTCGGATCCATCTTCAAGTTTTGTAACAATAATATTACTCTCACATTTAAAAAAAAACAAACTTGTTTACAAACTTGTAAACAAAGCAATATAAAGATTGTATTTTTTGTATGTTTGTTGTTGTGACATGACAATATCAGTGCCACACAGGAAGTGGATGCTGTATTGTAAATCGGTTTATAACTACTAGCACATACATGCCAATATGATAGCTTTATTTAATCTATTACACAGCTGTTTCAATACGCCAATCGTTCAACACCCTCTGTGAATTTATGCTCGAAGTAATGATACACAAGCATGTTCATTTGTGTCTTGGCTATAGCTGGCCAGTGTGGTGTCAATGTAGACTTTAAAACAAACGGAAAGGATCTTTAAAAACTACATCAATTCAGACAGGTATGTTTGGGTAATATGCATTTTTAAAGCATCATGTCTAAATTTTGCAATGGGAATTTAGTTGGACGTTTTTCAGCCCGCAATTGGCAGCAGTGAATTTAGAAATATTTACACATTTTCAACTAAATGATCAATAGGACGACTTTAATGACTAATTTTTATCTTTGCTTTATGGCTTTAACAATTGTATTATTTCCATGTGCTTATGGTTTAGTGATCAAAGTTCCTTCTTCAACTGTCAGACTTCATGAGCCCTCTATATCACTTTTGCATTTTTCCCCTTCACCCCCTGCAGTGTGTCATTCTCAAATTATTAACCCAGTATCATTTAAGAGTCAAGGACAGCATCAAAAACTGTTGACAGCAGTGTTTGAAGTAAATGAGAAAGCTGAGCTCTTACAGAGCTCCTGAAAGGCGGCGAGAGAGCAAGATGGGCAAGAAGGACGATGGTGATGGGGCTGACCTTCTGATCAGGTGAGCGTGTGGAGGCCTGAGGACAGAATCCCCTCTCTGCTGCCCAGGCTGAAATTTTGTGCTTGAGAAGTGTTTAACTTTCTCAAATCCCAATTGCACTCAGTGGGGAGTGTCCTCTTTCCCTTTGCCCACAGGTTTAGTGACTGCCCTTACGCCTGGGCCTGCAGAGGGGGGTTGGCGTTTGGAGGTTGGGGGGATCAATAGGATGGCAGCCTGCCTGTTTGACAGAGGTGAAGTTAAGCTAGGAGAGAGAGAATGGGGTGAGATAGTGAGGGCTATAGATATCTGAGTAGGAATTATCCATGACACCTGGGCTCTCAAGCTGCAACCTTTAAGCACATGATTTAGGATCACCTCTATTTGTGGGATAGCTGTAGCACATTCAGCACATTCAATTCAAGCCATTGTGCTCTATTTGTTGGCTCTCACAGTTGAGAGACATTGTCAGTTATTTGTTTAGAAATGCTTTCATTGTTAAATCCTCCTCCCTACATTGTTTCAGCCAGGTGAAATCAATTTACTTTGGTACCTTCCATAGTTTCACTTAGTTGTCAAGAAGATGTGGGAGAATCTCCTGTAAGTCATTCAGTCCGACCCGATATTTTTCTGCACCACTGAGTTGATACAAAAATGTTCTTTTTTTTCAAGCGAATAATATATCATTCCTAATAATCTCCCTTTGCTGGGAGAATGGTGTCAATAAACTGACAAGTTAAGAACAAATACAACAGCCTTTATCTTAGTAAAAATCCACAGCCTTTGCTTCAAACAAAGACAAAAAACAAACTGTGCTTTCATGTTTTGCCTTATTTTCTTTAAAGGGGGATAACCCCGGATGAGACCAAAAATGTTGGCTTTCAAAAGGTTGACATTTAGCTATTGTAGATATAATGATGGATACAAGAGATGGCGCACGTTAATGGAAAATGACGATGTCACGGTTCATCTTCCGAATTGAGGCACATTAATCCGCAGTGTTATGGGAAATGCTGATAAAAAATAAATGTACTGCATATTTGCTACAAGTGGCATCAATTTCCCTTTTGACTGTCAGTGAATGAAGATTTCTTAGCAGATTGCATTATTTACTCTGCTCAGAAAATCACAGAACTGTAAAATCCTTGCTAGCATATTTCTTGGTGTGCTTGATTTCTGGGATGGATCCCAACATAGGCAATGTGATTGGTCTAAAATGCCCCATAGTGACAACTTAGCTTTCATCATGCTTACATTAATTCAACTTGGCTTTACCATAGACTTTGACACAATCATTTCCCGGCCAATTGTGTATGCATGAGTGGTTCTGTCTTGGTCTGCTTTTTGATGATAGGCTTCTGCAGTGTGTTGGTGGAAATAGCTTGAAGTAATCTGAATCTTTGAGAAGCTTACGAACAGAGAGTTCAGCGGCAAGGACCGAGTAAGTTTGCAGATCTTCTGTCACAAAACAAGGAGTCTTCATGAAGTAACGAGCATCAGATTGAATGGCTATGAGATGCACTGATGGAAGTGACTATGAAGGCTGATTTAAGGGATGAAATGCTTTTATGTATTTATCAAACGAAACATAGGATCAATTGCGAAGACGGTATATTGGGACATGTATATAGTGTACTTGTACTGTGATACAGTATAGGAACTTTTTACAGTAATAGTAACTATAGCCTGTTTTTTTTTAGGTTGATACAAATATCGGTAATACTTGACTTGCAAAATCTGGACATTGTACAGTTTGAGAAAATAAGTATAAACATGACTTTTAATAAGAACCACGCAGAGATGAGATGCAGAAAGGCTTTTGTTTAAGCATCTTTCCATCCCATGTACTTGTTGAATAAAACATCTGTCTCATGCACAAGGTAACGGCAATGAGAGGGCTTGTATTTGCAGAGATGAAACTCCCTATACTCCACTACGCCCGAGAGAGTTTAGCCTTGATGCATTTTACACCAGCCCCAAAACCTGCGTTGACAAGTTATCTGTGACCTGTGGTGAGAGCGGAAATGGCTGCGGTGAAAATCAATCTTCGCCTCTCCTCTCGCCTTGAATACCAGCAGAGCAAACAAACAGGCCTAAACAATACGATATATACCACATATCAATTACACTAAATGCCTCAGTATCTATACTTCACTGTCCCAGGCACACACCGGTTACAAGGCACACACGCTGCTGTAAGACGATAATGGTGCTGCATTGTTCCTCACCATCTGGAGGGCTGATAAGGCCTGCCTGTGCATAGTTGATAATGAGAACAGGCAGAGGAAAAGTGAGTGTTAAACATTTCCTTGGCCCATGAAAAAGGTTCCATTAAGTCCACTGACCCCAATTGAATATTAATGAGCTAATTAACGGATTTATTGTTATGCGCAATTTCTAGAGGGGAATTTTTTTTCAAGTGCTATTATTTTTTCTAATTATTTTCTGTACTTTTTTATAATTGAATCCTTGTAGCTGCCAGCATCCTGTTTGTGACTTGGCAACAAGAAAAAAAAGACAATGGCATCTTTTTTCCCCTTCTTTTAGCTTGCTGTAACTACAACAAAAACAAGAAAATGGTCTTTTCGATACCTTATTTGTCGTCAAGACTACTTCCTATTTCTCCATAAATGCAACAAAAGTCTTCAAATCCTACTCTTTGTATGCATCAGCTTGCTTATCTATTTTTGACATATACAGGGCAAGTGATGTTCAGGTGTTGGATTACAAAAGTGCAATTACTTGGTTTACTGCAGGCTGCATTGCATGAAGGACTTGACAAAGGTTTAAATGGGCAGTGACAGCTGGGCTTGATAGATAGCATAATCAGCTGATGTAGGGGATGCACTGAAGCAGTCCTCAGTGGACAGCTGGAGAGTACAGCCAGCTACTGAAAGAGATGGTAACCTTGGGAGGACTACTGATACTTTGTTTAATGGATACATAAGTTATGGATGGCAGCTTCAGGATCTACCTGAAGTAGATTGTGATCTTAATTGTGTGATTTCAAATTGAATGGTATACCCCTGCTTAAAACAATGTAATCATTTGTATCTAAGAAGGTTTGATTTTGTTTTCAAAACTCCACTATTTGCACACAATTCATCTTAATGCCATGGTTATAAAATCATCTTAACTATTGGGATAATAGTGAGTATTTACTGAAGTATCTTCCCCTCTCTGGATGCATACAGGAAATGATCTCATTGGGAGAGAGCTCAGGGAAGATGCAGGATGTGCTGGAGGGACTTAATCTCCTGGATACCCCAAACATGCCCAGGGATCCCCCAGTTAGAACAATAGCAAACTGTGGGAAAAATGACATGTGAGAAACCGTGGTTCATGATTCCCTGATCTATATACTAGTGGGTATCAGCAGATAGTAAATGACCAGTGTTAGATTTTCTTTTAAATTTGTACAGCTGTGTACATGTTTATGATTCATTTGGACAGGCGATTGTGCAAATTTTAATCAGCCTACTATGGCCAGGAAAAACCTGCTGGAGCTGAAAACAGTATTTCAGTAAGAAAGTGATGAATCGAAGCAGCAGGGGCCATTCTGATAACCCTTTTTGATAACACTAATGTAATTATTATTACATTTTGCTGTCTGCATGTTTGCCTAATTCTGTTTATGGCTGAAATTCGATTCCAGCTTAATAAAACCATCAATTTCTTTTTGTTACTTCACCCATATAACTCAGAGTAATGAACTAATTTTGCTGTTGTATGGAAATTTGGTCTCATTACAATAATTTTGCCTGATTCACTCGGCAGCCAATATTAAGAGTAAGGCCCTACAGTCATAGACTGGGTTATTATGCTATACATCACAAAGTGCATTAGGCTCATAAAACCTCAACAATAAGGTTGGAAAAGTTTGTGTGCATGGCCCAGCAGGTTAATATATTTCCTCCAAAAGACTGACTTAAAGCGTCCAAGCTATATTGCTGCAGAAACCAATTTTCTGCTAGTTTGGAATTCCAGATTCACTAACACCCCCCCTTACCACACATTGCTTATTTAATCGACACAGATACAGTTCCCATCAAATCAGGTTTTAACAACTGTCATCATTTCTGTACAGGATGTAGAGTTCATCTATTTGTGAAGTTGAAATCAACAGCCAGAATCACTTCATGAGTTAAAGCTCATGAAGGAATACACCGCCTCTGTAACTGGAGATCTTTTTTTCATGAACATGCAGAAAGTGAGTGAAATGTAATCAATTGCAAACACAGCATTGTTATGTCTTCATGGGGCTTAGACTTTTGTTCACTCAACCACACTGAAAAATACTTTGTATCCTACAGTTGGAGGCTGTGTTGTCACTTAAGTTGACTTTTTTTCGGTAATCCTTTTCCACACCAAACTTAATGTATGTTTTGGAACATTTGCAATGACATTCATCAATATTGTGGAGACTCATTGTGCTACTCATAACTGCTGCAACCTATGCAGAGTCCACTTTTCTATAGCATTTCATTATCATTTTAACTACATTTTAGGAACTCCTTCTTGCAGTTTTTGGACATGTGTGGGGAATATGCATTCCATTTGCCGATAACTGACATCCCTTGATAGAAGCCATGATTGCCCGCGTGGCTGGCAAGTGAGTTATACTCACACTTATAAAGTACCAAAGTGGGGACAAAGATCAAACAACAGCACATGGAAATTGTTTTGCAAACTGCATGTCAGCGTGAATGTGTGTCGCTGAAAGAGCGTCCTTTGCACAATGCTAAAGCCTCAAATGCAGTTCTGAAATAGCTTGATGCTTCGAGAAGAGGGTAATCTTTTGTAACAATCAATTACAATACATTTCCCCCTCTGTCTCGGCACTAATAGCTCCTGTCTGTGCACATGATGATGCGTGTCTCGTAAATATACACTGTTTTCCTTTTAAATGTCTTATAATATGCATGGGGAACACAGAAACACACTATGATAGAGGGGTTGAGCATCAAACCTCGAGAAGCAATTCAGCCGAGTTCCTCAGTCAAAGAAATGAGAATGGAGCAGTTTGTGGCTTTCCTCCCATTAGCCAGATTGAATTACTGTGTTTTACTTTTAAGGACCATCTGTTCTGGTTTAAGTCATATTTCTAAATCTGTCATGTTGTGTGTGTGTGTGTGTGTGTGTGTGTGTGTGTGTGTGTGTGTGTGTGTGTGTGTGTGTGTGTGTGTGTAAGTGTGTAAGTGTGGAGAACACTTCTTTGATGGGTGCAAACTGTTTTTTGCTGGAAATAAAATGACGTCTAAAGACTATTATGACATCTGTGACTAGCTTGGAAATGCTGTTACAGTGTACAGACTTGACGAGGCAAAGGTCTATCTTACGATGCCTGGCATCAATATTTACAACTACACGCAGTCAACAAATGATCCTTCTTAATGATGTTTCATTACAGGACACTTATTACATTTGATAAACCCAGGGGTGTTCAAACCTTTTGCAAAGAGGGCCCAATTTAATAAAGTAAAGATGCCCGGAGGCCAATAGTACCTTCTGACATTTTTTTTAACCACAAAAGTTACATGAAAATACACACTTTCACTGTTTCACTGGAGGAAGTGCCGTGTGTTGTTGTTGTTGTACGTGAGTGTGGGGATGCTACGTGAGCCTGCTAGCTGTTCCGCATGAGCTACGATTAACAAAGAGCCCCGTTACGTGAATGTGAACATTGCTGCAATAAACCTGCGAGTTAAGGAGACCAACATCGTCATTACTGCGGACGTTACAGTAGTTTCATGTCATCAACAGCTTCACAAACAGAAACAAATACATCTGTTCCTCTGGTTTGCCCTTCAAGGCTTTTTAGGTCAAGCAGCTCTTCTGTCACGTTCCATGTTGTCACTCCTCTTAAAAAAATCAGTAGTTGTGCAGTGTCTGATGCATCGGTGCTTTCATCGCAGGCTAATGAGAAATAATCAAAAGACACTCCCGTCCCCCAGTTGCTCCTGAACATCTGACGCTGTGTCCTCAGCTCTCGGTGCCACGGTGTTGCGATCCAGGCACACTCATAAATTCTAGCTTCTTCTTGGGGCAAATGTTCTCCACCATTTTCATGACAGTTTTTAATAAACGTACCTTCATTAAAAGGTTTGCCATGTTTAACAATTAGCACGGCCACTTCATAGCGAGCTTTGGTGGTGTTTTCATTTGACTCACTGGCTCTCGTGAGGAATCGCTGTTGCGCTGCCAGGCAGCTTGGAGTTGCTTCACTTTTTCAGCGCGCTCACTCCCTGTTAGCTTGTCGTACGTTGTAGCATGTTTAGACTCGTAGTGTCTCTTTACGTTGAAATCCTTAAACAAGGCAACCGTCTCTTTTCAAATCAGACACACACAATTGCCTTGATTTTCATTGAAGAAATATTGTAATTCCCCACCGCTGCTGAAAGCGGCGGCCCTCGCCGTCATCTTTTCTCTTATTTTTGTCGTCGCCATGGCAGAAATTATTCTAGAAGGATTCGCAGCACAGCGGCAGAGCCAGATGACATAAGAATGGTGCGGCCACCGTGTGGTGAATGAAATAATTACATCTTTAACGTTTTATGATTTATTGTTTCTGACAGAGGTGGCGGGCCATAAATAATACATTATAAGATCGAAGCTGAGGGCCGTATGAAATCCAGCTGCTAGCCGTGATTGGCCCCTGGGCTGGACTTTGGACACCCTGACCTGTGCAATGTGACACAAGGTTCGTCCCTTTTTTCTTTCAGATTTAGGATAAATATATATAAATGCTTTGTAAAGACAGAGAGAAAGAGACTGCAGAGTGGTAGTACAGTTGAATGCATTGGATCAGTGATGTGGTTCTCTCAAAGGCTGTAGTGTCTTGTATTGTTAAATACCAGACAAATCAGAATTAACTTAGATATTTGACATTAATTTATTGTCAATTACTTATTTTCTTTATATCTTCTCATGTTTAACCAGGCCTTTCAATGTTGTCAACTTTGCATTGTAGCACACAATATACAGTTCTCTAAATCCCTTCCCCAAATGTGAGAGAGGGCAAGCTCAATTCATGGCACCGGCACCTTATAGAGGCGTGTCCGGTTTCCACCGCAGATGCCATGAATTACGTAGAGGCACTTCCGGTTCACTTCCACTTCCCACCTCAGATGCCGGGGCATTTCAAGCAGTTGCCACTAATTCTACGAGATGCATTTGCCACTAGTTTTTAAGTCGTGTCACCGGCACCTCGTAAAATGCTAGTGTGAGGCCCGTTTTCAGTGAGTCATGTGTCTTTGCGTGGGCAAAAATAACCTTGTACTTTTATTTTGAAGGGACTTTTTAATGCAGCAGAGTGCACTCTTTACTTGCGTGAGATACACGCCAGATTATTTGTGATAGTTTGCCATTATAAGCTATTGTACTGGGCGGCGCTCTCGGAAGCAGTGTTCGAGTATAAGTTTCTGAGTTTATTGATAAGATCCTATTTATTATAGAGATTCCTTAGAAGAAAATATAATCTAAATGAAAACATACATGCATTTTTACATACAACAAACAATTTGATTAGTCCTCATCCTAAAATAATTTCGAAATGGAACTATTTATACTAACATTACCTAGCGTGACACCGCAATAGAAGACCAATGTTTGTTCATTTCTGATTCTCGTGGATCATTGAACGGTAAGGGTGACTTTTTGTCTAGGACATGTCGCTTTAGCCTCAGACTTTAATCAGAATTTAAAATTCTCATTTTAAAACGCGTAACCTCAAAACATTACCGTGTCAGCAGGAGACTGTGTTTTTAACCAATTTATTGAGCTAATACTAATGCCAGTTACATTATTTTACTTGTTCCTTAAAGTGTTTTCAAATGCAAACAAATCAGTAATGTTTCTTTCAGCCAAGCCTTTTGGTCGTGTCATATTCTTTAATTGAAATGTTGACACAATCCTTTACAATTTAGGCCTGGGAGAACCTCTGAAATGTCAGTGATCTACTATGCGGTTGCAAAGATGGGGGTGCATAGCTTTAGGGGAGAAAAATTTCCCTGGCAGCAGAAAGACTCTCCAGAACAACCTCTTCGAGGCCCAGCAGGCCTTGCACTGTCACTGAGTCCCACGATTGAATTGAATGGTCCACAGATTACTCAATTATTTCTATATACCAGCCTTCCATGGCAGACTAGAGGCCTATTATTGGAGGGACTGAGACCACAGGAACTTATTACATGTGTGACCTTTTAAAGCCTTTCACCGTGATGGATCTCAGGTGAGAATTTACTGGAATCAATTTTTATCTGAAAGTTCGATGCTTGCTCACTGGCCCAGTCTTAGGTGAAACATTCACTTTATATATATATAAAGATGGGAAGCCAGAAAGAGACAGCCCCTAGACTACTGGAAATGGGCAACATTTGAAAGCACCCCAAATGCCTTTGTGTCCTTTCCTCCCAAATTAAAGAGACTTTGAAATAGAGGGCTTGAGGAAGTGCGGGAGTATTGTGCTTAATCAAGGTAGAAATACAAAGACGGAGCCAGTTCCCCAAAGGTTCACATCAAAAGGTGCATCCCACTTTGTGAGCTATTTAATCAGTTAAAACACAGATGGCAGGCTGCAGCAATTAATTAATCATATATGAGGCATCCTGTACCTGCTAGCAGAAAGTATGTCAGTGCTACAGAGATCTCATTTGGATATCATTGTGCCAACAGAATAATTGCTGAATATGAATAGGACTAGCTTTGGAAGTTATGCTGGACATAATGTACTGAATTTTAACTTCTGCTCTCCCTTTGTATTTTGCCAGTACTTCATCCTGGCAGAGTAAAGGTTGGTTAATATCCTCTAACTTATTTAAGTGTAGCGCATAACACAATGTAGATATTGTTGATATGTTTACTGCAAGGGAGATTTCCATAGCTAGCAAGCTACCTAGCTACATTTGTGAAAAAGGGCGGCAAACTTGGCTAAGGTTGATGCAGCTGTTCTGTAAAAGCAACTCTCAACAGAAGTAAACCAACGGAGGTCTTACTATCACACACTAGCATCACAAAATGTATAATAGTGGTTCAAAATGTCCAATGGTTGTTAAATCTTTGAGGGAAAAAGTAGGAAGGGACCGAGGGCTACACATAAGTAGTAATGTTCTGATTGATGACACATTGTCCTACTTCCTTGAAATCATCATCATCAGTGTCTCAACAATGCATGTAACTATCAACATATCAAATAGTCGATCATATTTGTCAGAAATTATACACAAATTGACCTCAGTGACAACATTAAACTGTTTTATTACAGCATTCTACTACCTTGTAATTGCCCCAATACAAATGTAGCATGTATTGCTATGCTTTGCATAAGGACACAGAGTGTAAGCGCCAAAACAACTAGAAATAGTTGGGAATACGTAGTTTTCTGCAATATGCTTGTTTTAAATATATGAAAACATATAATCACATTTGCTGCCACTCGGTTGTGTTGTTTGTTGTGTTGTTTTGTTGTTTGTCCGTCCAGAATCACAGCTCGTTGATTGACTAGTAATCTGGTTTGTTGATGGGCTAAACAGTGACAGTTTAACGGGTGAAGGCTAGTCTACACTAGTATGTCTCTGTTACTTTACAGTACATGGTCTACAAAAGCACATTGTCCCAGTGTGCCGCATGCTAATGATAGAACAGTGAAAAAGACGACTCAGGCTATGATTCTTCAAGCATGAGCAAATAGAGTTGTGGATAAATTCATCTTTTATTCAAGTTATACAACGAACGAGCAGTTACTTGCTAACAGAATACAAAACTGATAAATGTAATGCTTACATACAAAACAAACTATTCCACACTTTACTTTTCCTCTCTCACTCTGTCACTGATCCACACACTTCTACATATATATATATATATATATATATATATATATATATATATATATATATATATATATATATATATATATATATATATATATATATATATATATATATGTGTGTGTGTGTGTCCCAGTAGCTACAGAAGAAAATGTTTTGATTGCTCAGGTTTTTTTTGGGGACATTTCAAACATGAAATATTTCCACCCAATCCCATAGTGTACCTCCTTAGCAGCATAAGGAGACTATATCAAAAAAGGGGTTAATCGAAAATATTATGCAGTATACATTCTCTCCGAATCATCTCTCAACAAGTCAACGCTCTCTCTCTCTCTCTCTCTCTCTCTCTCTCTCTCTCTCTCTCTCTCTCTCTCTCTCTCTCTCTCTCTCTCTCTCTCTTCTTTATGAGAGGAGAAAATTGCACATGTAATAAAATCCAATTTTGTATTTCATTACTACAAAAAACACAAAACAAGCAGTCAATAAGCTTTTCAAAAAGCTGATTACCAAAGCAATTTATTGGCATGTCCTAGGCTGTGTTAAAGCAGAGCAGGACTGGAAAGTGGAGGGGTCCACTTTCCAAATCTTCTCTGCCTCAAGCGCTTTGCTTTCCATGTTATTAGCTTGGCTGCTTGGTGAGGAGCCAATCTGATCAACTTATTTTACTATATAATGCTCTAGCCCGGCTAGAAGCAGTTAAAAAAGGATTGTGATTGAGGTCATCCTTGCATCCATCATGGTGGTAAACGCTGCTACGTTTATTACATTCCATCTTTTCTTCCAGTATTTGGGTTTGATACGCAAGAGTGACGAAGCTCAAAAGATATAATTGTAATGTAATTTAAATGTATTTTAATTCCATCAAACACCCATCCACATGGTCCTTGATCAAACTGTGGTTTGTTGAGAGAGGATCCGGTATGCATTTAGAAAGACCTGAACTCAGAGAAATATCCAAGGTCCTGCTATCAGAAATATATCAAGTATTCTGTTAATAAACAACAAATTGCCAAAGTGAAACTATCTACCCAGATTATTCTTACCATACTCCCCCTGTTGTAGGTATGGTGTTTCTGTTTACAAACTGATAAGACACAGTAATAATGTGGGGCATATTTTAAGGTCTTTGTCTGCAGCACTACATTGTGCATATCTTAAATTAGCTCCAATTTAAGGTAGGGACTGAAGAATGAGTAAAAAGTCTACATACTATTTTTAAATATAAATTGAGGTAATGGTGGCACAGGAGAAAATGCTATGTGGGGATTATTCACAGTTATATAATGTTAGGAAGAAAACCAGGCGCTTCTCATTTTGGTCACTTATCCCTCATTGTAAAGGTCTGTATATTTCATTGCTGGTGCAGCAGCTTAGGGGATACATTTCAAAGCAGCAAATAAAAATTGGCTAAACTTCCAAAATTAGCACTTCAAAGTCAAACATGATTTGCAGCGAGGGAAGGGGTGGAAGGGGTGAAAGCAGTGTGACTGTGAAAGTGCGTTTGTAAAAGCTAACTGTGTGTGTATGTGTGTGGTAGAGCTGATGTACAGAGTTCAGCATTAGGCCTTAGAACCAATTTCTAGGCAAATTGGTTTCATTTAAGAATGAGATCACAGAGTAAGCAAACCTCTTTTAGGGCAAGTTCATGCATCTGTAGCCATTTATTTCAGTTTTATATGCATTGCTTGGCACAGGCTGTTTGTAGGAACAATATGCACCATCTTAGCCTTGGGCAGCATGCTTGGTTAACGTGTTTACATTTACCTGTTATTACCATTGAGTTTAATAGTTTCTTCCACTTCATTGCATTCTGTCAAAAAGAGCTTCAGCAGTAATTTAGTATTATATTTTCTATATTTCTTCCAGCACTGTTGTGGAATCGGTGCTAATCAAAGCCAGATGCACTAATTGCCCTCTCCAGTCTCGTAGCACAAGCAGACCCATTAGGCATCAATGGAACATATGTTGGACTTCTTGAGTGTGTGGCAAAATCATTTTATTTTCAAGGAGAATAATAGTCACTTGACCACAGTAAGAATCTCTCTCTACTTATGTTTTTATTTATTTAAAATAACACTCTATTCTGCATAATTTAAAATACATGCTATCGCTTGTTCTCTGTCAAGGTCACAGCTATTTGTTTGAGAGACAATAATGCTTCACGAGCAGAGAATATAGAAATCATATCAAATTGTTATATAAAAGACATAAATTCATGGTTCTCAGAGGATGAATCGTACTGACTTGAATGAACCTTTGATTTTTCCACTCGTGCCACCTTGAGGACTTTGTATTCCTTTATTGAAAATGTAAATATTGAATGATTTTCTGTGAAATTTGGTGCCCACATTCATGGACCCCATGGGATTTCTTTCTGATTCCCAATTCCTTATTCAAGGAAACTTGTCTGGACTTGTCAGGTCTTGGTTTTTTTTTCCAGTGCCAGTCTTCAGTGCCCAGCCAAAACATGGTAAGGTGTTGCTCATATACTAAAAAAACACAAAAAAAAAACACTGAGGCTCCGTAGTCAGTATCAGTGTCAGTGTCCACATTATTGCTCGCTGACAAATATAGATGGGACAACACATTCACACCTACCAACAGTTTAGAGTGATCAATTAACCTAAACTGCATAACTCTGGACTCAACAACTCAACAGAACTTAATCAATATGCCCCAGTTGGCCCCATGGCCCCTCTTGCTGTGAGTCCCAGCCACAACGCCCCTGTTCACCGTTGCAGTCATAGTGTCCACTAAATCATACATTACTTAAATCCACTACTTTTTCCATCCAAACTGATTGGACATCCACATAAAAAGTGCTAAATGTGCATTTTCAACAATTGGTATAGTTGCCTAACCAAACCATATCTCAACCATAGTGTATCAGCCATGCTCATTATATTTTCTTTAACTTCACTGTATTGTAATTGCGGTGGGCTAATAATATTGAAGATGTTTTTGATTTTTTTTTTTACCTTTTTGGTATTGAATACAAACAAAATTGTACCATTGTCAATAATCCATAACTGGCGATATGACAAGTTTATTGTTAAACACAGTATTGGTCGGCCACAACAATGTTCCTCACATGTCAATGCTAACATATTGTTATTCAATTGCAACGCCTTTTATGAGTTTTGTGCTCCATTTGGTCTATCTCTTTCTCTTGCTCTCTATCACTGCATTAGTGTATCACAAAAACAACATGCTACCATACGTCTGATTTTGTGTTATCAGACATATGCAAATGTTGGAAACCATTTCCACCAAAAAAAAAGATGTAATGATCTTTTGGAAATCATTACATCTCTCAATAACGTTTGCCTTTTGGAATAAGGACTGAGGGGTGTGTGTGTGTGTGTGTGTGTGTGTGTGTATATGTGTGGAAGCAAGTGGACACTTGTATGCTCGTTGATTGATCTGATGATTGAATATAAATAGAACATGCTACTTGACTTGTAAAGGACCATTTCTAATCTACAAACTGTGTCCCATCAAGAGAGTAACGCATTGTGGGATATGAATGATTGTCCAGAGCTGCAGATAATGACTTGAAATTCCCACATAGCAATAATGAGGTTGATTCCTCGCCAAGAGTTGGACACCAGTCCAATTTAGAAAATACACCGGCAGGAGGTAACTATATTACCTGTAGTAATCAAAATGCACGGCCTACTATCAGTCCCTTCTCCCAAAAAACTCATCCATAAAATTATATTCTGTATAATTAGAACTGTTGCAGTGTTTATGGATCCAGTGAGAAACACAAAATCAGTTTTTTCACTTAGAAATTTGGCATCCTTTTCACTTATCTGCCTTCCTTGAGGTTTTTATTCTATGTGCACCCTTTATGACCATGCTCTGCTGACAGCTGTCCCTATGTCAATATGAATGTCTGTCAAGAGAGATTATACATCACATGAATCGAGGCAGATAATGAGCAAGAGGGAAGGGCACTTTTTAACACCCCCTCGTGTGCAACATATGACACAAGCCAAGCTAATTAAGCAGATGCCATAATGCAGTAATCAGGAACACAGAGGAGGTTGGAGAATTCACAAACTTGAGTCATAACAGCACAACATTTGGTGCTTAAGAACTTCTCCACTAACACAAACAGATGGGAATGACAAGCTGCAGTGCATGTGTATGTGAGTGAGGATCCCTGTGTGTGTCATGTTTCTGGGTGTGCACGTCTCTTTGTTTCCATCTTACTCTTCATGTGCATGTGTTTTATTATATGGTTCTTATTAAAAATGTTTTTTGGGGCATGTACAATTGTACATATAAGTTTACATGCGGCTGTGACGCACACCACGCACACCAGACACACGCACACATACACATACACACACACACACACACACACACACACACACACCGCTGACTCTGTATGTGTGTATGGATTTACAGCTGGGGACAGTGTTACCTGGTGAGGTGTTTTCATCATTATTTTTCCAGAAAATGAGCAATCAGCCACATTGCACGGAGCCTGATTGTTTCCCTCTGTAAATCAATCCAGGAATTGCAATTAAAATGCTCTCTTATGTAGTATAA
Organism: Clinocottus analis; assembly: GCF_023055335.1. NCBI lineage: Eukaryota > Metazoa > Chordata > Actinopteri > Perciformes > Cottidae > Clinocottus > Clinocottus analis. The sequence goes on from NW_027176076.1 coordinate 393,596, forward strand.
TTGATGTCTACCTAATCCTTTATTTGCACACCTGCCGGTGAGTCTGAATTTTTAATGAATTTCTAATTAATGTTTTTTGCACATTTGATTTATATGTTAGCAAATTATATTGCTATGCTGTGTCCTGCTCATAGAAATGTCTCCAGAATGCCACACATGGGTTGAAATCTGAAGTTTTCCTGCTTTCACCAAAAAGGAACGTATGTTGAATAATGATAAATAATAGGAATGGAGGTTTGACTATTTTTATTTTTCACATCATTGTTTAAAGCCTTTTTCATACCCCTGAGCTGAGCGACCCTCAGTATACATTTCAAATTATGTCTGTATTTTGTATTGAGCATTTACACAGGTAGACATGATGTGCAACCTTTGTTTTTTTAGCACAGGTTTTATCTGAACGCCCACCAGTGATTTTATCTTTAAGGCCTGCATTACAGTGTATCATACAGTTTTCCAGGCACTTTACAAAATTACATCGATTAAATAATAGTGATGTAGATTTTGGTTTTAGGGTCAAACGTATGAGGTCTGGTAGCATTTTACATCAAATTAGTTAAATTAAAGGCTAGCGACTTCTGTCCAGACTGATATATGGCAACTTGAACTTAAATATATATTTTAAAAAAAGGTCCACGCCATGCCCATTTGCTTTTTGCTTAGGTTCTTTTCTCTCTCTCTCTCTCTCTCTCTCTCTCTCTCTCTCTCTCTCTCTCTCTCTCTCTCTCTCTCTAAAATAATGATGTTTATTATCTCTAACTAGTTTTAATTGTTCCACCATGCAAGACACCTGGCCGTTAAGAGTTGTTCTTATAATACCAGTATAAAGATTTTAGTTTATTTAAATTTAACCAAAGTGGCTCTAAATGCTAAATTCAATAAGCTGAAGGTGAAACAATCAGTTAATTAATTGCGTATTTGATCAACAGAAGTTGTATGTTTTCACACAATTGACAAAATTGTCAGCAGTTCCCATTAATCCGTTGCATAATGTCTTGCTTTTCCTTTTTTGGCATTTTACTTCATTGTGAGATTAATATATTTAGTTTTTCGAGGCACGCCTTTTCACGTTTTGTTCACCATACAACTAATTGGTAAACCAAGAACGTTGTCAGGAGATTGATCAATTGTACAATAAATACCTCTTAGCTTCAGCCCTGTTATCATTGTTTCCTTGGCTTAGCTTCTTGTTACCCAACGAGAACATTGATTTAAAATCAATCGTTATAAAGAATGGAGCAAATTTTTATATATGTGGCTGTTTATCGCATACATCGTTTTATTTGCATAAAATATGTATTAAGTTTCAAGTTGAGGTGTTCATTAATGTCAATGACTAAATATGTGTAGTTGGATGAATTGTCACTAGAACGAGCGGCTGAATATCTGACAGCTCCAGAAGACTTACATATAAGGTATATCGTTGGCTTTTGTGTGTATCATCAATAAAACAGCTCCAGTAACAAGAGTCTTATGCTACGAGTACTTTTTTAATACAACTCGATGCATTTATTCCTCTTTAATTTATTTGCTGTTGCATTTAATTTCCTGATCAATTCACCCTGATAATCAGATGGCAATTTATGAAGCATGAATCACGGAGAGCAGCTCAGCTTAACTCACTCGCTTTCATGACACCTGCACGCTCACAACAACACAGTTTGGAGAAGCAATCTTTTATTCCAAATAAAATCTTATGTAGTTCATTTTAAACAGCATTTCTAATTCTATCAGAATTCTGTAAAATGTAATAAAACTTGTTTTGTTGCATCATGTTTTGAAGAAATACTTCAAATATATTTTCTCTCGCAAAGCTTTTTTTTTTTTTTTAGCACTGCCGTTTTTGAATACATGATTACATATCAACACATGGGCCAACTTCCTCCGACAACTTTGGTTTTGGTACAAGAGAAAAAACTCACTATGAACATTTAAGAATCTTTAATTCACACTAGTAATAAAATTGCATTACATTTCATAAAATAAATGTTCCAGTTTATATATACAGAGAAAACAGACTGTACATACCCTCCAATGAACCATTTCTAAAAGGAAAATTAAACCAACCGGAAACAAATTTCACAAAACATACAAGCAATACAGTGCTCAGCTAAGCAGGCACAACTGTACATCAAAATTTGTAACTGCTCAGTGTTGGGGTGTGGGAGGGGCGAAAAATTGAACATTTACAATAGAGTCCTTAGGGACTGATAAAGGGGTCTTAAAAAGTATTGCAGGCAAGCAGACATACGCTTGTCTTTCTCCAAGTGCAGCTGAACATCCATCTTGTGTGTAAAGTGTGGAGCCGATTGTTGCTGCCACCAGGTTTCAACTATTGAACCTGTGTCTCAAAGCCTCCATTCAGCTGGCCCTCCTCATAGTCCATTTGACACAAAATCATGTTGTTTTTTAGGAAAAACTTGTCCCCCACGCAAAACCTGTTGGCAGAGAAAAACAGAAGGCAGAACTGTTGTTAAAAACACAAAGATGATTACTGTTGGCATTCTGACAAAGTGGTGTGTGTGTGTGTGTGTGTGTGTGTGTGTGTGTGTGTGTGTGTGTGTGTGTGTGTGTTGACTGGCTGACTCTGGCAGTGAAAATGCTGCATTTAAGATCAGCAGGTAATGATGATTCTGTTTGTTTGCACACATTAGGTTCGGGATGTTTTACCTGACGCACCCCGACACTGCGTCTCCTCAGATTCTAAGCCTGTTTTGATGGTCATCATAAATGTGTGGCATCAAATAAAAGTGGATTAAAACGCTATCATTTCAAAGAAAGCAGACACGAGCACTGGCACCTGATAAAAGGCAGGTCAGCTCTACCCGGCCTGGCACCACGGGTGTTTCCCAGCTTTCCTCTGCCATAGGGTTAGCTTTCTCACACACCAGTTTGGTTCCAGTGCTCGGGAATGTTTTTCCTCTGAAGTCTCAGAGTCAATTGAGGAGGAAAAAATAACACACAGCAGTCTGCCCTACTGATGTTCTTCTCTGTGCGGCTGTTTGTTTGTGTGACACAGTGGAGACAGCTCCATAATGTGACTGAAGGGGAGTGAAGATAAGAATATAGCCAAGCATAGCTTAGCTCCAGTAATGAGCCAGGCTGGTAAAACAGTCACGGCCATGGCAATACGATGCCAGATGAGACCTGGCTTCATGTCTGCCAGCTGAGAAGAGAGACTGCAGTCATAATTCCCTTATAGCAGGTGTTCACTATGGTAACTGAATCTGGCCTGCAGAAGGTTAATGGGCTTGTGCTGTATGCAGGAACAGGGTCACAGAACCCCTGACAAGCATGCAAAGGACGCTACGCTCCCAGAGTGGTGTCATTACTGACAGTATATTAATGGGAAAAAGCAATATTTGGGTATGTCATCTTCTATGTGTATCATACCATGGGCTTTGTGCTCACTCCAATTTCATAATAGATCATATCGCCAAGGTAACACCATTTCACACCTGTATAGGTCCATGCTCCCTTATGTAGCAACACACCTCTGGAGGACTTTATTTTTGTAGCTCCTATACAGCCATCAGAGAACGAGAGCTAATTTTGCATCCTTCTTGCTTAAAAGATTTACAGATTTAGCCACAAACAGGACAAACTGCTGGCAAAGTGTCACAATCGGAAATAATTAGCAAGGCATTTTAAATGCAAAACAGCAACACAGGAAGTAATCCACAACTTGGGATTTCCCGAGACTTGACAGGTGATCTGTAAATACAAAATAAGACAACAAACTACTGTTGTACAATTTTTTTCCATAGCTTCTAATATTTAAGCTATTTGCCAGCTGTTTTCTTAATTAATTCATGCTTTTTGTTTGGTTGTTGTTTTTTTTAATGTGATGTTGCGCAGTTATGATCCCCAGTCTTACCTCTGGTTACAAAGCTGACAGGCAAAACAGTCCAAATGGTAAACATTATCTCTGGCTCTCATCACCATTTCAAAAGCTGGGATCAGTTTACTGCAGGCTGCACAGTTCCCCGTCGTACCAAAGAGCCTGAAAGACAGAGCACAGACAGCGATTAACCCACCTTCCCTTTACTTTGATGCAATACAGGAGAAAACAACAACCTACTGAGTGCAGAACTAATAGAAGTAAAATGCTGCAAAGGAAGGGAAAAGAGGGCAAAGTCATAATACGTTGAATGAAATGCACACATCTTTCTTGGCACCCACTTGGTATTTTTGTTAATGAGAGTTACAAACATAGATCTTAATTCTTGGCTAATGATCAATTTAAAACAATCACATGGTTTTAATCTCCTTCTTCAAAGAACCCCTCCCCTCTGCACATTACAAAAAGCATGAAAACAAGTCTGAAGCAAATCATTTAAATTGTTGAAAGTTGTCTTCTTTCATAACAAAAATACCTAATGAAGCCTTTTTTCAACCAAAGCCAGCTGGATTTTTGCACAAGAGACCGCGTTCTATAATGTAGTCATAAGTTCAAAAGATTTCTGTTACAAGGATTCAGGCTCAATCGCTTTCTCCATCTCCCTCTTTCCTTTCCGAGAGGAGCCTGAGAACGTGACGGAAGATGTAACCTTGAAGAGTTAACTAAATGTTTCACAGTGAATAGACTCGTTGCTCAAACCTCGCTGCGGCTTGTTTAGGCTTATAGGAGCCAAATGATAAAGGTCACAAACATAGCAAGGAGGCACTGGTGTAGATCTCTTTTCTCCTCTAAGCAAAAAAACCTCAAATGCTTTTCCCAGTCTGATTTACATTTTCATTTTCCATGCGCCTGCCCCTATGTTTAATTTGGAGATTTTGAAGCACAGATAGATTTATATATTCTGCAGGAGGAGAAGAACCGTTTCGCAGCTTTGCAGGAGGGGATAAGGCAACAGCAGATTGCCATTCCAACAGTATGTTAAACACTTTTCACCCAAACTTGTAGGGCTCAGACAGAGGAGTCACAGTGCTGATATTCTGCCTTGTTTATGCTAGTCCCATCCAGTTGCTTTCACCTTGTTAAAGGAAACGTATCCAGCAGCCCTGCTTCTAATTAGGGGCCACTGCCCCAGAAGAGCAGGAGAGACAGAAACAGAGGGAGAAAGGCTGTTATGTTCCATGAGAGGGACTCACACGGTGTTAAACAGAGACATTGTTACAACTGGTTTCTGTTTCTGTAAAACACTGCATGTTCTCATACAGTAGACATCTGCCACCTATGGGGCACTCTGCAACTAAAGGAAGTCGTTTTTTTTCCACAGCGACACATTTAAAAAATATGTTTTCCCTCTTCTCCAAAGATCTAGAAGATTCTAACACATTGAGCGAGTATTGAGTATTGATCTCTACCGGTGCGACAGTGCTTCTTGTTTCCATCACAGTGTGTAGGGTTTCCTGGCAGCCTTGATTTTGTAACACAATCAAATTAAAGCTATTTCCCCCGTTGTTCACGGTTAGATACAACCCATTGTCCCACGCCTCCTGTGTCATCGTGACAGTCAAGAGGGTCTGCTCAAGATTTCACAGCACACCTGAGCTTTGCACTGAACTGATGGGTCACACGGTGATGTCTGTTCCTGTCCCTCAGAGAACCGAGGCTAAAAAAAACAGCCCAGAAAGCCTTGGCCACTTACAGAGTCTGACATGCACACACCTGTAAAAGCTCCGAGAATATTCTAACCCGTCTCTTATACACCCCGCTGGGCGGACATGGTGCTGACTTGATACATACAGGTTGTGAAAACGCCTGGTGGGAAAGCCCAGCTTGCTGCCGACACTAAGTTGTATCTTCAGTCAAAGTAGTGTGCGACTCCTGAGGCTAGTTTTTACCTTTCAGCCACATGTATATTCTCTACAAACCAATGATCCAAATCCTTCCTATTTATCATGAAACACAAGTTTGCTGTTTACATATTAAACCCCAGCTACTGTAGGTATGTTGCTTTTAACTTTACTTGTCTTGCAAAAATACAGGATATTTTGATTGACTTTAAAAACCCCAAACCTTTTAGAATACAAACATAATTTTTTCCCTTGAAAGAATTATTGCAAATATACCTGGAGGTAGGTACCGGGAGGACGCTGTTTAAGGTAGATGTATATATCCGATTATATTTTTTTAAATGTGCCTGCTGGCAGTAGTATACACACTTATACTTATGAGGATATATGTACTGTATGCGAGGATCATGTACTATATATGTGTATATTCATGTATATGTGTGAAGATTACCATATAACTAGGAGTTTGAATGTGTGCATGGGTGGATCAGTATGTATGTATTATTTATAATCCGAAATTCAATCAATTAAAGCAGTGATAAGTATTGTTATCATGAGTCCACTGTAATCATTTTTTTACAATAATGATACGTATGGTGTACTAATAACACTGTCATATAATTATAAGTGCTTTCAACACATCCATAAGTTTCGTAAGCACTAAATAACCGTTACGATCGGCATGCAGCGGCTTTCACAATGTTCTCCACATCGCGGACACACTCGCAAAAATGTGAGCTGCGGCCCTGTGCTTTCTTTTACACAATCCTTCCGTGATCTGCATACAGTATGTATTGTGTACAGTATGTGAGACGGACAGCACTCGGCTGCATCGGTGTTCCATGTACGGGGCATATAAAGGGGCAATCTCCCAACAGTTTGGGATTGGAGACTACACATTTATAACAAAGCCCCCCCCACACCTCCTCCACGCCCGCTTGCTGGTAGATACCCACAGCTTTCAAAATCCCCACCTCACTTTGAACAGTGATGGATCATCACGCTAAGTAGTTCACCCCACGACAAGGCATAAACACAGCGCAGATGGGATTCTCACGAGCCGCATGGAGGTTTGTGGTAAAAATGAACGTGTATCAAATATAGGCTTGTATATGACTAAAACCTACTAATTAGTAACACAAACAAGGAAGAAATAAGGTTATTAATGAACAAAATGTGTGTAGCGTGTGTAGTCTCACTAAATCTGGCCCTTAATTTGTGCTGATGCTGTTATCGTTGGAAGATAGTTGGTAGTACTCTTGACTAGTGAAACCAACGTATTCTAAAAGCACAGAAAGGCCTCGCACCTTTTAGGTGGATGCACAGTCAAAGTGAAGCGGCCGGACCGTGGCATGCTCTCTTAACTGACACTGATTCCTCGGAGTCACCTTGATAGTCTTCAAATCATGAAAAGATAAATCTCTTCCACGCTAACCCCACATCCTTATCTTTTTTGAGGTTTACTATCGCAGGCAGAAATTTGGCTTCCAATTTGGCTTCCATCTTCACCATAACATGAAGAGTTGGAGTATAAGAAAGTGTCCCACTCAGAGTTCTTCAGCCAGCCATTGATGTTTCTGGGTTATAGCATGGTATCAACATATGCCTTAATTGGACTCCTCGTGGTAAGAGGAGATTACAGCCTGAGAGAACTGTTCAAACACATTACACTCTTCTCTTTGTGCTCCTAGGAAGCTAAAAGCAGCCGGAGTTGCAGCACTGCTGCAGCAGTCTCATGAGTAACAGCTGAAGTGGAGCTGCGTATAGCAAGTAATGAATGTTTCACACCAAAACATGATTGAGATGGAAATGTAAAGGTCAAGGGATTTTCTGTCAGATCCGAGAATCCAAAGTAAAATAGATACAGAGAATTAGGTAAAGTCAAGCCTTTGAAAGCCAAGCGGGAGCCCACAGATGAACAGGACAGACCAGGTCATCTTGTGCCGAAGGATGGACAATACTGTGATTATACATCTATAAAGGTGGTGTCATCTATACAAACCATACAAAGTATGTAAAGGACAACATACAGTAAAAACATCTCAGCACTGAAACTGTTCCTTCATACATTGTGAATTAGCTTTGAAAAACAGATATTTAGTTTGAAAAGACTTTCTGCAGATTTCCCACGCATTGTTCCAATACATGTCCTGTGTTGTAGGACTGCAGTGGCTCATGCACTTCCATTTTCGTGGTCATTTAGATTAAATAAATCAATGTGCTGAAAAGAAAAGTGGGGGAAAAGAATTCTCCAACAATTGTTAGGATTTTTCTTTAATCAGAGCGTGAATGGTGAGTTTCTGGAAAATGAGAGTATTGTTCTGTGCTGCTCATAATACACTGAGCCAAACAGGTTTGAACAATCAATTATCCGCATTGCAACAGTTTGAGGCAGAAAAAGTCCTCTTTCTAAACAGCCGCTTCTGTGTTTTTTTAATGCTTTAGAGGGTCAGAAGGGGATTGCTCCACACAGCCCGTAAGACCTTCTGTGAAGGATTTCTGAATAGCATGGAAAGTGAAAGTGAAAGCTGGCAGGCTATTTGTTTTCAGAAACTTTTAAAAGTCCTCATCTTTGTTTAGTTGTTATATGATCTGTTTTATAGTACATACAATAGTTAAAAGGAATGAAACATGGTCACTTTATACTGAAACATATCACAGAGCCAGTCCATGATATTCAGTTTACTTTCATACATGACCCAAGTAAACTATATGTTCTTGTTTTCGAGATGCTAAAAAAAAAAGGATTGATTTTGCTTGTAAAATGACCGGATGTATCATAATAACAGCTGTTTAATATAGAATGATTTAAATAATTAATAACAATACACCTCGGACTTCAACCACAACTCTGCCACCTGCAAAAGTTTTCTGACGACTCTGCAATCGTCGGCCTCATCTCCGCCGATGATGACAGAGAATACAGAGAAGTCAACTGAGACTTTTTGGGATGGTGCCAGCGGAACCGCCTCCATGTAAACTCCAGCAAGACCAAGGAGCTGGTGGTGGACTTCTGCCGGAGTAAACGCCCTCCTCCTCTACCGGTGAGCATCCAGGGACTAGGCATTGAGATTGTGAAGTCTTCCAAGTACCTGGGTGTTCATGTGAACAATAAACTGGACTGGTCGGACCATGCACACGACCTTTACAAAAAAGGACAGAGCAGACTCGTCCTGCTGAGGAGACTGAGGTCTTTTGGGGTGCAGGGAGCACTCCTGAAGACCTTCTACGACTCTGTGGTGGCATCAGCCATTTTTTACGGAGTGGTCTTCTGGAGCAGCAGCATTTCAGCAGCTGACAGGAAGAGGCTGGACAAACTGGTGAGGAAGGCGAGCAGCATGCTGGGGCGTCCTCTGGAGACTGTGGAGGTGGTGGGGGACAGGAGGATGATGGCCAAGCTATCATCCATGATGAACCACGCCTCCCGCCCATGCAGGACACCCTGGCCGCGCTGCACAGCTCCTTCAGCCACCGGCTGATTCATCCCCGGTGTCTTAAGGAGAGATACCGAAAGTCCTTTCTCTCCGCTGCTGTCAGGCTGCACAACCAGCTGAGCCCCAGTAGGCCACAAAACCACTGTGAACACTTTAACACTTTTTGGTGCAATACTTATACTTTTACACTTACACGTTATACACATTTTTTACTATTTATTTTATTCCATTTGTGTATTTTATATTTTTGTGTTTTACTGCTTAATTTTTAAATTGTGTTTTTATTACTGTTCTACTGTTTACTTATATTACTTCATCTGTGAATAAGGGCTGCTGTAATACTGTAATTTCCCCACAGAGGGACTAATAAAGGACTATCTTATCTTAGAGTATATGCAAATATTATAGCACAAAGTCCCTCTCAAATTCAATAATGGACTCCATTGTTGTAGTTTGTATCAAATTGTATGCATATAGTGTCTTGTTGTGTAACTTAATACAAAAAAAACAACAAAATAATTAATTTTTAATAGCCTATTCCCATGTCTGGGGCTGCACGGTGGTGTAGTGGCTAGTACTGTCACCTTACAAAGTAATAGGGGCCCAGGTTCAGGCTCAGGCCCCGGTCTGGGCAGTCCTATGTGGAATTTGTATGTTCTCCACATAGCAGCGTGGTTTCTCCAGGTCTGCCTATATTTGTGCCCTGCGATAAACTAACGGCCTGTCCAGGGAGAACCCATCCCTTTGCTCAATGTCAGCTGGGATCAGCTTCAGCACCCCACGACCCTAAATCGTAAAGGATGTGCAGTTGAGGGTAAATATCTAGGCTCTTGCATGCATTATGAAGCTAAATGTATAGCTACCTAATCCCTGCCTCCTACACTTTTCAACTCAGTGGAACTGCTCATTGAAGAGCTCCTTTTCAGTAGCTAAAAACGAGTGCTGATGTGGGTTGTTGGGAGCAGAGTTGGGTGGCAAGAATGTAAAAAAAGCTTCTGTTATTGAGTCATTACAATCACTCTTCAGAGAAAAGAGAGCCTTCTTAAGTTCTTTCAACTTGCTGCTTTGCCAACTTCAAACCCGTAAAGATCCTACAGTGCATCATCTGCCTTTCTGTATTGCTTCCCTCAGATTGGGCTGTGGCTTTAAAAGTCTTCTACCTCTTCTCTGAGCTCTTTGAGACTTCCCAGCCTGCACAGAGTTAGTCAGATTTCATAAAAGAGAAATCTGGTAATGCATGCATCGCATGTTCTGACCCTCCCCAATAGTTGTGTCTTTTTGAAAGTGTAAACCTTTCTGTTCAAATCTATCTTGCTTAGAGAGGAAGAGCAACTGTTAAGGGAGGAGAACAATTGTTTTACCTCCTATAAATAAAGAGCGGACGGATTTGAAAAACAGTCACATCCAGATGGAGCTATCGTCTTCTCCCTGCTATTTCACCGGTTTGAGGATAACTTATAATGTTCATTATCTTGAAAACGTTTTCCTCTTACAGTTAATTATACCCCATTTTGATAAGTGGATGACTATTATGTCCTCTCTAATATATGAAATAGAGGATTAAATGATTTCAGGCTTCAAGTCCTGATGATCACACCATGACTAGATTGTCAACCCTCTGGTGAAGTCGTGCGATCCTGAGCCCTAGACATAAAGGAAACGCCTAATTAATCTATTATTCTCATTTATAATGAAAGAGTGTGGCCAAGTTGATAAAAAAAAAACCTCTCTTGATACAGGGAAGTGAAAGTCAGGGATATTTGAAACTGAACTTTTTGTTGGTGCAGCGGCTTGGAGGGCAGGGGAGGACGCTGTTTAAGGTAGATGTGTATTTTAGGCTTTGTGTGTGTTGAAGTGTAAGAGTCAGGAAAGCGTGAGTGCATTCAATAAGTTGCTAATGCCACTGAAGGACAATCACAGATGGAGCTCCTATAATAATTAATGTGAGCATGGCAGGGATCCAAACTCAGGGAAATAACCAAAGTGTGTTTGATCCACCCGCTTGTCTTTAATGAAGTGCAGGAGGGTAATTCAGTGCACAGATTTAACTTCATTACAGCGGGTGAGTGGAGCCGTCGTCTTACTACACAGAAAAGGAGGAATGAAAAGGAAACTAGTGCCGGATGAAGACTGCATCACCTACTTTCAAATACTCTGGTCTCTCAAACTGCTTGTTCTCTGTATGTGAGGCAAGGTTTTTAATTTGTTCCATAATAGAATTCATCTCAAGCATCTCTAGCCATTAAGTACTCTGCATTTGTCGCAGGCTGAAGAGCAGGCAAGTGGGATGGATTTCATTAGGCAATCCGGGGCAACAGAGGAGCACAGAAAGCTCTCTTTTCATCTTTCCTTTTTATTCGTATTTTAGTATTCGTAACTCTTGATTTCCTATGTCGTTCTCACTTTTTCATCCCGTCTCTGACCTCCACATCAAGCCGGTCTAATGTGCGAGAAAGCTTTTCCTTCTGCCTTCACAGTGCCAGTTAGGCACTTATAGCTTGGGGGTTGGGGTTGCTGTCCTTTCAGCAGATGTATTCTACAAAGTGAAACTCTGAGCTTCATCATTTTTGCCTTCTCTTGGTCATTTGCCCATTTATTATTACCTCATCTGCACCATCTGCCCCTTCTGGGGGTAACATCAGGTCTTAGTGGACCTCTCACTGCATCTTAAAAGCATTAAGTGTGGGTGGGAACTGATGGATGGTAATGGCCTATCGCAACGTAACGTCCCTAAGCACCTCTCAAGTGAGCTGCGTGCGGGCTTCGTCCAGGTCAGAGCTGAGGTGTAAGTAAAATGTCATGGAGATCCATGAGTGAGGTAGGAAGAAAACCAAGTTGATTAAGGTTATTTTTGGTTTTGGATTTTAGAAGTGATACAAGATGACCGCTGCGGTTTTGAATGTTTGTGATTTTTACTATTATGCTGGAACAAACCATGTGGCTAGAAATAAGCTGGAGGTATCAGTGAAAGAGTAAAGAGACAAGTAAGCAGAAGAAAGGAGAAATAGGGGGAGGGCAGCGCAGGGCAGGGAGTTATAAAAGGAGGGAGGGGCGGGGGGCACTGGCATCCCTAAGTCGGCCCCTGGGGGATTCCCTCACAGATAAATGGTAGGATCTCATTGGGAATGTGACTTAACGCCCAGGAAATGGTCATGTTTAATTTAACAAGCAGATGGCAGGGGTTCTGGAGGGGGGTATCAAGACCCAATGACACTGTTGAAGCAACAAGCCTGGAGGATTCTCACAACATACAGCTCTGGTACAAGATCCAGCAAGTCTACTTAACTCTTCTATGTTGATAAAAAAAAAGAAAAAGAAAAACAGTAAAAAAAACAACAACCAAGTGTTGGTTTGAACTTAACTTAACAGACATATATTGTCAGTAGCAATGATACTGTATAACAGGGTTTCAATGTATAATGCAATTGTTAAATTCAATTTGTATTGAATTTTTTTTTTTACAGTAGCTCCTAATGTCTTCCAAATTCATCAAGAACAGATATTTCCAGATGTTAAATGTTAAGAATGCTACGAGAACAAGCTATTGTAAATGTATCCCACTGCTACTTTATATGCAAACTCTGACTGTGTATTATTCCGGATGCAGTGATACAAAAATGTCATGACAGAACGGCTCATCCTTTGATGGTTGCACAAGAATTTTGTACAGTTTTTTTTTTTTTGAAGTAGAGCACAGCTCCAAAAAATGCCCAGATGTTATTTTTTTCTGCTAGTAGAATATGCTTATGTTTGAGCATCCCCTGATGAATATTTGCATGATTTAGATTTTAGCTTTGTTTCTGTGAATGGAAGCCACAGGAAACACACTGAGAAACCAAAGCAAACGCTACCGGGAGGCAAAAAAAAACAACCTCTTTGTGATTCTTTCATGTCACAGAGCTCTTGGACTGGCATGGCATTTGTGTTTGTTGTGAGTGGAAAGAGGTGATTGTGTGTCTCGCTTGCCTCAGGTAGTCCCTGCGACAGAGGATGAGGTTGGCTTTCGTATAGAGGGTGGAGCCCACCTCCCCCAGGCGGCAGTCACAGCAGGCACATTTGAGACAGTCCTCATGCCAGTATTTGTCCAGGGCCTTGAGCAGGTAGCGGTCTTTAATCTTGCGATTGCAGCCAGCACACCCCTTCTGTTTCCCTTTGGGCTGGACGGAGAGCATCGGCACACCTGTAGTGATAAGGAGACAAACAGCCATGCGTGATTTACGGCCCAGGAACCCGAGTGACTTTTCATGTTCTCTTTTTGATAAGCTGGCTGCTTCTCGAGGCGTCTAAGCTCGGCCTTGCGCGTGGCCACAGCACACGGCCTGCCTGCTTCATATGCATTAAAGAAAACATTCTTCCATGTAGATAGGCGCACAGGTCACATTGGACTACAAAGCCCTGACTTACTCGTTCTATTGAGAACATGCTGTAGTACAAAAGTTACATGATCACTTGCAGCAGGTTTCTGAGGTGGGGGCATGTCTTGTGTATTTCGGAAAAGACACAATGTTTATTTACCCTGGTATTTACAGGGAGCAGCGTACTACGTTAGTTACCTGCCATTTCATCAAAGCATCATTTTGCTCAACTGTCTACAGCTGTAAAAGCTTCTCATGGGCTTTGTTTGGTATAGATTAACATTAACCTTTTAAAAAGCCTCTGACCACAAAAACGTTGCTACCAGACCCCAGTGAGATATGTTATGGCCTAAGTGCCTTTTAGCATACACTCACTCGGTGTTTCAAACACACACACACACACACACACACACACACACACACACACACACACATATACACACACACTCACACATTCACACACACAAACCACAAAGACACACACAACGTTCCCTACTCAGAGCATTACAGCCTTACCTCCTTTTACACTTATCTGTACTCATGTGTCTGCAACGAGCGGGCCTAAGTTACCAAACTCGCAAATTGCCCTGCTGTCACGCAGGTCCCCTTTAAGCGTGCCTTTTAGCCTCCTAAAGGACAAATAAAGTCCATTTAATAACAGCACTAAACACTAATAGTCTATGTGTGGTTGACATTTGTGTTTGGACTAAAAGCCCCCCTCAGGCCACTGCTGGTACAGAGGCAGGGGCGCGCAGCTCCCCTCTGTAGCACTAACAGGTCTGCCACAGCTGAAAGCACAAGACAACAGCTCTTAAGACACTCTCTCACACACTGAGCTATTGATCCATCTAAAAGAACACACAGTGGACGCCACTTGCCACTCTACTTTCAAAACACATTTCTCTCTCTCTCTCTCTCTCTCTCTCTCTCTCTCTCTCTCTCTCTCTCTCTCTCTCTCTCTCTCTCTCTCTCTCTCTCTCTCTCTCTCTCTCTTTCTCTCTTTCTCTCTGTCAAAAAAGAAAGACCAGACACTCTGCATCACAGGGGGTTAGGCCAGCATTTTGTATGTGTGGGTATCTATAAAGGCCTATTTCAGACACGTTATACTGGGATTTATATAAAATGTCACTGTTTTACTGTTGCACTTCAGAGATGTGCACAGGTAGATTTTGTCCCGACCAGCTACAAGTTTTTTATTTGCATTTCATTAGCAGCAAAGTATGCACAATTGCGACAGTGTTGTTAAGTGTGAATGGGAGTCATTCTGGAGTTTGGGTTAGGGTTAGGCCATTTTACAGTAACTTCTGTGGTTTGCTACGTGTTGAACACAACCGCAGCTGGTAACAAGGAACTGCTTCACCCTCAGCAGTGTTTTTGTCTGCTGAACCTGTCAAGTTAGTTCTCTTTCATAACAACCTTATATCTCTTTTTAAAAGGCATATTTATACTCTCTCTCTCTCTAGCTCTGTTTCTCTCTCACACACATACGCACACATCTGCAGACCTAAATTGACTCACGAAGTACCTTATTGGATCCAGATTTGCTGTGCAATTTTTGTCAATCCACACATCAATAATGCTGTGAATGTAATATAATTAGGATTTCCCCTTTTAAAAAAGAAGTGAAAGAAATAGGAGAGCTTGTTAGTCAAATTTATGGCTTTGGTTTATATGTCAGTAAGTGCTCTGATGGTGTTGAGCTGTCTTATATCTTTATCAGAAGTGGAAAGCAGAGGCTAATTGGTCCAGTGCTGGTGATGGGAGCCATCAATTAGTGTTCTACCTGCCCTCCAGCTCTCTCAGCTCCCTCCCTCACCTAAACAGACCCCTTGAAGCTGGCGCATTAGGATCACAAACCCTGCTATAAATACCAATGTTCAGTGTAAATGAAGCTAAAAAGCTTCAAATTCAAGCCACATTGGTTAAGGGTGGACTCTTCTACCTGCATTTCATGGCTTGTTGGGGGACCTATCTGCAGGTATGTATGCCTGACAGACTTCCACAGAACTAAAAACAGTCCTAATGAGGAGAGAAAAAATGTGTATGTACGTATGTGTGCTTCAGAGCAAAGATAAAGAAAGGAGTTGCAGAAAATCTCCTGGGGATCACAAAATTCTTTCATTTGCCTTTTATGACACCTAATTAGTTATTCTACTCAAAATCTTTGCTTTAAATAAAAGAACTAATTATACAAAAAGGTCGTTTCTCCACCTCCAGAGAACTACTCCTAATTGGTTGAGACCACCACCTGCCACACACTCCTTAAACATATCACGTGTATGTTTTACATCACGTTTGAAAAGGCCAAAGCTTAACCTATCCTGGAATTACAGCATGCTACTCACCCCTCTATTGGATGCAGACTTAATTCAAAACCCTGCTTAGCATCCTCAAAGTGACAACATTGTTTGCAGTAAGTCAGTTCAGTCCTGCCTGTAGAAGAGATGTCTCAATGGAGAAATGCCCAATTTCTGCTGGGAAACCAGTATGCACATTCAACTGACGCATCCTTCCTGAAGCCATTGCAGGGAAGAAACATAAGTTTGATGTCTTCCACAGCTTTAATAGTAGCGTAGCGAGCACTAGCTCAAACCCACTAAACAAAGAGTAGTGACAGAAAAAAAGAAATGAGCGTGTAAAGTAAATGTCTTTTCAATTCCCTTAATGCCACAAGACATTTTCTTGCACCTGTCACCACTCACGGCGCTATGTGAAACTGAGGAGTAGAACAGAGCCTCCCATGCTTGCCACCCCCCAGAAAGAAAAGCTGCATTATGAAAGGAAGCAGCAGACTAGGAGGCAGCCTCCACTTAATCCAATCCATTTAACAGATACAAGTGCCACTGACCTTCCAGTGTCATTTGATGTCACCAAAAGCATGCCTCTCCACATCACAATTCATTCTCCAACAAGGGATGCATTTTACCCCTCAAAGTGGAGAGACAGCACTTGCCCTGCCAAATATGCTTCCTGAGAGGGAATTTAATTTGCCATTAGTACTGTGTGTAAAGGCCTGTCATCTTCCCCTCCCACCATCCATCTACTTTCTTTAAGATTGTATCTTTCAAGGATGTACAGTTAGTTTTTCTCAGCCCAAGCAGTCTGTCAGAGCATGTATTTTTCTATTATAAAGATAGCATCCGATTTCTATGTTACCCCATTTAGACTTCCGTCTTTACAGCTATCAAAGAAACGCATCAGTCCTCTAACCTTTTAAATATATATTTAAGGATTTAAAAGAAAGTAAGCTGTTGCGAGCACCAAAGGATATGTTTGAAATTAGAAATGACCACATGCCCTCAGACTGGACAAGGGTGTGTGAAAAGAAAGATGATTTGCCCACTTTTTTCCCATCATTATCACTAAACTGTTTTACTGGCTAACAAGTGAGTTGATGCTTGCAGAACATGCTACATGCAGTAGTGTATTCATGCATCAGTCGCTTAGCCACCTTCTGTCACGTCATGCCGACTAAAAGAAGATTAGTAATTGCCTTCAACTGCAGAAAGAGTAAATTCTATGGTAATAGGAACTTGAACTTGATTAGTGAACTTGATTTTATCAACTTAGATACTTTCTCTCATTCTCTAACTTGGAGAGAGTTAATCATGTGCCTGTTTTGAAGAATTCCCTTTTCACCTGCCTTAACAATAAAACATGTTAACTGAATAAAAAAAGAGATCACAAACCCCCTTGTTAGACTCCCTATATTATTTTCCAGTTAACTTCAATCTCAGATTGTACAAAAAAACTCTACCAACAGTCAGCCCATCTCAAATTCTGTATTTCTGCTTTCCCTCCTAATGCATAGTTGTACTGTATGTAGGTCTGCAACTGGCCATTATTTTCATTATTGATTAATCTGTCAATTATTTTCTGGATTCATTGATAATTTGCCTCCTAAACAAGTGAAGAAATCCTGTTATTTTACGCTACACTCTCATTCTTAGACTCCATCAATCAGTTTACCATAGTGGCAAAATGTGGTACGTCGGTCTGGTCCACTGTTTGGCTTAATATCAAACTGTGAAAGAATATCAAACAACCTAAGGTGTTGTCTTTGGGTCAGTCAAAACCGAAAGATATGTAATTCACAAGTATATGAAACTAAGAAAAGTGTTTGAGAACTGATTAATTACTTTGCAAGAAAGTTGCCAAATCATTTTTTTTTTTTTTTACGTAAACTTTCAAGTGCACACGATGCGTTAAGTAAATTGACTTACATTTATGGTTTCCTACCACGACACCACATGATCGAAGTGGAACAGCTGCTCTTACAGGCACTCATCCTTAATGGCCGAAGGGACAGTTGATTCTTTGTTTTGTTATGTCTTTTGAGCAATTAAAAGCAATGATGTCATGGTGTGATGCAGACTTTGCTGGTTCATTGGGAGGCAAAGGATCTTGAGAGAAACACTCGGCCTTCCTGACACATGGGGGAGGTAGGTGGGCTTTCAAGGAGGTGGGAGCTGTCCCTGGGTGGGCTCCTCTCAGGGGCCCCTATAATTCCAACTCCCAGCTGCAGCGAATAAGCCACTAGCGTGGTGCATACACAGACTAGGCTCAGGGAAATTAGATACTAAATTACCAAATAATTGCATTTAGCTGAAACAAGTATCATCATCATCATCATCATCATTGTCATCGTCACTAATTCAAAGCACTCATGCACAACCAGACATAAAAGGCCAAGCTACCTAACCACCGAAAGCCAACTGCAAGTCTGAATTATCTATATAAATCTTAAAAGCTAAATTAAATTGTATTATATTATTGCAAAAAGAGCAATAAAGGACAGTGGGAAATCAAAAATACTATGTTGGCACAGTAGTACCAAAATGCTCGGATAATCTGCATCTGAGAAGCTGCAAGGGCTGAAATCAACCTCACTCTTTTAGTTTTCAACCACTACAGTAAATGCCAAATAAAAATTGTCCCTTGGCCAAGGTGTCTGCCAGGTTAATGGGGATCTCATGCAGATGTCGTGGCATTGTGTCCATGAATCAGCGCCTTTCTTTCTGCTCCCGTCATCGCTGTAATTGAGCCCATAGACACGTTTCCTTATTGCCAAGACAAAACACAAGACATCTGCTAATAGCATCAGCTGGAATACACATGGCAGCTGAAAGCAGACTGATGAATGTATTCTGAAAGATACACAAAAATAAACACCAGTGATTCATTGTGTGAATCATGAATCTATCCTTAGTTTGAAACATACACAGGGAGAAATGTAAAAGATATGCATGAGCTCTCTCTCTCTCTCTCTCTCTCTCTCTCTCTCTCTCTCTCTCTCTCTTTCTCAAATTAGGTAGCTTTTTACAAGGACCAAGTCAATATTACATTTCAAAATGACTATGTTTTTGTTCTTATAGTTTGCTGTAAGAGCCTTCTATGTTACTGTAAGGCATTCTACATTTCCAGATGGTTGTGTATGAATGCTGGGGTCTGTGAGGTGTTTTCTGGGACTGTATGCATGCTATGATTATGACATAATTAACACCCACAGTAAGTGGGAGAGAGAGCAGACATGGCTGGTGCTGATGAGGAGGGGACTGTTCATTAACAAGATGCACTCTCTCAAACTTTGCAGCTTGCTGTGGCTAATAAGGCCTGGTGAAACGGAGCCCAGCCGTCCCTTGCATTGACCCTGGCACTGCCCAGGATAAGGGAGGGTTTTGTCTCCTGGAATAATTGCTCTTTTCACATGTTACAAGTGTCCTGACCCCCACGGTCGGCAGCCACTTTCCCTACCATAATTACTCCTGATCCGCTCCAAATGAGTCAGCCGCATTAGGGCTGCAATAACACTGGCCAAGCTTCAAGCGCGGCATGGGGAGTCTCAGCAGAGCAGCCTGGAACAGGACTGCCTTTTCTCCAAGCCCACGGTCATTTCCATCACGTCAGAGGTGCATTTCTTACACTTGAAGTCAGCACGAAGGCCCTGGGCTCTTTTCTGAGGCTTACAGAAGGCATTGTTAGCTCCTGGAGCTCACTACTCACTATGGTTTGGCACCAGACTCCATCCCAATTAACGGAAAACTTCATTAGGGTGTTTTTCCACACTCTTCAGCCCCCTATTATTTTTAATTTATTCACATGGGGTTAATTAAAAGAAATGTATCACAGAGATATGCAACAGCTTTCTAATTAAATTCGTTGCAGCTTTTTTTTTTTAAAGACATGAAACTGGCAGAGTTTCTAAATTATTACAGAAGGCGACTTGTTCCAACACTTGGTTGCTCAGTAGTAGGGTGAGATTAGAGCTCTGCAAGGTAAACTGTCAACAGCAGAGACAGAGTGAGAGAGGGAGCGATGGGGCTTGGAAATGAGAGTGAGGGAGTAAGATGAATGAAGAAGAGGAAAAAAGACGTGGTTTTATCATGCAGGGTTACCCCAAATAAACCCGTAAGAGCCCTTAAAGAGGGAGGTCTGTCCGAGTGTTGACACAGGGAGATTTAGTATTGGATCCAGCCAATCAAATTTTGGCATAGTGTTGGGCTTTGTCGGCTGTTGCTCTGAGGTGTTTTGTTCTTGAAAACTGCCATTTTGCCATTTTTCATTTAGGTACAAGCTGTCAATAACGGAGAAGGGGAATGTATCTTCATTTTCAATCCTCATACAGTTAGAGTGAGATCAACTCACACTCCCCCCCTCAATAGTCTGAGATTGAATTTTTTTTAAAATCCATCTATTCTCAAACTATATACTTTGAAACATTGATACACGAGGCAATCTTATCTGCCACTTTGTGATTCCTGACAAAAACTATACTAGAAAATCAAAACGTTAGACCTGTCGCAGCTACCTTCCGCCAGCTGAAACAGAATAATGCACAAACACTTTTAGTCCACATTAAAAATGCATTTGGAGAGGAATAAATGTAGCCCTCTAAAGTTTGTGTCACTCATGAGGTCAGGAAGTGATGTACAAAATCCTCCCCACTCCCCAGCAATTACTGCACACTTATTATTTCAAAGGATATGCCAGGAGACAGGTGTGCCATTCAGGGTCCTCAGTGTGTCTCAAATGGAAGGGAAGAAGGAACACCATACTGTGGTGCTCTGTGTGAGGCGCTTTAATCTTGAATAATGCAAATTCCCCACAGGGGGCAGTTATTTGGCAGCACTGGCCTCTAATGTCATTCAAGCACCTACTCCCACACCTGATGGGATAAGTAATGAGGGAGGTTGGTTGGGTGCAGTTAGGGGAGAGATCTTCATGAAGATTGGATGGTAAACTAAATGTCTTATGTATCACAGCCTGTCCTAAATCTCCCAAGAGAGGAATATTGTAGATGACATTTGGTGTTTCATTATGAAGACGGCTTGCTTTTAAGGAATTACTTTTAACACGTTCATTTTACCTCATAATATTATTCCTAAATGAGTAATTCTTGTAACCGGCTAAAATCAAATTGTGATTCAACTAGAGACAACTGGCCTAATGATATAACATTTCTGAAGTGGGATTCGAAAGTTGTGGTCCAAGGTCTTAGAAACAAGTTTCAGTTCATGTTGGGCAATGTTTGTGGAAAGCATTGCCAATTGCCTCCGTATTTGCAGCAAGCAGTGTAGTAAAGCACTGATTAAATCAGCAACTTCAATATCCAAAACCTAATCTACTAGCTTTAAGAGAGCAAGAACTACCCCCCTTTAATCACAGACTTTAATTAGCTATTTAAGATTGTATTTACTGAAGGTCATCCAGTAAGAGATTAGTTCTCAGCAAGTTGGCTCTTATTTAAAAGAAGGCACCGCAGGCTTTTTTATTTACCAACAAGATAGCTCTAATATCTTAAGGTGTAAAACCTTTGTCCTATATTTTTCTGGATGCTTATGCAAAAAAAAACACTTAGGAGGCCTTTATAAATGAATGTAGTATTTTGTTTATGCAAAAAATATCCAACTAAAGGTAATTTTTAGTTGGAAGTTCGATTAGATCTACTTATTGTATGTGAAAGTGCAGTATAACCGAACAACGTAAGCTATAGGCCAATGAAAAAAAAGTTGTCCAATAACGTTTACACAACGTAGGGTTTAACTGCTGTAAAGTTCACATATCATTGCACTAAAATGTGGATCCAATAACTAGACACCTGCATTACCTGAAGAAGGAAAATGGATCAGAAATAAGAAAGGAAGCTCATTATGTTTGTCCGGGATTTCAAACATATCAGACAGCTCTAACCAAATCTTCTTTTAGACACAAAACTGAATCCAGCATTGGGAATATGAGACGGGTGTTTGAAAGATATTTACAGTGAAACAAGACTGAAAGCGTAAATGCCCCACTAGCAGCCCCTGGAGGCTGCACTGCTCCTTACATCCACAAGAACAAAGTGTTGTAGTGACCAATTCTCACTGTCATCCTCAGAAGCACACACTCACACAGACAGGGTCAAAAACAAACTAAATACTTAGCAACAACGATAAGGGCTTTGTCAAATAGGAAATATGGATTCTGCAAGAATTCCTGTGTAATATGTCCACTATAGAGAGAACACAGCAGGTTAGTTCATATAGCTGAACTCCTAAACACTATCATTTAAATAAAGGAGTTTTATTATTAGTAGTTTTATGAGTGTCTCCCCACATTTACCATAGACCAGTGCAAACCAATCAACACCATATTTAAATCAACTTAAGCTTACGATTGTATGTGAAAAGTGTCAACTCGGATCGCTCCACATGTTGCCTTTAATTGGGAAATTCCATGAGACACTGATGAAACACTACAATTATAATCATAACACATTTTACACATGTCCACACCCCAAAATACAGCACCATTTACAGCGTATTACTCCCATCAGAACAAACTCTCAGATACACACTAAACCTAAACCCTATAATTTGCTTATCCGCTCATTACATTTATATCAATAATACATTGCAAGAACTTCCAAAAGACAGAGTGCCAATGTAGCATTTAGCACATTTAGACACTGTGTCTTCCTTACATAGTAGTTTGTTCACCAAAAAGTACTGACAAGTGTATTTGTCAATTGTGAAATATGGAATAGATATGTTCCATATATATGTGATTGTGTGTGTATCTGTATTCTGCCAATACAGAGTATCTGATTTTAAAAACTCTTAAAGTATCGGCTATAATGTGAACATTTTTAGGAGGGATTAATCAAGACTTGGCTTTAAGAAACATTAAATTACATCAGCACAATTCTGATTTGAGATACAGTTCACACATGAACAATGAAATAAACATATGAACATTCTGGTTTCTTCTGGGTCTGAAATCCTTTCAAATATTGTAATAATAGTAATTTATGTCAAATGTGATTTTCTGTAAATTTAACTGTACAAGTGCGTGCGTTGTCTTGTGTGTTACAGGTGACATGTTATTCTAACACTGCAGGTAGAATATCAAAACTTCTCTTCAGTAACATTTCTGGGTATTTTGACACCTACAGTCAGCAGCCAAAAAATTATTAAGTTTTGACATCTGCTCATAAACTTTGCTTCATGTCATTGCTCTTTCCCATCCCTCCTGTCTTCTTTACTAATAAAGACTAAATAAAGTAGATATTGATTACAAGAGAGCAAAGAGTGAGCTTTGCAGAGTGCATCTGCATGCCAAAAATAAAAGGTCAAACCAGAAAGCCTGTAATAGGTATACAGGTGAATAAGTAACTTTATGTGGAAAATGCAGGAAGTCATTGTGTGTTTGTAGAGGCAACCATGAATGTTTTCCTCTACATTAACATGCGTGAAGTCAAATGCTTGAGTCAGCTTTGCAGTGGCAGTAACACCAGCTTCCAACAGGTTCAAACTGATGAATAACTAACTATATACATATGTATGTATATTTATAAATAATATATGGATCATTGTTACGAAAGCTGGATTACATGTTGTTAATAAATACAGCAATATTCATCAACTCAACTATGCACAAGGTTATTAGAGTTTATTTTGTGCACGCAAGAATAGCTTTGCACCTGTGCAACATCAACATTACTTCTCTGCATGTCTGCATTTGTCTCAGAGCTCGCGATAAGACACTGGATTTCTCCAAGGTGGTTTCAAAGGGGGTTTAAAGTAACAATTCATCTAAACTTGTCAGCACATTTCTGGCTTTTGTAAAAGGTTCCTTTTAACATCTGGACTGATGTATGTGTGCCCTTGTTACTTTGAGTTTTGTATTTGTTCACATAATGTTCAATGTGGCATCTCTGGCTCTGCAACCTTCACTGTTCTCACATGCAACTCGACAATAAACCAGAAATTCTTCATGACATGGGAAAAATATATGAAGGCCAATAAAAGGGCCACACTTTGGCTAACACAGCTGGGATCGTCCGTCCCCTGATGCATGTGATGTAGATCTTGGTGTGCTAATTTGAGTGAACATGTCTGTGGTCTCTGGCAGTAATAAAAGGGATGCTCTTATAGTTCAAAAATGCATAATTGAGTTTGTGTGCCACACTGATGAGTGCAGCCATTTACATCAAAGGCCGGTGGGTGCGCTTGCTAACATGTGTCTTTAAGTCCCGATTCAGTACCTTTGTAGTCCACTTAGATTACAGAAAATGACAGACAACTTGGACACTCGTAAATGTGAACCGATCAAGTCTGATATGGATCTAGAGGTTTAGTGGTGATGGTCAAAATTGTCTCGGTGAAGAATTCTGCATTTGAAATATCAAAAAATGATTAGATGCTATTAAACACTAGTAATTAGTATGTAGTAATTAATGAGAATAGTTTTAGTAGGATACACTGAAGGCGCAAACCGTGTTGCATGTTAATGCAGAGTACAATAGATAATGTGATTATCCCATCTGTATCAGGGAAGATTCATTGGGTATGTTTTGGTATATTTGTTATGTGTTTGCTCATAAAAAAAAGAATATTTTCCATTTATTTATGCACAGGTTACACTCGCTACTGTTTAAAATACAGAACTGCCCCCTTTGACAATCTATGTGCCTAACAAAATTAGAAAAGTACTGCAAAGGCGATGCAGGGGCCTGGAATAAAGCTTTTTCAAGGAAGTAGCGACTTAGGAATTATCAAATGAAGCAATGTGTAATATTGTTCAGGGCCCAGAGCACAAAAAGCAGACGTAATTTCAATATTTGAATTAGGCAAGTTTAATTTTGAAGTAAGAGCAAACCAATAAGCTGGGAAAATAGCAAATACAGGGGAGTAAATTGCATTCCTTTGGAAAAGAGAAAAGACTTAAGGAACATATAAAAGTAATCTCCAACTGGAAATTAGAAATCAAGCCACAGAAACCAAATAACAGAAAAGAAATATTACTGTCCACTTTCTAAATCAATATAACATCGCTACGAGACAGTATTACCATGGTAACACTGGTAAAGAATGAAGCAATTCTTATTATTTCAAAATAAAAATCGGAGCCCGAAGCACAAGTTTTATTACAGAAGCCGACAGATCACCAGTCTGTATTCATCTGAAGCGTTGCTTTTCAATCACATGCTTTATGAATGTACAAATTTCATTGGACGGGATGATAACAGGATCATAAATTAACAAGCAAAGGTTACCAGAAATGCATCAGTAGCTATAGGGGATATTTATTCTGCTCAGGTCTGTTGTGTAAACGTTCATCAAAATGATGCCTTGTGTGGACCTACTTGCTTCTCCTGCAGCTGCTACTGTAGACAGAAATGGCTGAGTTGCTTTTTCCTCTCAAATTAGACGCAAATTGGAACCTTCATATTACAGGGTAAAATATAATGTCGACACAGAACTGGTACATGTGTTGCTATTCGTTAACTATGACCTGCGTATTGGGTTATTTGGCAAAGCAGTGTCTTTACAGTCCTTCTTCTTGCTCTCTAAATCAGTGCCCTGCCAGAACGTATATATTATATGTCAATGAGTGCATCATCTGAGATGGTGTTAAGTTTATAATGTGCTTTCTGTGATGACACAACAAATAACATGGGCAACTACTTAAAAAATGAAGCTAAAATAAGACGTATTTTCAGTGTGATCAACTAACGGCAGTCTAAAATGT
Source organism: Clinocottus analis (assembly GCF_023055335.1). Classification (NCBI taxonomy): domain Eukaryota; kingdom Metazoa; phylum Chordata; class Actinopteri; order Perciformes; family Cottidae; genus Clinocottus; species Clinocottus analis. The sequence continues at coordinate 419,139 of NW_027176076.1, forward strand.
TATGTTAAGCTTTCAACTTTTAATAGATGCGGTGGGAAATGGTTTTGGTAGATTGTGTCAATGGAGCTAATATAAAGGGTCACGTTGTCTATGTTAATTTCTGATTAATGCTCTTGTTGCAGACATTGTTGCAGACTTTTCAGAAGGAAGTCAGAGTTCAAAAACACTCAGCAGCATTCGTTGCCAACCATGATGCCAGGCTTTAAACACAAGACCAGACACACTGAAGATCTATTTTATGGGCCACGTATGGACGGAAATATGAACACTTAACGTACGCACAAACACACACAGGCATAATGGTGACTCAGTCAAGAGAAACAGGCAGTAATCATACACATACACCCATGTGGCCACCCAAAACACTGCCCCACACCTCCCTCTCCACATATGCACACATTTATTTTTGCAGGCACTAAGTGGATACATTAGACAAGAAGGTTGAATTGACAAGCCTATAACTTTAGAGCCAATAAACGTTAAGAGGCTCCACAATGAAAGAGACCAGATACAAGCAGCTCTGTTGACAACCTGGCCAAAATGCTGGAGCTGCTGGTCGGGCCCAGCAAATAAAGGGTGAAGCTTTTAGGCAATGAGCAGCAGGTGATCTCAGCTTTTCTGCAAGTCCTAATGCTCCTAAAAGCCACTCTCCCTGGTTCTGTAATTGGGCATCAGTAGTTAATGTAGTATTGACTGCATTACATGCTCCTGTGCATCCTTTCCCACTAATGCCATTTGCATCACCTTGTACATTTACCATATTGCTTAGCCAATAACTGTTAAAAGCAATCTGAATCATGAATCATATAGGGAACTTTTAGCTCGACAGACATCCAAAGGAGACAATTTACAGTTGAGTAAATTTGGGTACATTTGCCGCACAACATGGATTCAGCCAGACAGACCAATTTATGTCTCTGCCGCAATCCTTTTATTGGTTTTTAGATGTGTAAGTGAAAGGATGCTCTGCTAAAACATATGAAATATCCATTTTCAAATATAAATACTGGATCACAAATGCATCCATTACTTTTGGAGGAGGAGCCCTTGATAAACTCAAATGTGTAAAGGCTACTGCACTTTGAGAAATATTGCACACATGTAAGGTTAGTGGAGGTTGTCATTGTGTATGTCAGCAGGTGGTCAACAAACAACCATCAATATACTCTAAAAGAAAGAAAAACCTCAGAAAATAACTTAATTTCCGACCACACGAAGCCTTCACCACTGGTTACAGAATTGTATCGTCATATTGTATCCACATATTTAAATGCATACGCACTGAGCACCATTTAGCCCTGAATGTGATAAACGCACAGCACATCTCAACATCAGTTGTATTAAAAATGGGACACCATTAGAGGAGAGTTTGATTTAAACTTAAATTAATTAGATTGCCTCACCCATTAACCTAAATACATTGAAATAGATAAGTAATGCAAGTCGGCCTATTTGGATGGAAAGTGAGCGAACGCTGCACGGTGCTATCCATAATTTGCAATCAAGTTAAAAGCCCTCTGCTGTCATCTCCCATCCCGTGGTGATGTCAAAGGCTGCCTCGCTAACTTCACAGACGCAAAAAAGCACTTAGAGGAGGAAAGAAAAGAGGAGCCACATGCACTGCAGCGTCTGTGGAGTATCCTCAAACTCTGGGTTACACATCAAAACACCACAGACAAATCCGCTCTAAATAAACATGTAACTCTCTGCGAACTAAACAGCAGTTTAGCAGCGCGAGGCTATTTGTGTGAGTGCAGCCTTCAACTTCGTGTTACAGAAGGCGACCACAGGGTTGCAGTTTGCTTCGCGAAAAAAAAAAAAACGGAGCCTGTCGTGACTGAACGGGGTTGAAAAGCTAATAAAAAGCGGATGCTGCGGGTGCGCAGCGACCGGTGCGACGGGGGACACTTAACGTGTAAAATGTCTGTAGTTTGCCGTGTTACTCCCCAGGTTACAGCATCCTACGTCCGCGGATGTTACTCACCCTCTTCCTTGTCCAACACCATCGTCCTGAGGAACGAGGAGTCCTTCCCCGGGCGATCCGTCCTCGGCTCCAGCAGGCTGCACCGCTCGGTCTGCTCCAAGCAGCTCCTGGAAATGGCTTTGAAACGCGCGGCTGACTAGACTACGCCTCGATAGACCAGAACCCTGGAAAGAATTGCCGTCTGCACGTTAGTCTTTCTCCTCCTATCAATAATAATTCAGGCACGGAAAACGGCGAGACACGCGGCGAGATCCCCCTATCCGGACTGCACTGCAATGCAAATGAAAAGCAAGCAAACCTCGTTGGTAGCTCTTGATAAATTCCATGCGAATAAAAAGGCAAAACAATGAAAAGCGATATAAATCGAGTGGCGCCTATCTGTAACTGTGCACACAAGGACGGATCAGACGCTCAGACTGAACGGCTGAGCTCAGCTTCGCTGTTATTATTCTCTCTTTCTCGTTCTCATTTGCTCCGAGACAGCAACTATATTCAAACAAATCCAATTGCAAATCTGACAACTGCTAAAAGCAAACTCACGCCGCCTCACTCCCAGTTTGTGTGCCGCGCTCGCCTCGGCTGCTACTGAATAAATGCGCGCAGTTTCCAGAGACCCTCGGATTCCCCTGTTAATTAAATCAATTCATTATGCTCAGATCTGATTAGCAGCCCTTCCCCCCTCTTTGAATCAATTATTCAATACACAAACATAATTGCTTGTGCCAGAGGTGTCTAAGTATTAGCTTATTTAACTCCAAGGACACTAATTACCCCTAGGGCAAGGGAACTTTTCTCATTAATTCTGACAAAACACAAAAGCACAGCTAAGGGAAAGTGTGTGTTCGTGCGTGTGTGTGTGTGTGTGTGTGTGTGTGTGTGTGTGTGTGTGTGTGTGTGTATGCGCGTGGATCGGATCTGCCTACCAGTCTGAATGTGTTGGATAGAGAGCGCATGCACGTCAAGCTGTATTGATGCACGTGCGCACGGACGCTAGTGCGCGCGTGTGTGCGTGTGTGAGAGTGAGAGAGAGAAACAGAGAGAGAGAGAGAGAGAGAGAGAGAGAGAGAGAGAGAGAGAGAGAGAGATGCTCCATCAGTGTGCCTGGTACAGTTGGAATAAACATAAAATGTGCTTATTGTTTTTATTTCCTTACTTTTTTTCCCCCCTGCAGAATTGAATAGAAATAACATCTAATTGTGGTCTATTTAGCAGTTAATTAGTGTCCAGACACAGTTATCATACAGGCAGATAAACAGTCATTTCAAAGGAGACAGCACAACAGATGGGCTGCGTTTTTGATTAGTGGGTAGATAGAAGGTTCAGTTTTGAATCTGATAATATAATTGTTGCCTGTTATTGCCAAGATGAAAGTGTTGCTGTTTCATGGTGGAGCCTTAAATAGCACCACTTTCACTTGCCCTGCGGAGACTGTTAACCAATTAAGGGTGAGATCCAACAAAGATTAGCCATTTAGGAGAGTGGAGTGGAGTATAGCTACATTAATGCTGGTTCCTCAGCAGCCAGCAGGCTGTCTGTGGTGTGAGCTTGCTCAGTCTGTCCTTGCCTTCTGTTATATTTTGCACCAAGACTGCACGTTATCATTAGCTACCCAATAATCAAATAATAATACATACTTGTAGTAAGGATTACTCTCAAACTATTTCAGATTAAGAGCATTTTTTAGATCTGCCCTCAACCAGTAAGATTTGTGCACTGAAACCTCATCTGTGAAGACAGAATGATATACGTATACACTGGGGTGATGGTGAAAATTACAATATATAAAGTAAACATGGATGGATCATAAGTCCATCCATTTTGAGTTGGATCATGTTGCACTGTTTTTATTAATTCAGTTATCGCAGTACAATATAGACTATACATGCTTTCCCATTTCATAATTTTCCTTCCCTGCATTTGAAATAACTTTTTATAGACCCCACTAATGTAATCATGCTCCACAAATCTAAGATACAAAGCTCACTGTACATAGCCCATAGGGATAATTTCAGTTCTCAGGGCAGCAGGCTGTGGTGAGATTGGGTTGGCCCTGAAATCAATGGCCTGATCCCTCTCTGTCCAGCTTCCTGGCTGACATGCTTGACTTTTCATCTCCACGGTCACATAGATTGATGACTTATGACCGAGAATGTATGTTTGCTGACCTCTAGCAAAGTGAGTGGCACATAATTAATCCAATCACACAGAAAACTGGAAATGAAAGGGGAATGAATCGTTCAGTATCATCGGGGCTTGACTTCAAATAACCATTTGACATTTGAATGTGGAAAAAACTCTATATGAAGACCGTTCAGAAAGAGAGAAAGAGAGAGAGAGAGAGAGAGAGAGAGAGAGAGAGAGAGAGAGAGAGAGAGAGAGGTGGGTAATAACACAGTGAATTTACTACAATTACCTCACTCAATACCTCAGGTTTGGAGTCTACACGTTATACTAAATCATGGAAGTGAGGAAGTTTCATGTATATTTAAGTGTCACTGGTGTTTGATACTCATATGGACAAATGGAGTAGAGAACATACTGTATGTCTCTGTCCAACTGAGACTATCCTAATGTGAAGTCATGGACAGGTTTGCAGAGTGGCTCTCAATCAAGGTTCTCATCAATATAAATTACCCACATTACCTTTGAGTAAAGACACACCATTTTGTGCTTTTATGAGACGTGGTTCATGTAGGCCACAGTGTACTCTTCAGCCCCTCTTACAGTGTCTTGGGGGCAGCCCCTTTCCCACTCTACATCCAACAGCGAGGTCAGTACATACTACAAACAAGCCCCTGAGTGGGCCTCTCTGATACACAGTTAATTAAAATTCATTTCTGAGCATGCATTAGCCATGCCCATCTATTTATGGGCAGCTCTCAAATGCAGCCACTACAAAACAGTGCTCTGTAATTAACCCCACCTAATCAGATAGCGCACTAGTGTTGTGTTCCTATTCGTCCTCAGGCACACAGCCATTGGACAGAGGTTTCAGAGAGAGGATGAGCCCGTTCTATAGTCCAGAATGGCTAAGCAGATTAAAACCTCATATCAAACATGATATTTACAGGCAAGGCTCAGTGGAGAGTGCTCCTTTTATGTGGGATGGGGAGAGGCTTCAGGGCTGGGCTTTTAAAGCCATGTCCCTTAATTGTATTCTGGCTAAGTGGAATGAATGGTGCTTTTTAATCAGACTACTGACGGGGCTCTGTGTTGTAAAAGTATAGAGATGGTGCCCGATAGTTAAGATGTTGAATGATATGCTTTTAGTCCAGGTTTCCCAGCTTCTAGCAATATTCAAACGTATGCTTGCATTAAGCTGACACCTGTAAACATCAGGGTTATTTCCCACGACGTTTCTGCTACGGTAGCAAACACCAGTTTAGTAAGTACTTGTGCAAAATGATTTATACTAATGTCACCATCTTTGCAGTAAGTTTAGGCCTGTAACCTAGGCAAACATTCATTTACTTTATTTGTGCTGTGTTTAATATGCAAAGTTATGTTCAGAGAGAAAAGCATTTGCTGCTACTTGAATGAAGTTTCATTTAACAGTGAGTTGTACTTTACTTTGGTACTCGGAGATTTAAGGTTCTGCTCCTCCTAGTGGCTGATCTTTGCCATGTTTTCCCCTCAGAGTTGTACACAAATGGGTTTGATATCAGAGGTTAAGCACATCACAAAATGAATTGTAACATGTTTTTATTATCTTCTTCGTGGAGCTCTGGAGACGGTATGTGGAAACAGGAACTATTGGAATCTTTTTGAGGTGACTTGACAGGCTCGCCATATAGATGGTATTAGGAATGGTGTAAGCCCTGCTGTTCACATAGTCAATTTGAATTTCATGACCAATCAAATGTAGACAAGGTGTCATTTGGCGGGTAGAAAAGAGACCAGAGTGAATCCCTTTCCCAAACAGTTAATCCAACTTTAATCCTAGTCATTAGGAATTAGACATGCCGAGCTGTCCGGCCGTGCCTCTAAATTACAATCAAACGGTTACCAATTACACAAATTATTGATGGTAGATTCTCTTTTCAACTGCAAATTAAGGCTATTAAGGAAGGCTCCTTTTTAATGCAAAAGTGACTAATTAACCAACGGATGGGAAATCTGCTGCCCAGATATCAAAAAAGTTCTCAGCACACATTGCAGAAACACAAGGGAACCAATTAGTTTAATTATCAAAACAGCTAATTAAAATTGCACAGTTCCTAATTAGTTCTTTGCTTTTGCCTCTAATTGACAGCACGGAGATAAATGGGCTGCCGATGAAAATGGGGAGAGGAGAAAAACAGGAGAAACTTCGGCGGAATATTTATGCTGACTTTATCTCCGTCTGTGTGGCAGCCCTTTAAAGTGGAAAATTAATGACCTTAATTCCCAAACTGTTTTTCCTCTAACGGTGCTCCCCTCTGCGCTCCTGGTGCATGCTCCTTTGTATGGGCCTGCCACCCTGCCAACTGCTGGAATAGGAAAAAACGGGGGTACTTGGGGGTGGGAAGGCGCCACGATTCTCCTCCTAATGTGACAGCTCCCACCTAACAATGGAGAAAGATGAAAGAATGGAGCAGATGTAACCACTGGGAGCTTTGCATCATGGGACTGCAACTCTGTTGCACTTTCTTTAAAGCGCCTCTGTCATCTACAGGGGCACTAATTTGTCCCATGAAAAAGAAGAAACTCTGCCGGGATGGAGATGAAAGACATTTGATGGCCCAGAAAGACTTTTAATAAGTTTTCAAATTTGAATTTTGGATTGATTAATATAATGTGAACTGCCCTTAAACATTTGCACAAACACAGATTTGTAGATTTTACCAAGTGGCTTAAAGACTGCAAACACAGCTGAGAACCTTTTGTTGTATCCTCCAGATGTATTGTTATGATTCTCCTTCTACTTTGGTATGATCAGTTTAAAGGTCCTTGAAAATAAAGAAGAAAGATGGATCCTGTTCGACAGAAATGCTACACTAGCAAACCTGAACGACAACCATTTACCTCACAAGATCCTGTTTGTTTGTGTGTGCGCGTGTGTGTGTGTGTGTGTGTGTGTGTGTGTGTGAGTGTTGCCTCTCTCTGGTGTCTATCCTTTTGGCAGGCATTGTCTCTTTGTCTGTGCTCCTGCAAGGCCAACCTTGTCATGTGTAATCCTGTGCCTCTGCCTGCATGCAAGTGACATGTGCGTCCTCTTGGCACATTAGCAGATAACTATCAACTAATCAGTTTACTTTTGGGACTGTGTTAAAATGTAAATTACATTAATGCTCAAATTATGCATCAAACTACGCAGATAGGCCCGGCCAGAGGCCGCATAATGCTAAGATCATTCAGTTAGTGCCTTCTACATGCAGTGTTAATGCACTTCTGATTTCCCCTGCTCTGGTTCAAATCAAGTGCGATACGTCAGCTTGTTGGTGTCTGGGAAACTGGAGGAGCTTCGTATGAAGTGGAGGAGAAAGCCTATTTGCCAAAAAGCTCTATTAAAAAACAGAGAGATGATAGCCGCCTGTTGGATTTCTTTTGTCTAATTCAGTGGAAAAGAACTTTCTGCTTCATGTGCAATTTAACATTTTACTCACCGCTCAGTTAAAACTGTGCAGACATTACTTGTAATCTCTGAGAGTAGAAATAGAACACCTGAAGTGCATTCGGTAACATTGAAAAGGTGATTTATGTAAACTCTATCCATTTCAAAATTACACCCTGAAGAGGTAGGTCTGTTGCAAAGCCCTGGCCTGGAGCAACTTGCTGCCCATGACTAACAAACACACGTCTACCACTAATTGATTGTCTTGTGTTTTATTTATGGTGCGGTAGTAATTAGTGGACAGCATAATGTAAGCCATTCATTAGCACCTGGCTACCGCTATGGATTTCGCTGCTTTGTCTCAGATGCACACATCATTAGGGAGAAACAAAGAGGGGAATTTATTAGCATGGCTTCTTATAAATATTCTTAAAGTCAGTGTGCCTTTAAGGAAGAACACAGGCCTGTAAAACTTTTGTCAGCATTTGCTCACTGATTCCATTTGCTGCAGAATATGTTAAGGAAGAGCAGTATAAATTTAATTTTAATTGTTTTGTACACACGCCAGTGAAAAGGAACTGATTGGATACAGTTCAGAGACAGTATATTAATACGTTATTTTCATATGTTAATTGGTTTGCATAATCTCTCCCTTTGCTTGGTTTGGAAGTACCTGGCATTGAGAAGGGGGCTGAAGAGAATAGAAGACTCCAATTTACATAAAACCAGCTCTTCTGAACATTAAATAATAATGCATCTGCAAGCTGAAGGTGTGTTCAGTTAGCAGAAAGCACATTTTTATAATTTATAGTCCAGCTGTTTCAGTGCATTCGAGTCCATTTTCCTTCCTGCCTGCTTTTAATGAAATCTTGTTACTGTAGAATTGACTGGAGTGAATTGAGATTTTAATCCCATTGACGTTCCACCATGGAAATGCACACTGGTGGGAACGCTTAATGGTGGGCCCTGTAATCAGAAGACACTTGTATTCAGCTCCCCACATTAATGAATCTCATCAAATGTTAAAGCCTGGGTCGCGTGCAACGGGGCTCAAATTTCAAGGTTTTTGACCATCCCCATTTGAGAAATTCCTGAGGGAGTGTGTGATTACTCAAGTTTAGCCGTTTATTGCCTCATCTTTCAATAGCCACTGAAGCACAAAATTCTCATCTAGGTTGCTCTTTTTTTTTCTCCACTTGAAGAGCAGGCCAATATAGACTGCAGAACAGCTGCTCAGATCCCGAGGAACTGCTGTTGGCACTGCAATGTTATTAGCTGCCACCATCACTGTCCACTCACTGTGTCATTTAAAGAATGAAAACTAAATTCCATGACAGAAATCACTGGTGTGATTTTAATTGTAAACATTGTGTGTATGTCGCAGTGTTTGTACCTCTTTCTGCAGGAGCTAGTACTCTATAGCATTTGCTATGTTATATGGAAGTGAGCATGAAACCGCACATTGTGCAAGTAAGAAAATGTATGAAAAGAATTATAAAGGTTAGGTTTCAACTTAAGCTTATCCCCTGCCCTCACTTAACCCTTGACATTATAGCTTTGTTGAAATAGGTTGCACAGAATGTAAAGTGCTTGCACAATTCATGGCCGTTATTGTCGGTCATTATAAAACTGCAAGGACAAACCCTCATTCAGCTTCTTAATGAGGATTATTGTTTGTGTGTGGTTCGGGGCCGCAGAATATTAATTGAATATTTAAATAGCATCACTTACCAGTCTAGATTAAACATCAGCAGGGTCATCACTGTGATTTTGGGAACCTTTGAGTTTAATTATTGCTCTAGGATAAACTGCCTGTTTGTTTTTTACATGTTAAAGTTTTCCATTTTTTATGGCTAATTTTGTTATGGGATATGTTTTCTGTCGGTTTCGTCTGATCCCATGTGACTCCAGCAGGCCACGTGGGTGCGAGAGATGTAATGCTGTTTTATATTTGAATGACTAAATGTGACCTTTGAGATCAGAGGAGGAGTTCCTTCTCAGGGGGCTGAAGAGAGTCCCCGCTGCGATGAAGCTCATGTCCCTTTGATCCCTCTGTAATGAGAATAACACCAGGCGTTGTGGTCACTGAACACATTGACACACCACTGGAGAGCCGACAGCTCTACTGCCTGGTACTAAAGGCGACTGTGTGTGCGTGTTCTTGTGTATGTGTGTCCTCAGGTACAATATTGCCTGGAGACATAATATATCCACTGGGATTTACTATTGGGCTATAATGCACTGCTTCATGCTGTAATTTGCAGTTAACATACCGTATGAATGATGTATGCAAAACACACCATTTGTCATGCCAATTAAAATGCCTCACAGGGCATGTCAACTTATGATTTAACAAACCCAACACATCTCATACTTTCTTCAAACAAGGAAAGTCAAAAAGTATTTTGACTTCATTGTTTAGGGGCAAACCAAAGTTCTTCGTTGATGCTCCACTTTCAGGTCCGAGGGCACTCTCTCTGACCTGAACACGACTCTGGTGAAACCCAGTTCTCTGAGACATCTTCAGAGATCCACTGAAGATCAATCATGACTGGACCCGTCCCCACGAGACCCTTAGTAACAGCCACTGATTGCTTTCTGCTGTGCAGGCTGTTAAGTGGAGTCTGGCAATGGGCTCCTGGACAACACTTAACAATCAATCAGAGGGCACAACCACTTCTCATTGCGTGCTGGTTCTTCCCCTGCATTACACACAAACAATAATTCAGGTGGACACGAGTGACACTTAAGAATCACGGCCAGAGTATGCTCCATGATTTAGTTGGAGAGGGATACGCTGGACTATAGACAGAAACTTGAGTTGCAGGATTTACATAAACCCGGTGATTGAGGACTCACCCTGTTATTTGGACAATGCTGTAAGGATCTGGCAGCATGCATTTGATGCTTGTCATGTGTCTTCATTGTTTGTCTTTAGATGCCAGTTGATCGACTTTGAGAATGGAACAAGACATTATTTCTCACCAATTTTTTTTTTTACCCATTTGTATTGCCTATAGCCTCATACCAACACCAAGGTCATGACAGATTTAAAATACCTTTTTTCAAAACCTTGCATTTCACAATTATGTCACTGGCCTTTTGAATTAGTTGGTTAAAAATGAGTTGGCTACTTTGTCTGGCTAGCTGTACCAAGGACAAAATACACAAACGTTAAGAAACACATTTTAAACACTCAAAATAAGGCTGTACTAAGGCTTGAGTGTGTTCTGCCTCACTAGTGTATCTAGATATGCAGTGGACATTCTGCCATTCAAGCCTGGACTTAAAGTTTGCCTATTGATTAAGGATTCCATTGACTTAATGAACCTTAAACCCTCCATCAGATGACTAGCCAATACATGCTCTAATCTCTAAAACGGATGTCTGGCTGTGGTTCCTTTTAAATGAATTGATCTACTCAGCTCTCCTCAAATGGGGAAATGGGCAAGTATTGATATGGTTCTTGACTCAGTGATGGATGTGTGTGATGGTAAAACACAAGCTACATCGGCCAGCATGCTGTAGGCAGGGCAAGAATTCAGAGAAAGCTTTAACGGAGCTCTTCAAAGACAAAGCAATATCATTTGTGTCACTGCCAATGCTCAACCCACCTGTTTGTTGCCTTGTTGGCTTGAACATACAAAGTACAAATCATCTTTATATTACTTTGCACTTAAATCATTTTTCATGTCAAGAACAATTATCTATATTAGTCTGTATGTTTATTAAATTACACAAGATGGTTTTCCTTTATTTCTTATTGATTTTTAAATTGATTTTTGTTCCACTTTCAGTTGCATATCAGGCCTGTTATATTTTACCATCAAAAGTCACTTCAAGGCTGAAATCCAAGCTTGCGGTTGAGTAAAACAATCACAGAAAGCTTAACAAGAGCATCACAAAGGTTTCGTGTGATATTCAGAATGCATAGCAAATATTTATCTAAATCAGATTACACCCAAGGGAGACGGAGATGTGTGCATCCCTCCAGCCCTCGGTTGTTTCACTGCTGAGGGAAATGCATCGGGCGCTTGTTCTGGTGGAGTTAGAACTTGTAATTCACTCCTCACAACAGAAAACCATCGTTCTGTCTCTCCAGCATTATCAGAGTGAGGGACATGAATAATCACTAGTCAACTAGTATTGTGATCCTCTGCACTGGTGATCCTCGCATGGCATCAAATACTTTTTTTGCTGTCTTCCCTTTGAAAGCTACGCAACCAAGAATGTTTGATATCCCTGCAGTTCATTTCGATAGCAGGAAAGCATTTTGAGAAAATTGAAACAACCTATTTCTTCCTCTGATGTTCTCCTGCTGTACATGGTTGTCAAAAGTGTTCAGCTTTTCTTTGACGTACAGCAATGAGTCAGCTTTAAAAGTCAAAGGCCCTGATAATTTGAGCTCTTATTTTATAAATGCATTTCTTGTCACTAACTACTCTAATGGAGGCAGAAAAAAATAAATCAAAAACACATTTCCAGAGATCAGAAGATTGCATTGTAAATGTCAGTCTAGACGGAAATTGTAATTAGGCAGAGGAAATGGTCTCAGGAAAGCACTTTAATTTTCAAATAAACTAAAATGAACCATCAAATTATGTAAACATTTAATTATGGACCAATCTTCCAAGCCCTTCCTTGTCTGTCCTTGTTGTCAGACCCTTGCTCTCTTCTCGTCACCAGAGCTATTGAAGGGTTCAGGTGGAAAACGTGTGCCAATTATTCTGGTCACAACCAGGATAATTATCTTATATACCTCACTCTGCCTTTGACTGAATGAACACTTGACTGGTCACTGAAAAACACTTTCGTATTATGTTTTACTTTTCTGAAGCCACTGATTAAATTGGCTTTATTAGAAGGTAATGTAGAAAATATACCCATTTTGCCGATTGAAAAACAATCTTCCTGTTATCCTGATGTAGATTCATCCACAACTACCACAACAGTGTTGGAAAGCGCAAATACGCGAGAGCACACAATCACAGAGGACATGTGTTTAGTTTGCCATATTGACCATACTGAGCCCTCCTTTGTTGAGTCTTGTCTCATGCAGCCATTGCTCTCTAAATATTTTTTTCCCACCTATATCATAGTCACGCCTATTATTAACCCAATATCAGGTTTGTGACCCTACTCAGGAATCATCAATTTGTGAATTGGCAACACATTGTCAAACGCTCTGCCTGCCATCGTAGAACTTAATTTCCAATGAACAGGTTTTCCATAGGCTGAAGAGGGTAAAACATGACATTTACACGTTTCTCTTGCTGTCATCTCACCTTGACATTTAGCATGAACAGATTACAGGAGCAGGTGCCTTTTCGACCCTCATGATGGGAAAAAAAATACAATGCTCGAAAATTAGCACAGTACAAACATGGACTAAGTGGCAAAGAATAACCCTGCAAGCCACAGCTGACTGCCAGAGAGAATGGCTTGGCAAGTTAGAGGAACATCACTCATGCAGGGTCACAAAAATAATATAGGCTGGTTCTCATGCGAGAGCCCACCCCGCTTCAGAGGCAGCTACACTGACTTAGACTGACCTAGACTTGTTAATAATAACTTGAAGACTTTCAAATATTTGTAAGGCAGTATGTACATTTCTGCCACAGCAAAGTTTTGATTATCACAACTTTCCCTAATCCACTAATGCATCACAGAATGTGCCAGCCAAAGGTGTTGGACGCTGAATCAAAACACACAGCTGTGATGCAGCTTTCATTGGTCTGTAGCCTTCAGTTGTAGGCGTTGGAGAGTTCAACGACCTTGCTCTAAATGGAAGAACTGTCATACAAGTCCAATCCTTTTCTGTCAGGAGCCTGTCTGTGAACACAGATGCATAGGTGGCACTCCCCCAAAACAAAGGATCTCTCCAGTGGAACCAGACTTGGCTTACTGCTGGGGAAATGGTTCGGCTGTGATGCTCACAACATATCTGCATGCACCTCATATGCAGGAAACCAAGAGAACCGCTGTGTTAGCTGCTGCCAGTAAACCTAAAAGATGCATGAGAATCAAAGCTGTCATTGTTGTGCATCTGGATTTAGAGGGTCTGGTATTTAGTGCGGCCGAAGTCATTTCCTCTCCTGGTTAAAGCATCTGCTTGATTGGACAAGGGAAGCTCTCCTTTTTCTTACCTGGTGAGGTGCAGCAACAACCGCTGTGTATAGCTGACTCTAGAGACTAGGCCAAAAATAATTTTAAGGTCATTTAGTTAGAAGACTCTAGTACCTTGGCACAAACCTTGGCACCCAGAATGTAACGTAAACGCTGAATATGTAAGTTACTCCCGAGAGTCTACATAGAGGAACTTTTCATCTCAGGGCACCACTGCAACATAAAAATAAATATCTTTTGAGTCTATAGTGGTGAACCACCTGGCTGAGCCGGCTCTAGCAGCAGAATACTTGCTCTGCAAGCGTTTAATGAATAGAAATGCAGAATTAGTTTTGTGCCCTGTTTTTGCAGAGCCAGATTGATGTATTACTATATAATTTGTATTATCATCAACTAACATGCAGGACATGGTTTTACATGGACCTGTTGTGATTACAACTATTTTTTAAATTAACATTTATATTTATTCATTTATAGACATAATAAAGTCAACATTGACTTTTGACTTGCGAAAAGCGATTTTCTTGGTGAAAGTCCTGCGTAGACCCATCCATCCACTCTGACCTTGTCCTCTCACAGACTTGCACAGACTATGAAACATATTTGTGATAGATTTAAAACAAGGATAAAATATGTTTCCATTAAAACCTAATTGACAATGCAGTTTTGTCTCATTTTTCTTATTGAAATTGTGAAAAAATAAAAAGATTACACAGCTTAATTTCCCCTGAGTAATTTTCCAGAATTTTACATTCAACCCTTTGCAATGTTGGTCCCACAGAAACTGCAGGGAGTAGACATGACATTGCATTTCAGCTATCATGTTGGTGGAAGTGGAAGAGAGGAATGACTAGATGATTGTTCTGAATAATAACCACCGTGTGTTTATAAATGTTTGATTGATTTGTGCATATAATTAAAAATGTCCAACTGTTTTTGTAAGGTCGCTTACAAGTCAACAACAATTACCAGAAATAGCTTGCAAACAATCAAGATATTCACATCAATGTCTTTTTTCTAATTAGTTTGTGGCCCTGCAGTGGTATCTATAGAAAGGATAGAAGAATAGTGCCAAACTTGGAAACTTCCTCGGCAAGCAAAGTATGATACTACTAGACGACATGTGCTTCCAGTCAGCTCTGTACTACTGTTGTTGGCTCTGTAGACCAAAAACAGGTGCAATAGGCATGGCCAAACAAGCATGGAGAGCATTTACATCATAGATCATTGTGTGTTACAGTACTCATATCTAAACAGTTAATGAACAGCTTTAAATATGTCAATAAATCAACTGTTTATTTGGTTCCCAAATAAATAGTTGATTAAATAAAGGAAACATCACAAAAATAATGTCTAAGGGGGAATGACGCTTTTAGTGGTTAACATCCACAGAGTTTAGACCTCCAAATGATAGTGTGTGTGTGTGTGTGTGTGTGTGTGTGTGTGTGTGTGTGTTTTCCAGTGGGGGTATGGGGAGGTACAAGCCCTGTTCACAGTGATGTCACGCAGCCTCTCCGCAGACTGGCTGAGTAAGAGGAACAACAGAATTTCAACTGGAGAGATCAATTATAGATAGAAGAAAATGAATGGGAAAAGTAATTGAATAAATTATTGACTTGATGTCTTATATCATGTACAAAAGCAAATGAAAAATTAGATTGTGTATTTGGATGAAGTTGGATTTAAAGAGCTTCAAAATTATATTTAATTAGACAAAGAAAAAAATTGTGTCATGGGTATATGAAGTTTCACTGGGGATGGTGAATTAATGATCGCTTTTGCGGCAATAGCAAATGATGTGCCACGCAGAATGTGACTGCCTGGAAAGGCAAGGATTGGGTGGAGGTGGCATTTGAAAGAGTCAACACCACAGTGGTCTTCTGTCTTCGCTATTTCCCATTAGATGGACAGATTGGAGGGAGCGTTTCTCCGCTCTAGACTTTCAACTGTCAACACATTACTAACTACTAATACAATCATTGAACAGCTGTAAGAGATGCCAGCTTGGCATGTTAAGCATACAACTACGGGGGGATAACCCAACATAAAGTGACTTAAGCAAAGGGCTGTCTGTATAATGGTGGATAAATTCCTTAATTGACTTCATTATTTTTGCTGCTCCCTCATCCTCCCTGCAGACTTGTTTTTTCGGAGAACAGGTGCTTACAAAGCTCCCCTAATTCGCCGATGAACACATCTAAGATCCAAACCACTTCAGCATTTGATCTGGCTGATCGGATCGCAATGTGGGCACGTGCAGATTGTGGAACATACAGCCTTGACAGTTTAATGCATCCTGGCATGATCTAACATCGAAAGTCGAATTGAAAAGACAAGCGTAACCATGGCCTTAATAAGAAGTTGCACCTCCTCAATGAACTCCTCATTTATTTTGATGCTGCTGGTGACAGCTTTGTTGGGTGACTTTAGGTCGGTGGTAGAGCAGGTTGTCCTTCCAACAAAGGGTCGGTGGTTCAATCCCCGGCTTCGCTAGGCCATCTCGATGTGTCCTTGGGCAAGACACGTAAACACAACTTTCCCCACAGACTGTGCCTGCGTTGTGTGAATGTTAGATCGACCTGATGGGCAGGTGGCACCTTGCATTGTGGCCCCTGACATCAGTGTATGAATGGGTGAACAATAGCGAGTAGTGTTAAAGCACTTTGAGTAGTCGGAAGACTAGAGAAGCATTAAACGTATCATTTACTTTGTGCAACACATCTTGTTTGTCCAGAGCAAGATAGTGCACAACAACTTTGCCAGCTTGGATGTAAACAATAAAAAGAAAAGAAAAATAGGACTGATAAAAACACTGTTTATACTTTGTGGCATATTCCATAAACATGAATGTTGTCCAATATAAGGTATAGGATTCATCTTTATGGATTTGGATGTGATGTGAACTTTATTTTACACCGATGTTTTATTATTCTAAAGGACATGTTTAAGGCTGAATTAAACATTGGTTCCCAGACTTAAAAAGCCGATATGCTGTCTCACCCACCAGCCCCAGGAAAGTAAATAAAGATTGTAATTAGATGGAGAAAAGTTGTATTTCACTCTCTCCTTTGCATGAACTGTGATGTGATGAAGCCATGGGACAAATACGGGAGAGAGGGGAGGAGCAGCAGTGGGTAAAGAGAGTGTGGAGAGATTGGGGAATAAGGACTAATTTATGTGTGAGCTTCCAATGCTGTCTCTGGGATGCTGTATCCCCTTAGACTCTGTTGCCTGCTGTCTGGAGAGGCAGAATGCAAATGGTAGGTTTCTAGGTGAGGTTAGGCACAGTCACAGGCCTTTGTTGGGACCCGGTTATGCAGTTGCTAAACAAGTGTTCTTTGTCATGCTGAGCCCCTGGGTTTGAGCCAAACGAATCCTATCATCTGCTGTGTTGTGTTACTTAAGCAAAAATACTCAAGTTTGCAGCCACTATTTATAAGATGAAAGACCCTCTTCAGGGAATGTCAGAATTAGTTATTTTCCCCCCAATTAATTTGTGTAGTGAGTATAGTTTCATGGTCCCTGCATGGGCTCCCCAGTGTATTTGGTTTGGTGTGCTGTGTATGTGCTCGATAGCCAATGTGTCAAATTGAAGGGATAAGGGAATGTTTACCCGCTTTGTTTTGTTTGCTGCAATGAACCCAGTTCAAGAAGCAGAGCTCATTCTCAAGTAACAGAAAACTGTCTTCTACTAGTGGATTTTTTTATAACAAAAAAAACATCCATGTCGTCTAATGTGTTTTCTCCTTCTCTCCCCCTGCCTTCGCTAATCTAATGAATGCTTACACACTGACGAATACCAGACTCCTTAATAAATTAAGAAACACTGTGTTGACTAATTGACAAAATCGTTGAAAAGTAAAGATAAAATTTGCACCGTAATTGAATGTGAGGCATCATTTATCGATAGATTTGTACCAGACTACTTTATTGGATTGCTTTCCCACGCCTGAAATATGCTTTTGTAAATTGACCTAAATCCTCTAGGGTAACATAAAAATCAACTTAATTCACTTTAAATATACTTCTTCCAAATTCATGATGGGAAGTTTTACAATTTGCTATATCCTTTCTAATCATGAAGGTTTGGTGCTTGATTGTAGTCCTCATTGTGGAGAAGCTGTGTGTCGACTCACTAGAAATCACTGCAACCCTGGAACAGTACAAGGTGCTAATAAAAAATGTGCGACTCTACTAATTAATCTGATTCTGCAATTCTGCAACTCAAGCACTTAATTATCATAAGACATTCTCTAATGTGCTCATTCAAATGGGCAACACTTTGCTTGGAGAAAAAAACCGACATGGCTTAATGACTTGAGAAAAGAGCCTGATGACATCCTGCTCTCTTATCAACACTTCCCAAAGACTGGCACAAGAGATGGTGGTTGGATATGATCAAACTGGCCAATAAATGAAGCAAATAAATATTCATTGGAGTCTAATATGCTCACAGAGTCACCAAGATGCACCATTTATCAGTCAACTCTTCATATATTTATACATTTATATGGATTCGAGTAGAGGCCAAGAAAAACAGAAATCTAAATGGTAGTCACACTTGAGATCTAAGGGTAAGGAAGTGATGCCATCGCTCTTGTTCAAACATCTGGTCGTGAAAAGCGATAAAAAGAATGGGAGCACTACAGGATGTTTTCAAGCATCTTTTGCTTCGAGTCTAAAATAGGTCTACTTTGACAACCAACATGAAAGTAAGTCATTATGTGCTGTACATGATGCATCTATTAGCTGCACACTTAACGTTTGGGCCATTAATTGCTCTTTATGTGTGTGTATATGCTTGTACATTTGTTTTGTGCGCGTGTACATGAGTGTGGTACATGTGTGTGCACACACTCACTTACACAGCCTGTTCAGGCAAGTAGAGGTGTAAAATTAAATCCCTCAGTGCAGTTGCATGCAGTTGCATGCAGTTGCATGCAGATGATGTGCTTCAATGGCCTAGCTGCTCTTTGCACCATTGTAATTGAATAACCTACAGAAAAGTCATCACATTCCCACTTTGCTGTTCCCTCTCCATGGAAGATGTAAAAAGTCCTCTTGTAACTACCTGGGAGAGCAACCCATCAACAGCTGTTAGAGCTGACTTGAAGGTTAAATATTAGGAAGGAATCCAATTTCTCTTGTCTATTCAGCTCAGCGGTGTGTTAGATTGCAGCTGGACTGTGCTTACGGAGTGTGGGATATGAAGTGGGCTAATCAATCCCCTCTGCTTCATTCTCAAATTCCTCTCATATCAGGTCCCTGCCCCCCGGGCAGGCCTTCTGCTTTCCGAAAGCCAATTCCACACGAAATAAGAACTGTGACCTGCAGCTAGAGGGTGAAGTTGAGTTTTCCCTTCATGATTAATCTCTTCTTGGGTGGTTTTCAGAAAAAAAGGAGAGGGGGAGGATAGAACGAGAGGGTGAAAAAAAATAAGAAAACATGCAAGTCGCTGCCTTGTGACCTGCAAGTTTTTTTCCTCTGAATGAGCCCGGTGCACTGGAGCCTGCTTATCTCCCGAGAGAAAGACAGAATTCATTTTTTGACAAGGTTTCATGTTGACATTGAGAAAATGAACTTCCCGATTCTTATGATTAAACCTGGGCTGTCATAATTGTCATCTGAACTGTGGTGACGTTGAAAATTTGAGATTTCTTTTTCATAGCTTCTTGTTTGAAGGAGTTGGAGCTCAAGAAACAAAGTCTTGATTCGAAGCTTTCGAAACTATACGGAGCAAGCGGGGACAAACAGATTTAGCTTTTAACAGTATGCTGTACAGGAAAAATCTATTACGACAAACAGGCCAACAGATTCCAAGTCTAAATATATTCTTTAATATCTCACTTCAAAGGCAATTTTAAATAATAATCGTAAACACTGGTGAAGTAACATATTATGAGCACATTGGCTATATGATCTAAAACAAAGAAGGGTGCCTTTATTATCGAGCAGATGGGCTGCCAGAGTTGAAGGGTAAAATGATATAACCTTAAAGTGCCAGTATCACATTTTACAGGTTATAATGGCATCTGTCACTGAGAGTGGACCTGTCAGACACTACTTTCATGCAGTTGAATTGCTCGTAATGGCTGTTTCTCCTGGTTTAGACCCACTTTTAGGGGCACGGTGATGTCTGTCTAAGGAACAGTGACGTTAAAAGCATTGAGCTAGAATGAGATGGACTTACGGACCATTTCTGCTCTGCCATTGTCCTTTGTTCAATGTTTTCGAACTAGGTTATCCTCTTTGTTAAAGAAAAGCTCCCTCAAGGACAGTTACGATGTCGGCTTTAAATGGTCAACACTGAAAGCATCAGCGTAGAAGACATGTGCTCACACAGGGACTCTAAAAGGCCTCTAGAAATGTTTACATTTTTAATGCCATAATGATGATCCCACATTCAATGTACGTGTTTTACTCACCCATCTTGTAAATTTTTTACGTGTGTAAAACAGTCCATTTGGGAAAAACAGCCATTTGCCCACTACCACCTACCAAACAAATTGGTTGTGAACAACAAAGTTCAATCTATGTCTGAATATTCCTTTGTTTGTGTGTTTCCCCTCTACAGCGGGGCACTTATGAAAGTGCTCTTTTGCATCAGAAATAAGGTATGCTGGCCCACTGGGAAACAAGTGAAAGTGGGTTTTAGAATGTGTGGGAGACCAAATTCCTACAGCTAGAAGTACCTCTGTGCCAGGCTAAACAGTGGGCACAGGCCTCAACACACACACTAATGGAAGAGTGAAGTAGCGTACAGTGTTGGTGTGCAGGTTTGGGCTGAGGTAAACAAGGCTCTGCTAGTCCATGGGCCTGTAAGTTATCCATTAAAGATATGTCAGTGCCGACCACTTAACCTATTCCCACAGAAACCATCCCATTATGTTTTCACAAATTTAAGATGGTCTGCTTTCCAATCAGACCAATTGAGCCTTGGTTATGACAGGTAACGCTATCTAATCAGCTAGATCTGTAATTTAGATACACTTTGCAAATACTTCTTGGAATGAATAAAAAACAACATGACAACAAAAAAACTATTTAAGTTAAATTATTTGTATGTATTTTAGCAAAAAAATAGTGTTTTGTAGTTGATTCAAATGAAAGGCATTGACAGTTGTCAATTAAGCTTGTTTTGTTCTGTTGGGAATGGCAAATATATGATATGCTGCTGGGTAGAACCATTCTGCAATGTTAGACAGTGGCCAGTCTGAGAATCTGGCATGAATACAAGAATAATGAAAGTAAACACATTGATTAAAGTCAAGTGCAAAATAGTTACTTATGTAATAAAAATATTTTTCAAGTTGTCCCACTCTTTTAGGCCTAGTCGATGTGGAACAGCATGTTTTAGATAAAGTGGGACAGTCTCTTAGGCTTTGCAATGGAGGAAGGAAATCCAATTTACTTTAAAGGACCACAAGCACTTAAGCGAGGCAAGTCTCTGGTTCTCGCAGAGTTACTTTAAATCGGGTCAAAATCTTTTTGCAATGTGTGTCGTGGAACTTATGCAAATTGTAGTGTTGAGGAATTCACTCAAAAATAAATCTGTCAATAATTACATTAATACTTTATTCATTACACAGTTATGAAAGCAATCACATTACTCATTGTTTTTCATTGCTTTCTAAATGTCACTATTACCTGTCGTTGGTTTCTTAAATACAATTTGATGCCTACCAAACAGCATTCTAGGTTTGAATTCAATACATTATGATGTAATTAAATGTAGATTTTAGTTTAACACCATTTTATCAGACCAGTAGTTGTATTCGTTACATGGTGTATTACTCGATATGTCATTTCATGTCATGTGTATTTGTAAAGCAATACAATCTTTTAATGAGCTTTAACCTTCCAACCTTTGGGTTCAATTTTATGTTTAACATCTATAAAAAAAAAATGGTTGATATTATTATTTTTTGCTTCATACTTTATGACTTTTCCTAATTTCATGGGGACAACTGGGTAAACATAACATTAACATGATGACATGTTTTGATGATATGTACATGATTATTGTACTGTGCCTTATTGTTGGATGTGGGACTAATGATTCAGAATACGGGTTTAACAGCTCAACAAGACAGACTTGTACTTCAACTTGTCCAGCTTCTCAAATAATGCATCTAACTTACTTCGGTTTCACTCGGTGTATGAGCGTTAGGACTGTTCTCATGTGTTTCTGTTGATACATCGGGTTGTAGGCACGTTTTCATTGACACACTCTCGTCAATAAGCTCCTTTAGCTTTTTCGCCGAGCGAAAATCAATGTCTTTCACTTGCGCAAAGGAAACTGTGGATGGAAACTTGGGAGAAAGCCATGAACGTAGCAACTCCGTCAGGCGATGTCTGCCTTTACTCTGTGATTCATTTCAATGGTAAAATAAAACTCTGGCTTCATGGGAACAGCACTTAGCACGGCCAGACAAACAGTCACTGCTGGTCCCCTTGAATGAGCGCTGGAAGCGGCTTCAAACAGGCACTCATCCTGGAGCCGGAGACAGCTGTGTGCGCCTACGGAGAATAGTATGAACCCAGACACGGGGCGCTTAAAGTTCCCAGATTTGTTTTATTGGTGGTATTTACACAACAAGCATAACGCAGAAATAGTTGTTAATGTCCCATGGTCCATAGCGGAAATTAAAACTGTTTTACAGGAACGTGACCGGGCTATGTGACAATGATAACTAGGGGTAACGGGACTCAAGCCGCGCCGGCTTTCCGCCGCAACTGGCCGCAAAGCGAAAAACGAGTTAACCGCAAAATACATGGCAAAATCCATTGCCTCCTACTAGCAGCAGGCTAACTAGGTGGACCCCAAGATGGCACGATTGAGATGATGACGTCACGTGAATACACAGGGTGTGTAGGTCTTCCTATGGCCAAGCTTACAAAGCTGTGTGTGTGGTTTGTTTTTATGCCTCTGCCAGTTCCCACTCCCAACACCTGTCTGCTCTCACTTTCCCGCACAATTTAGTCTCTGTCTTGTTCATCATGTGTACAGTAGGGTAGACAAAAGGCTGTAATGTACCTTCTGGTGGCCTGAAGGAAAAATAATATGCTGTTCATATTCTTGCAAACTCATTTTAGTGACTTAGCATAGCACTTAGCACAACATAGCACTTAGTGGAGCATAGACCATCCTTGACACAATGCTCAAATTAACTTTTTAAAAAATATATTCTTTGGGAAATAAAGACTATGGGTTCCTTACTGATGTTCTGATGATGTTCTGATTGATGTTTTACAAAGAAAATCCTTTTTAATTTCTGAAATTGTGTTTTTCCTGGGGTCAAATTGACCCCGAACATAATCCATGTTACTATTATTAATAATATTAATTGTTTTTCGTTCCAAATGTTATAGATACAAAACATATGTATATAGAAATGAAATAAAGCTATTAAAACACCAAAAATATATCTCTTTCCAATTTTTTTTGGTCAACAAACAAACAAAAGTACCTGATACCTAAACTTGGGAAACAATATTCATTATAATAATTTTCTGGAGGTTTAAATTGCTGGGGTCAAATTGACCCCAAGAGTAAAATTGAAGGTAACAGAAGGGTTAAAAAAAACTCGGAGCAGATCAACCTGTAAGGTTGTACACTGTTAACATTTTAACACATTAAGTATAAAGTATTTTTAGCATTGTGTAGGATAGGATAACGGTATGGTTGAACATGCTTGCTCTATGCTTGCTTGCCCGGTCAGGTCCCATTCTGATTAAATATAGGTGAAAATAATCTAAATCTGTGAATCTGTTTTAAAGCGGATACCATTAAAAGTTGACATTCACAATATTAATGTTGAAATTGCTTCTTTTTTTTGGTAGAAAAGTGTTCATATTAAGTGTTAGATATAGAGTTTTCTACAGATTCATGACCTTTTTTACAGGAGCAGCAAAAAAGTTTAGTCCTCGGCCTTTAATGATGCGAATGAGGATGTGGAAGACTGACACTTTGTCAGATGCTTTTACTGCGAAGGTGAGGGTGCAGGGCGAGAAATGCTGCCAGAGTCCTCCTCATCTCATTGTCCTTTTACAGGATGGAGGATGGAGTGCCGATGCCCTCCCTTTGCACCAACTACAACTGTCATCTCAGGCTCATTCAGAGCTCCGCGGCACTTAGGCCCCATTTGCTTTTAAGGATGTCTGACAGGACAGCAGCCACGTATGATCAAACTTTACTTTCACTGTGCACTTGTGACAGTTCATTGAGAGAGGCTCTAATGTGCTGTCAGCAGTGCTCTCCACTCAGCTGCCTTGATTTACCTTCCCCATCCGTCTCAGTCAAACAGCACTAAGTTGAGGATGAAAGGAAGGAAGGTGGCCTGTTAATTCTACTTGTATTTAACAATGAACTCACTTTACATAAACAAAAAAAAACACTCATTCCAAATATCCACATTGTCCATGGAACATTTTACACTGGGACATATTTCTCTCCGCTATTGGCAGCTGTGATTTTCAGCATCCTACTGTTATTTTACGGTGTCACTACCATACATAGCATTGATGCAGCCAACCAGCGTCCTAAGAATCGCAACAAATGACGGCGTGTATAAGCCTCCAGACGCACCGTCGTCAGGAAAATACACAAGTTGTAGGAAACGGAGCGCACTACACAAGTAATGTCGTTACAATGTGCACCAAGTACTGCTCTCACTGAGAGTACTGGACATCGCTGTAACCACAGTTATCTCGGAATTACAGTTTGTAGCGTACCTCTCCGACACATAATCTTGCACTTTGACTGATGGTTTTTAAATGAATGTGTGCCTCTTCGGGGGAGTGCCAATACCATTTCTTTCTCCATTCAAAATTGACCGAAAACGGCAACTTCCGTTTCAACTCCATTTTTCCCCTTCAAAATAAAAGCACCTTATCTCAAACTAGGAAGCCAGATACATTTTGCTTACGGCAGACAAAAAACATGCAATAAAAACAACGAAATTGATAGACAAACTCCTGAACAGACTGTTTATTGTTCCTTGATAAAAGACGAATGTTAAGCGTTGTTTAGCCTTTTTCAGCTCATTTAGTAATTATTAATAACTAGTGCAAAATAAATACATTTTTTAATACTTTTTATTCTGTTTGTATATTTAATATAGTTATTGTGGATTATTAACTGTTTTTATTATTTTATTTATATTACTTGTTTTCTATTTTACTATGTGTCTCTTGTGTGCATTGCTGCTGTAATCCTGCGGGACTAATAAAAGATTATCTTATTTTATCTTATCTTATTATTTTGGATAATATGTTAGTGTTGCGTTCACAACTTGTTTGCACTGACCCCAAGTGGCCAAAAAAATCAGTTAAAAAATCAGCAGGTGTAAAGTGGCAGTTTATCACAATTATGTAATGCATCTAATGAATTTACTCCCCACATCACTCCAATTACATTACCCAAAATGCAACCTCTGATTAAGCCATATATTAAAAGCATATTACTTGTAAACTGTTTGGAAGTTATGGTAAAGAAGCATTTTTTAATAATTTTTGACATTTTGACACAAACAAATGAGGATTAGGTTGAGGAAACAAGGGAGTTGTGTGCTTAATTAAATAAAAATAAATGAATAACACAGGGTCACTCAATACATTTTACTCTTAAATATATTTTGAATTGGTGTACTTTTCTTGCACTAGTTTCACCTATTATATTTCTTGAAATGTTGTTAAAATATTACAATAAATATGTGCTATTTCATCCTACAGTATCACTTCATTGCAATTTAGTCGGTCAGGATCACAGGATGTGAATAGATAAATCCTCCCCACACGGCCATTATGGCAATTACTATGTCCAGAGCCATTTAGTGTAAAACATAGAAACTAACAGTAAGTGTAACCCCTTTTAAATGTTCCCCTATAATGATTCACTGCTCTTGATAAACTGAACTAAAGGAAAGGGAGCCAGAGATCAGTCAGTGTTTGGAGGCTTCCAGATCTGTCTCTCACATTAACTCGCTGGAGTGCTCATCAAAAGATGTGAATGCTGTTTGTTTCATTCGTCTTCTTTTTGCATTTTTACATTTTAAGCTACAATTTTTTGGAAGTGGCTACGTTTACGAGCTGTAATACAAGTCTCTTGAAGGCCTAATGAATATGAAACCGAACAAGATTTCTTTCTCTCTCTGTCCATCTTTAGCTTTCTGCTTTGATCATACCATCCCATGACACATCCATCTTCAGCTTTTACACTCCTCCAGGAGTGGGCCGAGCCTAATTGGTGCCACAAGGGATGAATCAAAGCAGGAAACCCGACTTGTTCCTAACAGAGCTCATAATGCACAAGAAACCTCTGTTTCCTGCGACTGTCCAGTGAGTTACACGTCACCTCATGTAACATTTTCCCAATACTGCTTCAGCTGATGTATGGCTGTTAGAGAGTAACTGTGGCTCGACATTACACAGCCATCCTGTGAGGTACCTGTGCTGCTCTCTTGGTCCTTATTCTAATCTTATTTAACAGTCTCTGCCTGACACGCAATTCAATGCAGGCCCCCAGATTGGAGAGTTTCCAAACAATCCTGAGCTCACCCAAGCTTGGAATTGGTTTTCCGTGGAACATCTCCCTCCTCCCTTTGGGCACTTTACCAATTTGACCAAATTTGTTCCATCACTGGTTCTAAGTACCAGAAGTGTTTTCTGCCCACACTTGGACTCGTTTCTGCAATTTGCACATTCTTTGTTGAACATTAACAGCTTTGTCAGGGGCTGAGCTACCGGCTGCTGTGGTATGGGGGTCCATGTTTCAGGGGATGCTCAATTGAAACTTGCAAAAAAAAAAACATGAAACATGAAAACGTTTCAGATCAGTTCTTATATACACCTTAAAGCGCAGGATATGTTCACATGTCCTATTATGCATTTATAAACCAAACACAATAAAATGGGTTATAATGATAATACATTATGTTATAATTAGCATCAGACATAACGACATTTTAAGAGTTTAATGATGTATTTGAAAACTCCTCACATAAAGAAACTGTTGATGCCGATGTATACATGTCTGATTGATAATTGATAACACTATAAAACAGCTAGAATAGTATACGATTGGGGTTTGGTTATATAAAGTGTTACCAACATAGAGTATGCTAAAGCCTTGTGTTTTTGGGCATGCTCATAATATTAGTGTCTTTGTAAAAGGAAAGAGTTTGTTCCACAGCAACAATATCTGTATATTGTCATACTTGTAGGCACTGTATCCAACTAAAAGTATAAACTCTTATTATTTGAGATAAATATTCCAGGCCACAGAGGCATCTGTCCAATTGATGCAGATTGGAAATACAACGGACCACTAAAATGTGATATACTGTAATGGACTCAGATAATTAGAGTTATAAAACCCTCCATAAATGCCCAATTGAGATCAGAAGTGTAAGATAATGCCCACAGAAATGCATGCCCACTGCTTTTTTTAATTTAAAGGATGAGTGTTAGCAGAAATAAAATTTTGCCATGTGATCACATTGGAGGTGTATATACAGATAAAGACCGGGTTGCTTCATAAAGCACTGCTATAGAGTTGGGTGAGAGTCGGGTTAAGTGCTTGAATTATAAGACGGGTAATGTGACCATGTGACTGTAAACTTTATAGCAGTTTGGAGGCATGATCAAACAGCTTCAGGCTTCAAAAGCAATTAACAAAAACTTAAAATAATTTGAGCTAATTCTTTTCTTATTATCTGCTGGAAAATGATGCATTACTGTATGTTGATTATGAGTGGAAAGAACGTCTTTATCTGCAAAGTGAATACCTTATGCTGAGCCTGCGTCTTTAAAGAGGCAGCTTCAGGGGATATTTGCAAAGTGCTTTTTCTCCTTCAATTTAATTTGTGACTATCCTCTTTACATCCTCAATTGAAAAGAAAACCGTTTGTCATTACATGTCAGTCACACACTGCAGGACAAAGCAGCTTTCACTTCTGTTTGTGGACATTGTCAAACATTGTGAATGCAAGCAAAATATATTGCATTTTTACAATGATTTTATAGTCCATGGCATGTAAATGGGACACAAATTCCATCTTTAAAAATAAAATGGCAAATTTATTCCCGACATGGATGTGAATGAAAAAAAACCCTTTTGTATGGTATAGGACAAACTTTACTTTTTTTAGAGTTTTGTTCATTGTTTTTGTTTTTGTTTGGAGAAAATAATTTCTCCGAGCTCTGACTTTGTTTGTATTTGATTTGAACACCGCAGCATAAGTTTGGTAATCATTTATTTGTGTAATTTTGCAGGCCTTGTGTGATCCTGGGCTGTTACTGCAGCTTCCTCTGCTCTGCTGCTTCCCTGTGAGGGTTGAAAGAGGAAACAGTCAGAGCTGGCCTCATTTAATGTCCTCTGAATGGCTACGGCTTTATCTATCGCCCTCTCCACCATACTGTAACTGTACTGAGTGCCTGTAATGGGATAACGGACTCATCTGTATTTGTTTTTAGACTATTAATTTGAAACCTTGTTGATACATACATTTCTAAAGATTCAGGTTAATGATGTTATCGGCTGCTCTTTACATGTATTTTCAACGTGAAAATATTGTATTTAACTTAATGCTAAATAAAGTAAGTTAAATATTGTATTTTATCTAAAACAATAGTCCTGAAAACTTCTTGTAGGAGACTTCTTTGAGGCCAATCAGGTGTTTGAATTGGAATTCAGAGGAATGGAAACATCAACAACGCTTCCTATCTTCATAATACTTTCAGTGTTGATGAGTGTGTGTGTGTGTGTGTGTGTGTGTGTGTGTGTGTGTGTGTGTGTTATACATGTAACAAAGTCTGTGGGAGCTACATCTACATGAATCACCATTGCTATTGCCTCCCAGCAACTTACTAACTTACACATTATAGTTCATTTGTTTCATCTGTACACAACTGTATGAGTCGACTTGACTCAAAGTTTAGTCACACAGATATACAGTGGAAACATAACTTGCTGATCCTATGTAAATGACTATTCTGGCTTAATGTCTATTGAACATAATTTGTTTGTTATGGTTACTTTCTTCCCCATTTTCCTTTTGTTATTCATGAATTAAGTTGCAAAGTAGTTTAGAGGGCTCAAAAAAAACGGCACATTTAGGGTACTTAGGTTTTTCTATTGCATAGGAAAAATCCAAAAGAGCTCTGAAATGACAT
The DNA here is from genome assembly GCF_023055335.1 of Clinocottus analis. Taxonomy (NCBI): domain Eukaryota; kingdom Metazoa; phylum Chordata; class Actinopteri; order Perciformes; family Cottidae; genus Clinocottus; species Clinocottus analis. Next base: position 447,956 of record NW_027176076.1, read on the forward strand.
TGTACACTTCTCCCTAATGTAGTGTTGTATCCAGCGGCAGGGCTGTGTCGACGCAATGCATATGCAGGTAACAGCAGCACCACACAGCCCAGTGTCCCTGCAGCCTGTAAGTGGGGATGTCATGTTTGCTTCTTGGGGATGTAGACGCCAATCACAGCAAACCTGACTTAAAATCTGAGCATATTCAGGCCTGTGGAAGATAACAGGATTGCACATGAGACCTGTGCTAATGTCTTCTGAAGGGCATTGGGATAAACAGGCACTTCTCTATGCAGTGGAAGGAGGGTGGGGGTCCAGTGGAGGAAGAGTGGGGACTTGGGATAGCCACGCTTTTCCAAGCAGATGGCTTCTCCATCAACAATGTAACTGAACCCCGCCTTTCACCACCCAACTTTAGGGGCTCATTTCCTCTCATATTGTTTTGTATGAAGGCCAATGTCCTTATTTATGATTTTTTTTCTGTTCAATGTGTACGCTTAGAGACTCCTGTGGTGAAGTTGCCATGACTTTCATTAAAGCCGAGGTCGAATGAAATATGGATGTGCAGGGAGTGAATTAGATTGATGGAATGGGCCAAATATTGCCTTTGTGGCATCTTGGCAATACTGTCTTGAGGGGATAGATACTCAGGCTTAAGGAAAGTAAAAAAAACCCTCTCCAAGTTCAGTGTATTCAACAGTAGGCCTGAGAAGTTTGCCTCCATGTAATGTCGATGACAGCTGTGCTACTGAGTAGTTGGCTGTATGAGGAAAAACTGGAATTGGTGGGAATATCTGTAACCTTCATCTGTGATGAGGGTTTGACCTAACAGGATTCTAACAACTTTAAGATACTTCAACAAATCTATTACGCCCCTGACATTCAAATACCAATGGTGCTTAAAATGCAATTTGCTTTTAATGATTTAATGAAATGAGTCAGAACAAGAAAAGGTACAGTACTTCATAAAATCTTTTTCTTTGTTTCATACAGAATGGTTATATGATATAGAATTGGGGGGGAAACCCTTAATAATAAAAGACGAAGCTAAAGTTCACAGGGATTACTAATTAATCCCACTACATGAGAAAGATGTCAATTATTGGTAACAGAGGAATAAAGACAAAACTGGCACTTTATGTACAATTGATGTAAAATTGTATTCAATCTGAAAGTACAAGCTGGAAAACACAAAGCAAAATACATTGATGCGAAGAAGATTGCTGTTATAAGGTATGCACAATACCACCATCTACCACCAGCTTAAGGATGTGGGAAAGCAGTAAGATTTGTCGTTACTCCCAACACAAGTGTTTAATCTATGCAACAGACATGCTGTGTAGACTATGTGGAGAGAAAAATCAGATCACACTTATGTTTCCCAAAAATGAATGAAGATGAGAAAATTCAGGGATGATGTTTTAGAAGAGTTGATGTTGATACAGGCTTATGAAATAAAAAAAGACATTTGTGGTGTTATACTTAAGCAATCTGACAAGGAAAAATGTTCAGTGTGACGACCGATATCTGGCTTAAGTTCTGTCTGATCAAAGAACAAGGCAATCACCATAAAGATTGGCTGGACGATGTTGAGAAGATATTTGAAATTGAAAGACTCACACATAAATCAAAAATCAAATGGACTGTTCAAAAGACCTTTTTCCAGAGGCACCACTAGTCATTGAATAAAGACAGGGACATATTGTGTTGCATTGATATGTTATGTATGTGACTGGCAGAATTTATGTTTGTTCTGTTGTTCCTAAAAGAAAACCATTTAAACGTGAGTTGTGTTTATAACACACAAAAAGTCACACACAACCTATCCAACCTACATGAGAAACGAATATTGTTTCAAATATTGTACAGAGGAACGCTAATTCAGCACACTGAATACAGGCTAAATTGCGCCGTGTTGTCACAACACCAAGTTGGATCCACTTGGTCCCGGCTGGGTGGCCTACTGTATCAATGAAATACTCAACAATCAATTCAGTTGATTCTGCTTAAAATAAGCCCAAACAGGCCTTCAAATGAAATGGTTTGCAATGTGGAGTTCATTCAACCGCACAAGCAGACGGGTGCTTATTGTGTCTGACTGTCAAAAGTAAGATGAGAATGTATTATATATTTTCTTTTCTTTTTTTTATAATTAAAAGCTATAGTTTTTTTAGAACGTAATTGTTTTTCACAAATACACTAAATGCAGTATAATTGTTTTTCCCTATGGTGGCTCGCCGGCTCCGGTCGCGTGCTTTAGAGCGCCCGTGCCCGGACCTCGCTGCTTCCCGAGGCCGTGGATTATGTGCTTGCTGTGACTTCTCTCCCCGCCGGGGGAGTCAAGCAGTCCCCTTCTCCCGGCACCGTGGCGAACTGTCCTTAGTGCCGCGTCGCCAGAGCGGGGATCGGCCCACGTAAAGGGCGTCATGGGTCTCCAGCAATTTCCAAGCCACCCGACCCGTCTTGAAACACAGACCAATGGGTCTAACACACACACGAGTCAGAGGATCTGGACTGGCCTGGCATGTGGACTGGCACTCAATGAAGGCCTAGCTCTAAAACCACGGCCCGCCACTGATTGATAGAGATGTCAATTGGGCTTCCACCTTTACTGCAGTGTACATGTGTATGGAAAGTCTGCCTGAGCAGAGCAACTTTTTCAGTAACATAAAGTGCATTCTTGTAGCGCTGTGTGATGTGGGGAGGGAAGGCCGGAGTGGGAAAAGAAAGCTTAATTGAACAAACTAATGAGTAGTTCTTATTTCCATTGGGGATGTGCCAGTGAGATTGCTGGACAGTTTATCTGTGATAAATAAATGCTTTAGGAGCTAATTAGCTTTTAGGCCCTCATGGGAGGGGGGTGTTGAGTGTCCGAATGTGTGTGTGAGTATGTGTGTGTTTCAGGATATTGCCATATCTTCAAGTCAACACTAGTCTACTTCCTGTTCATTCCCGTTCACCCACTTGCTCACACATACACAAAAACAACACCCATAGAGTTACTAAACAAGCTGCAATTACATCTAATAAATGACATTGAATAGATGCAAAGAAATGATAATCTCTTCTTTAAGTGAAAATCACTTTTCTATATTGTGCATGGTCATCCTTCTCTCTCTCCATGATGACTGTCAAAACAGGGAGAAAATCTAGCTTCTTGTTCCAATTTAAAGTGATAGCTCAACATTTTGTGACATCTTATTTCCTTTTTGCTTAGAGTTAGATGAGAAGATTGATACTGTACCACTTTCAGATCAACATCGGATTAACTGATTGAGTTTTATGTGATCCGATTCGCCGCATTAATCTCTGGTTTATTATTATCAATGCTAATTTATGCTTTGAATGCAGTAGAATAAAAAGAATAGCGTAATTATTTTTGGTGAGAGATAGATGAGAAGACTTTCATTCCTCTGAAAAATCTGTTTAGCTTAGTTTAGCTAAAAAGTGGAAACAGCTAGCCGCAGATAACAAAGTCAGTCTCCCAGCACCTTCAAAACGCACAAATTCTCACATGTCTCATTTGTTTATTCTGTGCAAAAAATACAATTTTAATATGCTATGTTGTGGTTTTGCGGTGCAGGTACCTTTTCCACACAGCCACGCTACCTGTTTCCACATGTTTCAGTCTTTGTGCTGAGATGAGATAACCTGCTGCCTTCTCATTTAGCTTGCAGCCAAAATGTCAAACTGTTTCTTTCATGATACTTCGGCAAATCAGAAACTCACATGCAAAATAAAACAGGGAATCAGTTCACCCAAAACAGATCAATAACTTAATTCTACTGATTGATTTGAAGTGAAAAATCCACCAAATACTTGGCTTTAACAGTTTGTTTGCTGTAATCTACTCTTGACTGCACAACAGTCGCAACTGCATAGAATTTAACCTATCACACTATTGAGGGCCGATTTTCTATATCTGTTTTGCTCTTGAAAGATGTTTGCTGCAGCCTGTCCTGATAAGAGCATATCTGCCTGTGGAGCCATATTAAAGAGTCACAAGTTGGCCGTATCTCAGTCATTGGAAGACATTGCATCTGGTCGTCAGGGTCTGAGGTCCCTGTGGCGACGCACACTGTGCAAGGCAAGATCAAGCCTTCACTTCCTGATTGATTGTTGCCTCATGGAACTCCTCTGTGGCAATAATTAAAAAGCAGCATTTTATTTGACATATGTCTCCTAGTATGGCAGGTTTCTCCATTTGTAAGGTTGTAGTGATTGTTGAGTATAGGTTCAATTGTATTTTAAATGTAACATACAACAATGACCTTGAAAATAGATGAAAATAACCTCATAATGAGTGTTGTGTTAAACATACAAGTTATATTTTTTTGCGAAAAAAAAACAACAACAACTCTGAACTGGAGAAAATGGCTTCAGGATGACCAACATATGACCCTTTTAATAGAAAACTGAAAAATTGTATTGACTTCAGATAAAAGAATAATTTCTTAACTCTAATATAAACGTAAATTATTTCACATTGAAGCAATGGCAGACCATAACGTGGAATTTGGTTTTATTTCAGCCCTGCGTAAACTTTTTGCTGTCATTTCTTGTTGTTCTTGTTTCTCTTCTGCTCTGATCTCTGTTTCACTGTGGGAGTCTACTACTAGGCTAAGTCAAGGTAAAACGCTATCGACAGTCAGTGCCCTGTCTTAGAGCTGCTCTGTGAAAACATTATTTTTGTTGATTACAGCACACTTGTATGTTTTGTTATCGTAATGTTTATGTACTCAGGAGGCGAACACAGACGGTATTAAAAAAGATGCATGTATATATTATAGACTATTGTTGTCAGATTTTTTAAACCACTTTTTAAATAAAAAAAGTTCTAACTTAGTTTTAACTTATCTGACATTAATTTATGAAAAAGTGGATGGTTGCGCACTGACAGGTAAATTCTAATTGTTATCCTAATCGTATTGAGTTGTGAAGCCAGTGAAGATTCCTACCTCTAATACGTCGATTAAGAAAGTTTGTTGAAGACAAAGGTAAAGGAAATTAAAAAATTTTAGTTCGTCTGCAACACATTCTGTGTGTTGTCCAGGAGTCATCTTTTGTTAATACATTAAGCAAAAAGCTCCTTATGTAGCTCCATGTACCATGGCCAGACGTTCAAGAAAGGGACTATGAGTTTCCTTACAATCAAGCGAGCTGAAGTGAGAATTTGAAAAATAGAAGGTGGAATACACTCTGCACCGGTAGAATAGAATGAACACGATAATTATGCTAAATTATAAAGAGTTGCTGACATCTGTCACCCCAGAATTTCTTTCAACAAATGAAGAGAAATAAACACAGAACGTTCCTCTGTTGTGATGGAGTGTAATCCTCTTGCCTCCCCGTGCTCCTTTCTTTTCTACTGACAATGATAATTACAGTTTTTGTTGAACGGCTTTCAAGGATTTATCTCCTTTTTTTTTATTAATGGCTTTGTGAAGCTTTTAAATCCAAAAAGTTTAATTTGTTGGTACTGTGTGACCATTGTAAGTTTTCAATTTTTCATACTTTTGTTCGAAATACCTTTACGTTGTGATGTTAAATTCTTCATCAGTTGCTCCTCTAAATATATATAAAACACATCAAGTGTAATTTTTGATCAGAATAGTGGAGTACACTTAAGGTTTGTCCCGGGGTCAGTTGCGTTTTGCAACTAAATGGATTCAATTCAAAACCCACTCAGTCTCATAAAAGTCCAATCACATAAAACGAGCCTTCATATATCCTATTGGTAGCAACTCTATCCTAAACATATAGGTTGGGCTGTATTCTCTAAAATAAAACATATTCTACATGTTTGCTTCTTTATTTGTTAACATGCACTTCGAATTCCAGAACCGCCATGAATCTGTGGGATAAAACATCACATATAAACCAAAAAAAAGGCATAAAAGTACAACAAGCCATCTGGGTTTAAATCAAAGAAAACTCCCTGCCACCAAAACCTTGTTGGGCCAGCTTTTCAAAATGTCCTCCATGTTGCAATTTGAGGACAATGTCTGACAGACCACAGAGTGTATCCCCTCATTCAAAGCCTATTCCTTATAACCACGCTGAGTTTTAATCTGACCGAGCCACCTGTGAGGCTCGTCAGAACTTGAGCCCACAGGGGCAGAGCTGGGCTTCATTACTGTGGCGCTGGTTCTGGCCCAGTTCTCCCCCTCGCTCTATCTTTTTGCTTCTCTATTCTTCAGTACCTTGCAGGCATGGTACAAAATGAGAGCCGGCTGCTTGGTCCTCCACATCACTCCATGGCCGCAATTTGTCATTTTTCACACAAGATGAAGCCTTTTATGAAACGAAATGAGTTTCCCTAAAATGAAGCGCCACAAAAGCTCCGTGATTAATTTGCTTGTTAGGCTATTGCAGCTGTCACCTGTGGAAGACATCTGGACAGCAGATTGACTAATGCCAGCAGTAGGGCTGAAACATGGCGCTCTCTCTCTCATAACCTACCCTACAGTCAGCCTTTCAGTGCGCTTTTAAAGGCTCTACTCTCTGTTTGAAATAGCCCCTTTCTGAGGGGCAATTAATAAGCATTACTTGTGATTGACATGGTAATTAGGTGCATTAATGTGGTCATAAGAGGCTTTGTATGGGGGGTGCAATGAACTGATGAGGGGAGGGCTGTAGCAGACGTTTGGAAACTAGAAATGAACACTGCGACCTCACTTAAAAACTAATTGGCCATTTGATTTCCACCACTTTTTTGACAGTAATTTTGTCAAAAATGGCACGACCAAAGTAACAAAGTGTAATTTCCGCTTTCAGATTATGTACTACTTATTCACATGGATCATTTATTCTCAATGCGGAGTACATATAAGAATAGAGCTTTCATGAGGGGATTTAAGAATGCCTTCATTACAGCACCATTAATGCACATTGTGCATTTTTGAAGAAAGGAAGTTAAGTATGTGTGACAGTCAAACTTTGGCTAGACTGCGTGAGGCGAAAATCTCCTTGTAACAGTTACAAAACTCTAAAACTCATAATAACAAAGTTTGCGTTAGAGAAATACTTACATATTGTAATTATCCAGACACAATCACAAATAATTATTCCAGTACTGACAGGATTGAAATTAATGTATTTACTTTTTTTGCACCTTTCTAAAGGATCTCTTGTTACAATTGTCTTCTGTGGAGAATTCAAAAGACTGCCCTAATGTTAAAGGGTTCCGACGACTGTTAATGGAGAATCACCTCCCGCGCTGCAGCTTTGAGCACATTTCAGCCAGCTGCAGCTTCATATTTCGGTTTGAAAACATGCAGCCGTCTCGGACTAAAACTGCCTTTGACATGTAAATCCAACCTCAAAGTCTTCTAAACATAGGTGTCCTATAAGTTCTTCTTACCTACATTTATTATCTCAAACATTTTATGATTAAGGGATTCATACTGCAAACTCAAATGGTTTAACTCCTCTGTGTGAGCTGCTATAGGTCTTGGACTCCATCACAGCCCACAGAGTCATGTAATGGTGAGCACAGGCTTATTTTTTAATTATTGCAGAATTAGAGGGTAGCGTTGGTTTATTTGTGTATGCTGTAAAATAAGGAAACATTTCTGAGAAAACTGAAGCTTTGTTGGCATAACTGGTGTTCAGTAAATTCAAAAACACAACACAATACTCTGAGATTTGCAGACTAGAGATTTGATCAGGCTATTATGAACGGCATCGGAGGGATCCTATCTTATTACTGTGACCAATTATTTTTCCATATAACTTTGAAATTCCAGAGAGAGAGAGAGAGAGAGAGAGAGAGAGAGAGAGAGAGAGAGGGAGAGAGAGAGAGAGAGAGAGAGACGCTACTTCTATGACAATAAACTGGATCGCAATGACAACAATCCCTGAAAGAGCTAGGAGAAGCAGTTTAACGCCACAGACTAAAATTCAGTTCAAAACATGCACATTATGTGCTCATTGACTAATTTAAGGAGACAAACATAGTACTGATAACAAGCTTTAAGCCTAGGCCTTGGTTAACCTTTATACTATGCAGAATCAGTTGTCATACTTGTGCACTTACACTTACCAATTAGGTCATGCTTTTATCACATGCTATTTAAAGTCAATAAGAAGATAGTTATTTTGCAGGACCATAATTGGTTGCCAATACAGTAAATATATAAAATATATTTTGTTGCAGAAAGTATTCAGTAAGTAATCAATTTGAGCATAAAAATATGTGAGTGAGGAAAAAGTCACAATAACGCAAATAAGTTGTTGTGCTCGACTAAGGTGAAAAAGTGGAAACATTGTTGTATCGATAAAATCATAATGGAAATAGACGCATGTGACCTAAGCGTCAACTGAAGAAACAAACAATTACAGCAAATAAAATAAATCTGATTTGTATGGAGGAACAGCTTTCCTGAAATCAACACAAGAACCAAACATATATGCCATATTTCCATCATGTTTTCCATTTTGTGTTTGTTTGTTTGTGGTATAGCATTCCTTTAATTACATAATTTTATAGCACTGAATTATTCTGCAATGCACTAAAACCTCACCAGAGAATTAGAGCCACCAGATGTTTATCTTGATGCAATTAAGAGTACTCAAAGCAGTCAGTACGCATACTAAAAACAACTTGATTATTAAATACCAATTAAATAAGTACTGTTGATGGACATTAATCTCACACAATGGAAAACACACGGAAATGGAAGGGCTGCTCCCAGCTGCAAACTATTTTCATTGTTTGTGGCTTTTCCCCCACCTTAAAAAGTTAACTTCATCCTGAAGTCACAATTTGATTGATGATGTGTGTTTTGTACAGAGATGGGAAGTATTTCTGTTACTTGTATTTGAATTACGTATTTTAGTTACTTTGAGTATTTTGTAATTTATATTTGATAGGGCCAATAAAAAATGTAATGTAATTTGTAACAAAATACTTTAGAGTAGAGTAATTTTGTTTTTAAAATACTCAAAATACTATCTCCACGAATAATTTAAAAAAAGCAAAAACGTATTGTCTGTCAAGGTGAATATTGTATCTGAGTGCGACAGATGTCAACTAGCTTGATGTATAATTTATGTGTGGGTCCGGCGACATAGCCTTATGTATTGTATAGATGGTGATGGTTACAATGTCAAGCTAGCGATCAATGCTAACATGCTCGTGATGCTAGCTTGCCGTCTAGGCTAATGCATAGCCAGTGTTAAAGTTAACTTAGCAGTCGAGTAGCTAGCTGTAGGAAGAGGGAGATTGGAAGCTTGTATGTTCATGATAACCTTATCAATAGACGTCTGAACATCTAATCTTGCACTGTATTACAAGTTATGCTGTATCTTCTCATTGTGAATGTCATAATGCCATATCAATTACTGGCAGATAATATAGTTCACAGTTAGCCGGGTATCTCTGGTTTTTGTATCATTTGCAATGAGTATAATTATTTTCTACAGTACTAACTTCAAAAACAACATGTTATAAAGATTAGTATATTACACACTGCAAGTGTGTAGCAAGGAATTGGAATAAAAAAAGCATCTAACGTACAAACTAGAGGGTACTAAACAGATAACACCTTCCTTGCATGTACAATATGTGTTGTTTTCTTTGTAAGCACTTGTAATGAAAATTCCAATTTCAAGATTCAGTAAATTGTAGTCACTGTCACCGTTTCCTGTAAATGAAGATGTATTCTCAACACACGTGCCAGTGACTGTTTTCTGGTGAACATTAACTCTTAGTCACAGTGACTGGAGAGGGTGTGGCTCCTCTCCTGAAATCAGGCAGTATTTGTTTTGCTCAGGTTGGGATGTGTCATTATGTATTTAAAGCATTTCAAAATGAAAACGGCACAGTGTTTGTCGTGCTAGTTACGTTCACATGGCTGTCCTCAACACCAAACCGCAAGGGGAAAGAAGGGCATTGTTCAGTGTACACACATTACTCCTTGGCTAAACTTCTGCTGCATCCCTGTAGCTACAGTCTCAAAGTCATTTTAGACAGGACTGACAGACTAATCTTGCCCCTCCCAGGCACTCAGTGAAATGACGCCTCCTTCTAAGACTTCAGATCCTAGCCGTGCTGCCTCTCTGTCCTAATATCTCTCCTCTCATAACAGCACAACCAAAATACTAACACTCCGTGGCATATTGCCACGACGCCGGTGTTTTTAAGATCAAATTCCCGGCCACATGAAAGCGGCATTTCCAGCCAAAACACACACACACACACACACACAGAGCCACACAGATAAACAAACACACAGACATACACACACATCCTGCACTACAATGGCTGTCGTAGGGCTATTTCAATAATCCCCAGCATGTATGTTTAATGGTGAGGGCCCAACAGGAAATGACCGGCAAATGAAACGAAGCAGCAGGTTATTACGCACCACTCTGGTGTCAGCCCAGTTCTCTCCACCATTAATTTTATTGTAACTCATTTCTGCGGCCAGAGTGGAGCAGGATTTAATGTTTCCATTCCCCACTCCTGTTCTGCATGACAAATTGTTTTAATAAACAAATACTGGGTCATAATAAAGTAATAATAATCCTACCAGTCACCTTATATCACTGCAGTTAAATTTTCCCACAAGCAACACTGCTTACAATGACAATTACATGGTAGCCAATCCTCAGCAAGGCAAACACAATGTGCAGATTTAATATAGTTTGTAAATATGATTAGTGTCCTGTTGTGTTATTGCAGTCTGGTATTTACATTTCTCTTTGGGCCTTTTTACAGTACAGGATCAGCATTGAATAAAGCTTTAGCTCTTTTCCCTTCCTGCTCTCTTTCTTCTTACAGAATGCCTGCCCTCGCTCCCCTTCACAACTTAATGAAAAACATTGTTGACCGTTAATATTCCAAGAATCAATCACCATTTTTAATTTTGCGGATAAATGTGCTATTGTGAAATTCTCAAAGGTCTCTCCTACCTTGTGTATGTGCGCCTGCGCTTGTGTGTATTTGCCTGTGTGTATGTGCCTGTGTGCATTCATGCATTCACACTGCGTTTGTGTGTGTGAGATTTGTTTTCTACGTGAAAGGGGAAATAATGTGTTCACGTAATGGCTCATGGTTATTTGCATGGACGATTGTATGCTACAATTCAATTATTGCCTACATTTGTTTTAGGTCCATAAGTCATTGCTTTTAGCAGTAATTTACTCAAGACATAAATATGTACATTACACACAAAAATCAATGTGTGAGGTTTTAAACACAGTTAGTTGGCAGCCAACCACTGAACTTGTACAAATAATAGTAAAGTAAATACAGGCCTTTACTTGCTGATGACACTGACAATTTGGATTGAATTGCCTCCTGATACTGTACGGCATTATGATGAAAACTGAAACTGCTTGTTAGTTTTGCTCATCAGTGTACACTCTGCGGCCAAAAGTATGTGGGCACAAATGTTTACATGCTTTCCATACAGACCTGTTTTCATGGTTTGGGCAAAGTATTGTTTACAAAAAAGAGAAACAATTGTGTTACAGCATATAATGACATTACAGACAAAAGTGTGCGTTGTTACAGATGTTTGGGGATGGCTCTCAGCGTGTCATGCCACCACTCTCAAAGAAATGGCCATTAATAAATGGTTTCCTGAGTTTAATGAGGAAGAAGTTGATTGATTTGCACATGACCTCTGACCTCAGCCCCATCCAACACATTTGTATCTTGTAAGCTAACATGACTTGTAGATTTTGTTCCGTTTATGCTTGTATATCAGGTTTGTTTGTATGGCTAAGTGCATTAAATTATTTAATTTTCATTGTTAGATATCCCCTGGGGCTCTAGGCTGTTCATATATGCTTTTGTATGACAATACATGTAAATGAATAAACACAAAACATACCTTTGTATCCATTCAATCACTGTAATGCTGATTGTGAGCTAGGTTGTATCGCTCAGTAATGCACCTGATGGGAGTAAATCCCTGCAGCCATGTCCCAAAATGTGGTGGACAGTCTGTTCTGATGAGGGAAGGCCACAGAGTTGCTATTACTACTGTACTGTAGCTTTTTAGTGGCTGTATTTTTACACAAAGCTTCCACATTAGCAGTTTGAACAGCTTCGACCCCTAGTGGTTCACAGGAAAATACAATATGTCTTCATGAAAACAGTTTTCAATAGAAAAATGCAGCACAATATATAATATTTCTAACACATTTAGTTTACTGATCTGACACCCCTATTGGCAGGACATTTGTGTATTACTGTTTCAAATCACTGTTAAAATTAAATATGTTTTATTATGTGTGATGATGCAATTTTAAGGTTTATTTCGGTTTTGGGAAACATTTTGACCATCCTTCAAAAACAACATTGACTGTTGATTTGAAACAGCGGTCTGCCAGGGACGTTGTCGTTCCACTTCAAAGGAATTCATGGAAAGGCCTAAAAACAACATATGTGTGAACACAACTGTCAAAGTTGGGCTGACGTGGTGAAGCACTTTGCCCTACTGTGATAGTTGTTGGCTCAACGTCACGATATGGGGAATTATTGCCATTTAGCAAATTAATTAATTCATCTTGATTGTAGTTCTTATGAATAAGCTTACATCTTAGGAAAGTGCATGATCACTTTTTAAATGACAAATAGGACTCTCTGCCATCCCAGCGCGTGGAATTGAAATGTTGCGGTTATTGCAACAGCAGAAACGTCAATGTTGATTATGGCTGCGTCAGGAGCAATACGCGTGGGAATGTTATAGACCCACAATGTCTATGAATCCAGAAGGTCTGGCTTTTTGTGCCTAAACCTCACCAAACTCAGACGATAGTGGTGTCAGATCAGTAAAAGTGATTTGTAACGGTTTCAGAGGGCATTGTCAAACAATGCTCACCTGCCCTATCTTGTCATTAGGTTTGGGGGTCTTGTTGCTCACATCTGTATCTAGTTCTGGCCCATCTGACTTGTTTTCTTTGTGTTGTATATGGACCTGCCTATCACAGCTCAAAATAGCACCACTAATTGTTGTCACTCCAATTCTGCTGGCACCCTCAAAGAGAGAGAGAGAGAGAGAGAGAGAGAGAGAGAGAGAGAGAGAGAGAGAGAGACCCTACTTCTCTGACAATAAACTGGATTGCCGTTCAAATCTTTGCCCATCATTTAAATGTGAATCTTTTCTGGCTCACTCCTGCCGGTAGCCTTTAGTAGCCTCAATTTTCCCGTACCAATCCAGAAGCCAGACTGACATGAAAGGGTTCTTTTTCACCACATACATGCCATTGACAGTTGAATGAAATATTTATTTATGAAATCTAAAAACATGTATTCACCCTTGACACTAGATTCTGGGAACATTGACTTCTGAAGCACCTCACCACCACCACAGCCTGGCCCTCGAGTGAGTCAATTATGATGGCTTAAAGAAATGTCTGCCTCTCTCTTTGAGTGTCTACTTGGCCCTAATTTTTCATCTCAGACTATTTTCAGCAGATTCTGTGCTGAAAACATGAAAATAGTTATGGCCAGTTCCTTTTAACCTTCATGCAAAACTGAAGTCAAAATTGACACATGGGGATTTTTGATTTAGTCACTTTTCTGGTTGAGTCCTCTGTGGCTTTTTTTCTGTGGATGGATTATGTTTGAGGCATCCACAGTATACTCAGTATCAGAATTTCACGCAGATGCATTGGATTCTCTTTAAGGTTCTGATTATTTCAAGTCTCAAAGTGTTGCTTAGCTTATTTGTCACACAAGTCTGATCCAGTTTCTACTAACTGCGATAATATTTGAGTTGGCACAGGCGGTTTGTGCTTTCAGCGGTTTTTGCTCTCATCTCAAAGACCTTTTGAAAAGAATACACAACCTTTACAAATGAATTCATATTTAGGTAATTGTGTTTCATGATGGCCGCCCAGTGCAGCTTTGACTTCCTTTTTATTGTCTTGTTATAAAGAAGAAAAAAATTGAACACACTTGTAGGATACGATATGTGTAAGAATGCAGATGCAATCCACATTGTTCTTCATAGTGCAGATTGAAGAGGGCCTATGTCCAGAGACTTGTGTGATTTTAAACTGTAAGATATTGCATTTCTGACAGAAACTGATTTTGTGGAATTCCTGAAACAAATGTGTTTTTTCCCCCTCCTGTTAATTTGTCAGGTATGTCTTTTTCAAGATTAATCCTGACCCCTTGATGTGGGTATTCCAAAAAGCAAGGTTCGTATCTATTTTGCAGCACAGATTGTCCGTGACTCGATAGATGACAGAGAAGCTGGAACAGATCAGCCATCAGATGTGACAGTGTCCATGAATAGTTTTAGCACCATGAACCCTTGGTGCTCACTGTGCTCACATACTGTATCACACCTACACACACTCTTTTGGATGGGTCATGTCCACCCAGGTAGCATCCTCTTGAATGATGCTACAGTAATAACAAAATTGAGAAATCAGTGGCCATCTTCCCTGCGGAGAGCAGGAAATAAGACTTCTCTGGAAGTTGGACAGCTTTGTGACATTGAGATCCTCTGCATGAAATTATGTAGTTCTTTCATTAGACGTAGAATAAACACTTCCCATTTAATCTGCAGGACTTTAAACTCAGCATCTTGACATTCATGAAAAGAAGCGGAGGAGCGAGGCTTTGGAGACCTCCCTGAAGGGCAGGCATGAAGAGAGGCAACCAGAGATGATAATGTAGCTGTGTGAGGGGGGGGTGCGGAGGTACTTGAGGCAGTAGAGAACTCATTTCAGACCCAATCCTAACCCTCTCAGTCACTCAGTCATCTCTCCTTACAACTCAATACTAAGGACCTGTGTGTCTCTCTGTCTGACACTCTATGTAACTCTTCATTATCCTCCAGCCAAATTCAACACAGCCCCCTCCCTCGCTCTACAGCGGTGCAGCAGTGAGGGCCCTTCTTGTCAGCCCAGAGTCAAACCAGCTGCCCCCACCATGTGCTTTCCAACATGGCTGGAATGTTTTCCTGTTAGTTCAAGTCTCATCTCAACTAATTAATATTTTTGCTTATAGCTGCTGTAGTTCCCATGGGAGGCCCTTTAATTAATCATTTATAAATCTACACAGCCTCCCAGTTTATTAGTCTCTGCCTTTGGCATTGGCTGACTGCATTGGGAAACCGCAAATGATTAGTTACAGGAATGAAAGCTTTTTTTCCTCCTCTCTCCCTCACTTGTTTGCAACTGATTAGGGCCTCACACAGAGGTATTTCCACAGCTCTGCTCTGCACTTTAATTCATTCGGAGCACCTGACACATTATTCACTCTCCTACCTCTGTGATCTTCTGCCTATTGTTTGAACCAAGGTTTTTTCTCAACTGCGTTGAGGCACGACGATCAGTTAAGGTCCACTCTCAGCCTGGTCAAGACAAAAGCCACAGAACCGAACATGAAAGAGGGGAATTAAAAAGCTGAATGAGACCGCTCGACCACAGGCCGAGGCTGGGCAGGGCCGCCATGGAGACAGGGTGATTTCTGGCCATCCTTTTGGGATCATATTGAGGGCTGGGCTGGTGACGGAAGCAAAATGCATTCACAATTAATTCCTTAGAGCTGAGGACTTCAAGCAATGTCGTAGTGCTAAAGCTGTCAGGCTTTTATTGGAAAAGAGGCAATATTTCCATCACTTTAACAGAAAAAATTAATTAATTGAATCAACTGAAAGCAGCGTGGGAGGTTTTCATAATGTCTTTGCACTCTCAGGGAAGAACGCCTCATGCAACAGGGTTCCTTCATCCAATTAGACCTCCGCTGGCTGGCTCACACCAGCCTCACTCTGCTCAACATTCCACCTTATCGCTGCCTTTTTATCCCTTTTATCATCAAAGTGACTGCACTTTACTTTGGCATATAGGTACTGCTAGCAAAATCCTCCAAGAGAGATGGACTAATTACGTTAGGAGAGTCATACTGTGTCGTTCCGGATAGCCTGCTACACATCCAGCGGTAGTGGTTGATCATAATGTTAAAATGATAAGAGAGTGGAAGTTCAGTATTAAAACATATTACGATAGAAGCAAAATATTATAAAATCATATCAACAGCAGACCCGCTAGCTGTAAAATATTTTACTTGTTTAACAGTTTTCCTTTTCCAGAAAGGCCTCAACTCTCTGTCCAAATATGGTGTGTCTTTGCACCTAACCGGACATTGGGGGGCTCATCACAAAGTTGTTTTCTTAAACTTCTCTTACAGATAACGCAGGCAGGAAAACATAATCATACAAGAGTAAGATGGGGATTGAGAGAGAGAAAGAGAGAGCGAGAGAGAGGGAAAGGGAGAGAGAGAGAGAGAGAGGGAGGGGGAGGGAGAGATGCTTCACAGGCAAGGTAATTACATTCACATTTGTATACATAGTGATCGCAACTGTGTGGCTGTTTTGTCTGCATGAGGACCAATTACTTTTATTGAAATGTGTTGCAATTTCATTTTTTTCATAAATAGCGATGGGTCTATTTCCAATGCCTAGGAAAATAGAGCCAAAGAAAGAATTGGAGCCAGCTTGAGCATTTCATGTAGATGTAATATACAGGGCTGCTTATCTTGGTGGTGTCATCATGCCAATATGGAATCATTTACAAAATCATTTGAAATAGTATACGTTCGCAAAAGAAGGTTTTCTTGTGTCACTAATGAAAAACAGGCTGTAAATGATAGATGTCAGAAATTTGGTGGAATATATAAAACTTTGTCTAAAACACTTTATCTATTTTGTAACCCACTTATCTTGTTCAGGGTCACAGGAGCAATACAGTAGAGGGAGCAGGCCAACACACAGCAGACAACAATTCAGCTAACAAATCTGGCACCAGTGGATAACCTGGAGGAAACCCACGCTAACACAGGAAGTACAACTCCAGAAATAAAAAAGCCTTGCCAGTCAGCTGGCATTAAGCCAGGAACCTGGGAACACAGCTGGGGTTCTGTGTTATTTTTAGCGTAGCGGCTACCGTATGAATTGCAGTTCATATAATGTCCTCGGGCCCAAAAGGGTGTTTTCCAAAGGAAGCAGCTGTCATACTATAAATATACTATACTATAATTATTTTCTGGGCATTACAAATACTTTTGTTTGCTTTTATTGCAATTGGAGATATCCGGTTTATTAAGAGACAAATTGGTGTATTATTTTATACAATTTTTGTTCATAACTTTATGAGCATGCACTATAGGTCCCAAAAAGCTGGTACCAACCTCTTCAATATATATATATATATATATATATATATATATATATATATATATATATATATATATAAAAGTTAGACTTAATGCTCAAAATTATTATATTGTATTAATATATATTAGGGCTGTGAAATGATTAAAATTTTTAATCAGCTTAATGACAGGTTTCTGTGGATTAATTATGATTAATCACATATTAACGATATTCTCTGCATATTTTTGTAAAAACATAAAGATTTATGATAAAAGATGGATACATACATTGTCATTTATACATTGGGGCGCTGTTGTAAACAATGCAGCTACATGCTGTAAGGTGAACCCTGTTATCGTTTCATCCCGCTCCACAGTCGAGCATCTACGCGATCTTTAGCTCATAAAAAAGAAAGAGTCGTGCTAAACTACCAAAAAAAAGTTTGGCGCTGAAATTCCAGTCGATTATTGATGCAGCGATGTTTTATGCAGAACTAGTTTCTTCAGAGCGTAACAGGATATTTGTCGCGAGTGGAGGTGACGAGGTGCTCAGTGTTGCCAGATTGGTGATGGCGTAGTATCGTACCGAAGGCTCAAAATGGTTGTGTTAGGAGGGTAATTATCGTGCATCTGGCAACCCTGAGATCAGTCCATCAATGACAGTTCTCTCTGCAGTCAGAGCTCGCGCAAGAAGTGAACGTAAGATACCGTTTCAAAACTTGTAAGGGCGTAATAACTAGTTTGTGAAAGACCCAGAGAAACACAAATATCACACAAGGAAAAATCCCGGACGTTTTGGAATCCCTGCCGGACGTAATTTTTAGGTCTTGAAAAGAGGACATGTCCGGGAAAAAAGAGGACATCTGGTCACCAGGTAATTCTCTTTACTCACAGAAGTCCAGTGATCCTGTCAGCACCACATGTCCCGTCGCAGCCAAGTCATTTTCCGTTTTGTACTTTTCAGCTTTATACAGCGCGTGGATTTTTGTCACGATTGTGTGTCTTTGCTGTGCTTTGATGCTCGGGTCCCCCGTTGCCACTCGCAAAACGTTGGTGAACCCCTCATCCTCAACAATATTAATTCCACAACTGTGCTACTCAGCTTGTCTGAAGGCTGATTTGACGCATTCCTCTTGAACGCCCCTCGCCGACCAACGCATGCTTCGCGTTGGGATGGTACTTAAAGGCTGAATTATACTTCTGCAACTCCAACTCCGGCTGGCCACGCAGTCGGATTGACGGACTCGTTTTGATTTTTAGTTCCCATGCGTTTTCCATACGCCAGAACAGCAGGTGGCGCAACGACCATTTAAGAGTCGACCTGCACACCGACGTTCACCGATATCTCCCTCCAGGAATTCACCTCCATCTGCGTGTCCTTATAATCCGTCAGACGGGTTTTAGAAATATTCATATTTGTGGACCTCTTCAGCCAAACGTTCTTCAATAGGATCCATTGTTCGTGTTTCTGCTATGGCTTTTAAAAACAGCGGTATTATGCTATGAAACCGGAAATGAGAGACTCAGAAAGGATGCGGTGAGCGGACCAATCACAGCCTTCCGGGCTGCGTACGGCTCGCGTAGCTTTGACTGATAGTCAGAAATTTGGGGTGACGCACGCAAGCGCGCAAAATGGCCGATTTGACCACGCATGGTCGGCTATGCGTGTCTTGCGTGCTTGCGTCTCTGCATAAAACCAGAGTATAAATCAGCCTTAAGGCTGAATTATACTTCTGCAACTCCAACTCCGGCTGGCCACGCAGTCGGATTGACGGACTCGTTTTTATTATATTGGAAGCTCATTCTGCTTATGCCTTAAATGCGTTTAAAAATGAACGCATTGATCCTGTAATCTATTCATAATGCGTTAACACATCATTTTTCACTGCTCTAATATATATATATATATATATATATATATATATATATATATATATATATATATATATATATATATATAAAATATAACAATTTTAAGCAGTAAGTCTAACTTTTTTTTTCATTAATGATCAAACACTACCATCTCCCTTGGATTAAATCTACAATAACCAATTGGGGCAAGGGAAACGAATCGTGGAGACAGCATCTTTTAAGTTGATGTAGTGAATTTGTTAGCAAACAGTTACTAATTTAAACATCAAGTAGTTGCAGATCAACATTTTGTTTCATGTGTTTAGTTTCTGGTCACCAAGTATTTTAACTCAGTACTTGCTCTGCCAGATTGAATAGTGTAGGATGAAGCAATACAATATGTGTTAAATATAAAAATTGTATTGAAAAGTTGTGATTACATTCATTGAGAGGTTTTCTCATTATGTTGATAACAAACTTAATTTTGGGCAGCGGTAAGTTTATCCAAAAGACTTGGGGACACAGCGATTGGTAGAAAGTTCTCATTGGAAGGAATGGGGTGATATCTCTTATGGTGTGTTCACACCGAAAGCAATGTGAAATATTTGCGTGACTAGATTATATGTAAAGTCAATGCACATACGTGAATGGTTGCGAAAACAGCAAATTATTCGCCGGGCAGCACAAATGACGCGAAAAAGCGTTGCGAATATTCACTTTTTCGCTTTTCCGCCTTTTCGATTTCAACTGGCGAAAAATTCGCCCGACGCTGAGTTGCAAAAGCCAATCATCGTGGATAAGCTCCACCCGGCGTCACCACCGTCCTGCTGTAGCAGAGTTCAACCACTGCCGGTCCGCCTGAAGGAGCGCTGGAATCGGCTTCATTCTCGTCCTGGAAGAGTCGCCGCTGTGGGCGACTACGGATAATATTATGAACCCAGACACATTTGTGGTATTTTCAAAACAAGTATAACGCAGAAATAGTTTTTAATGTCCCATGGTTGATAGCGGGAATGAAAACTGTTTTATAGGAACATGACCGGGACAGTTTAGGTTAGCTAGTGAGGCTATGCGCTAGTAACTAGGGGTAACAGGGCTCAAGCCACGCCCCCTTTCCGCCACAACTGGTTGCGGGAAAGCGGAATAACCACATAAAGTGTCGAGCGAGTAAAATCAGGCGAAAAAGCGTTGCGATTATTTGCAAGTGTTTGTGTGTGAACATGGCAATAAGATGTCATGTTCAAAACCATGCTGAGCTCAACCACTGAGCCACCCCGATGACCTAAAGAAAAATAGCTTTATGTTTTTGATCATACCGCAGGCAGCCTTCCTCGATTCCATTGTATTTTTATGAATGGAACTTATTCAGCGCTTATTTGTCAGTAAGTCTTGGTTCTTTGAGCTTTTTATGTGTAAAACAACAAAATTGTGAGTGGAAAAAGAGCAGGTGCACGGAAATTAATAAAATGTTTAATTTTAGTGTTTGGACTTTTAACTTCCTCTTGAGTGTTGAAAGCCGTGCATTAATACTTTTGGTACCTGAACTACGTCAGTTAATATTGTGGGCAGGGATTTGGGTGTTATGTACAGAGCAGGGTGTGGACACAAAAATTGAAACACCTACTACATTTGACCTGCGTTCTTTGGGCCTTTGGAGCATAAGGACTTCACAGAGGTTTCCAATCTGTCATGATCAGCTGCTGTGATCCACACCTCACGACATGCTTTCCAACTTAACCTCTCTCTTCTCAAAAGTGCGCCTCCCGGTAGTCTTTGGTCTTCGACATCTTCCTTTTCCTTCTGGTGCCCTTCTACTGCTTGGTTGCAGTTGTTGTTTTTGGTTGTGGTGTTCAATCATCTTCCATTTACTTCACTACTTCAGTTAGCGGCTTGATTTGGGCTTTTTTCAGTGACTCTTCAGTGCTGATGTGGTCTTTCCATTGAATTCTGAGGATTCTTTGGAGACACTTATTATGGAACACAACTGCTTTGTTGTCAGCCTTGTTCATTTTCTATATCTGACGCCCGTATAGCAAGATCGGCACCACTAGTGTTTTGGTGTTTTGTAACGCCTCAGCTTTGTTCTTCTGGGGTTGTTGTTGTTGGAGCTTTTCCGTGGTCATTTGACGAGTACAAAAGAAAATGGGAATTGTTTTTTCTGGAATTGTGACAATTTAAAGTGTGGACTCAGCTTGCTGGGTGGAGAGCGGCGCAGCTCCTGAGAGGGTTGATGGCTAACTAGATACAATAATAAGCAGAATTACTCCGATATTCTTACAGTCCTTCTATCATCTTGATGAGGGCTGAGAGTTTAACATTAGTTTGTAATGTAGCTTAGGTTGTCATCGAAGCTAAAATAAATTAACACTACAATTTTGTTTTCAGCTGATGTGTAAGACTGAGCCGTAGGGCAGGTCTTGCATTCTTGTTTTGATTAGATTTCATTTTTCAAAATTGCACAACACAGAGCGCAGACTTTAGCACACAACTAGAGTAACTAAAAGCAATATCCTTTGG
Organism: Clinocottus analis; assembly: GCF_023055335.1. Taxonomy (NCBI): domain Eukaryota; kingdom Metazoa; phylum Chordata; class Actinopteri; order Perciformes; family Cottidae; genus Clinocottus; species Clinocottus analis. Next base: position 469,425 of record NW_027176076.1, read on the forward strand.
AGTGTGGCTTTCTTTGTGTACTTATACCCACCTTCTCCATTATTTCTTGCTCCGTCTCTCCGTCGCTTTGTTGAACATCTAAATTAAAACAGGTGAAATATTGAATTCTGTTTTATGAATGATGCTGCTTGTTGCCTTTGATTTGTTCATGCAATAATGAAACCCTTATCACTCCTGGGAGCTATTTGGTTGTGAAATTGCTGCACCACAAGCCTGACACATTAGAAGCCGTGATGTGTTTTGGAGAAGATATACAGTAGCATGTGCGAGTGTGTTGTCATTGTGAGGCTGCTTCCTTGAACACTGATAGGAATAAGCTTTGGGCCTGTTTACAGGAAGAAAGTTCATCATTGTCATAAGAGAAAAAGGTAATTGCCATGACAGTTAACTTGAGCATCAACAAAGCAGCATATTTATAGTTTTTAAGATAAATGAATATTATGGCTAAAGATTATGAAACTACTTAGCATTTCCTCAGAATACACAAAGGAGCAATAGAACGGATTTACAACAATGTAGTGAATAATAAGAGGCCCATCATCAGGCCATAAATGTGGAATCATACTGGCAGTTTCAAGGTGGTAAGAAGCTTCTCTTAATAAATTGTTTCCTGAAATAATTGGTTTACTAATATTTGTTCCATTGGAAGACCAGAACATGATACATATTAAATGGAGGACATAACGCCAAAGTAAGAGGGTTTTTTCATCAAAAACAAGTTTAGGCTATGGGAGAGACCGCTTATCACTGCACATCATTAGGAAGCGGCAGGCATTGTTTCTATTGATAAAACAAATGGTTGTTACTATGACGTGCATTACTGTGTCTTGCCACCTTAAGGATCCAAGTACTTTATCTGTCTTTTGTTGGTGCTGAGAAGGTAGGGTAAATGGGTTAATCACAGCTTTCTTGCTAAAAACTAAGACTGCAACAACTAATCGATTACATTGATTAAAATCTAGGTACCATGCAGTATTGGTTACCATGGTGATTTATTCTGGGTGTAAGTGAAATCTGACGACCTAAAGTGAGATTATATAAGTATAATTAAAATAACTGTAAAATGCAGTTTCCTGTGGAACAAAATAAGAGCGTAAGAGTAGTTTCTTCTGATTTCAGGCCAGCGCTGTTTTCTATCTCTGGTGTATGATTTATTTCACATTGAAACAGCACGTATTTTCAAGACAATGCGGGAAATTAATTGAGTTACTAGCTGCATAGGATATTATTTGAGAAGTACGACTGTAAACTGTTGCAAAAATGGTGAGGAGGATTGCTGCTGACTGGTATGTGTTTGTAACAAAGCTTAATACAGTAGTATTAGTCACACAGGCAGGCATCAGTATACAGCAGCAAAAGGCGTCTGCAGATGTACTGCAGAAAAGAAAGGGAAGATACATTTTAGTGTTGTGCGAGTCATCCCTCGTGGTTGATGTCCAAAGAGAAAAACTTTAAAGCTTAGGTTTTTTGACATGATGTCCAATGCAGTCTTCCTAATCTGCTCCAATAGAATCCAGATTTCTTTCACTTAGAGATGAGAGCCACTGTGATATAGTGTTCAGACATCTCTGGTGCTGTGGCCATCTCTGATAGGACAGAGAATTATCAGGCAGGTATAAAAGCAAAAGTAGATACTGTGTTCTTTCTGCTGAAGCCTCTGCAGTGTGAAATTATTGTTCATATATATATGTGTGTGGTGTGTGTGTGTGTGTGTGTGTGTGTGTGTGTGTGTGTGTGTGTGTGTGTGTGTGTGTGTGTGTGTGTGGTTCAGATGAACTTTTAACAAATATTTTGAAGGCTGAAAAACATTGTAATCCATATGACAGTGATTTGAATAACATGAAAATATATAGTATACAGGAAATAATTCCTACTATGACAATTATATTGAATTCCACTTTTATATGAATCAGAGCTGAAATAGTTAACTGATAAACTGATCCACAAAAAATGTATTGGCTTCTTTTTTAATTTCAGGGTCTCAAATGTTAGAATTTATGCTTTTCTTTGTCATATATGGCAGTTAACTAAATGTCCTTGGGTTTTGCAGTAATAATAATAATTTGAATAAAACACTTGGGAAATTATAATGAGCACCATTTCATGGAAACAAACATCAAGCATCAAATAATGTAGGAAATAATAGGAACATTTATTGATAATTTAAAAAACCATTAGTTACAGCCCTAATATGCATTTTTATAGTCAAGGATCAAGGATTTCTTTTTTAATTATTTGACAGAAGTTGCTAATGTGCAAAACTGAATCTCTGAATTTCCGAAAACTTTTAGCATTCATGATGAATTACTCTGCTCAGCTTTTACGTCTAGAGCATTTGATATGTAAACCCAAATGGTAGATATCATGTAAAATGAAGTGCTGAAATGTGTAATTCTGCTGCGTAGTTGAACATGTAATCACAAAAAGACTAAATATCCCTTTCTTTTACATATGTCTATACTTCTTTCACTATCATATGGTACAACGGGATGAGAGATGAATCAACATTTGAGATAGCTACTTAATTATGCATTTAAAAGGATGGTGAGCCATTTTGCACTAAGAGCTTCTACATGTAGAGCAGGGCCCTTTCACTGGACCTTCAATGGTTTTGTGGCGTCATTGTGGACCATTACAGTGGAATCAGACCATTTTGATAATGGCTTTCTATTAGTGACCTTGGATGAAAGAATCACAGACAATCTACATCTAAACTAATGTATTTTGTCCTCGCAAGGACAAAGAATTTGGTTTAGAAACTGGCACCTCCCCAAATAGAGGGACCTGTTCATCAGTGGCATTCTCACACACACACACACACGCACACACACATTCAACATACACACATACACACACACACACACACACACACACACACATATTCAACATACACACTACAATGTCAGTGAACAGTGAGAGGGCAGCAAATCACCCTCTGACACCAGAGGAATAGAGCGAGCCTATAACCTTGTAAAAGACAATCTCTGGGGCCACAAATTAAATGAAATAGCTAATAAAATTACTTGGCATACTGTCCACTTAATAAGAAACAGGCATGTCCCAACTTTAATGCTATTTACCCACCTGACTAAAGTATAACACCGATTTGGCACCTATGTCCAGATTGAACTGGAAAATGACTTGCTAATCTGTTTAGGTATTTGGAGTAATTGGGTCTGGTGCCAGTGAGGGGGATTTCCTTGACTGTTGAAAGTCCCTGCTAGTAGTCCATTCCCAGCTCCTTGGTATAATTACTCTGACAGAGCTGTGGCCACAGGGCCTGTGAGCAGGGCTGCTTTTTAAACTGTAAATTATGAAGGATTAGCATTTATGAATTTTAAATCAGGACTGTGGTAGGAGACACTAAAGCTGCTTAGTGATTGCAAACGGCAGCGTCTAAGCAGGCGGCTCTACACCCCTCACTCTCCAAGCTGTTCTGTGTGTGTGTGTGTGTGATTGTGTGTGTGTGTGTGTATCTTATTTATTAAAATGCAGCTCCACATAAACATAAGATGCTCAGACTGGACTCCCAGTATTCGCTTAAAGCGAATAAGAATCTGACATCTTAACATCAGCACCATCCCAGCCTATACTGTGTGTTTGTGTGTGTGTGCATGTGTGTGCGTGTGCATGTGTGTGTGCATGTGTGTTTGCCAACTCATGCGGGGTGCATCTCTCCCCTGTCACTTTTTCTCAGGCTGGGTTCTGCTCCTCACTAGCGTGTCACACTATGCAGAATATCCAATGGGTGATTATGTTAATGTGGGACTTGATCCATGTTAAATTATGCATAATGGATTGATGTGGCACAAAGTCATCAATTAGACGGATATCAGCATTAAAAAAGTGACACAGCATAATATTATTTCTTCTGCTGTTTTTGGTTCACAGAGAGGCAGTAAACGGCATCAGGACACACACACACACACACACACACACACACACACACACACACACACACACACACACACACACACACACACACACACACATGCAGACACCATCTCCAACACAGATTGCATTTTGTTATACAGTTCAACTTTGTGTGCGTGTCAGTTGGTGTTTGTGCATATGAGTGTCCATCTTTTTGTGTCAGAGTTGACCTTGCTTTGTTTCGGATTTCCAGTGATCATGCTCTTCAGTCGAGGTGTGAGTCCATGACTGGCATGTAGTGATATTCAGCAGTGGGTGAGGCCTCATATCACACCTCTAGGAGCTGTCTGCACCAGGGTCGCTGAGCTGTGACCTCAAGCCTGCGGTGTTAACTGGTTTAGCCAGGTGGCAATAGCAGGGGGTGGAGGATTTGGTAGGTTGAGCATTAAAAAAAGCCATGAGCTGATCAACCCCAGAGTATAGGACAACACATTCTCCTCGACAGGCTTTCACCCGAAAGCCTAAAACATTCTGAAACCTTCATAACATAACACTGTATGCACATATTTTTCTGAAAACTTCCAGTCTCTGTCAAAGACCTACAGAACCGTAGGTCACCTGTGATACCGTCAACAAGTTGACAACACCAACTTGTAGGTGACAGAGTCCTCCAAACTAAACAACAAATGGGACATTGAACAAACATACATACATATACCAGTTTCATTCTATTGTCGTAGAAAGAATATTTGTAGAGATCCTCTCTTTGATTGTTTTAGAGGACTCTATCATGAAATGATTGGGCTTCAATGTGAGATGTATGCCTTAAATCTAAAAAAGAATATGAAAAGGGCTGAGCACCACGCAACCACGAGGACACCTCACAGAGCTTCTTCTTCTTTTTCATCTCTAATGTTGGTTTTGCAGCTTTGCTCCGGCAAAGGATCCTCACTTTGCGGCATAAGTGGACACATCTTATTGATTTTCTTTCAAGCCGAATTGCATTGATTGCTGTGAATATGGCAGGCGAATCCAGCTGGTTGTGCGTCCATTGGGACAAAGTGGGGAGGCAGACAGGGAGCTGAGGCCGGGTGTGCCACAGCAGGGGGCAAGGCTTCATTACACCAACTAAGAGCCCACTGGCCTGATGCAACCCCCACTATCACCCCCACAATCTCCTTCCTCTACTTACCCCCAAATTAAACTGAGAGCTTTTTAATTATTTATCAATACAATGCACTCTTTGTGGATCAATCAGTGTGAATGGTTTTTAAACATAATGAAGGAGCCTGCTCCAATGGACTTTTGAAAATTGATCGTGATCTTTGCCATTATGTCTTAAGTAAGGATGAGCTCTGGTGACAGTGGTGTTGGTAATTTGAGGTTTGGGCAAGGATGAAGTCAAGCACCCCAGGAGTGCTCCCTTGCCTGAACAGAAGTGTGCTTCAGTAAAGACAAACACTATCTGTGCTGAGAGGCCATCTCTTCCTTAGCCATTAATCAAGCTCTTAAACAGGGCACCTCATCTTATCATCACATCACACTGTACTCACAGAAGAGGGCAGGCTTCTTCCTGGGCCAGAAGCACCTGCACACACCTCCTCAGAGAACACTTCTCAGAGCAAATTACACAGGTCCTTACCACTCCCAAGGTTTAGTAAAGCTTGATTCATTGTGCTTCTAAGGCCTCCGAATGAACCTAAGCAACCTTAACTTTGCCTCTCTGCCTCCATATTTCTCTCTGGGTGCATCATGTCAAGCAGAGTGAGGAGCTATTCCATCTGGAATTATTAGCTAGAGACACACAATGCAATCTAATTTCATACCACCACATTCAATCACTATGAATTCAGTGTCGCAGGGGCAGTAAATAAGACATGGGGTGCAGGTATTTCAAAATGAATTGATGCTTGGGAATAAATTTCCGTACCTAAAATTTTATGAAATTAGAAAAATATCACCTGTCGTTCATTTAGATTTCTGTCCATTCAAGAGCTATGAGTAAACACTCTGATATTGAATTCAGAAGATTGTTTGTGAGGGAACAAGCCAGCATAAAGCAGGACAGTATAATGAGATTCTTATTTTATCCTTTTTTTCTGGTGGGGGTGGAATTGGATTATAGGGGACTTATTTGTATGTGATATTGTGCACTGCAAAATAAATTCGCACCTATTCAAATTGAAATCAGACCTAGGTGCATCAGATAATCCTTTTTAAGATAGTATGAACTGACAGTCCAAGCCCACACACTGGAAAGAAATAATCTCTCTACAACAAAACAGATATATAGCCTACCTTGCCAAAAGCATTCCACGATTTTTTTTATCACAAATATTTACCAGTAGAGTAGGTGCTTGATTTTTTTTTCTCCTAGAGGCATAAACAGTTGCATCCATATTCATAGAGAATTTGAGCCTGTCTCCCAATCATCATGTCACAAAGAGTCTTAGCAAAAGCTCCTTCCCAATAGCTCAGTTTGTCGCTGGATCAGGAAACCTGATTTTGTTTTGAGTCCCAGAGCCTTTGGAGACGTCAGGCCGTATCAGCGAAGAAGCCTCTGATGGCTGCAGTTATACAGCATGGCGGCTCCAGCTGCTCATGAATCTTTTTGAAATGGCTTATTTCTGAGGGAGTGTTGAGACGTAAGCCTGAAAGAAGGACAAGGTTTAGTGTGAAGATGAGCGGTGGGTAGCCGTTGCGAGGATGTGATGTGCTCGTGGTGGTGTCAGTGGTTGTGGTGAGACGGTGAGAGGCTCTAATGTGAGAAAGGATGAAGCAGAAACAGAGAGAGAGGGTGGTGTTGGGCGGGTGGGTGTAATGTAACCTTGACATGAACCCAAACTAGATGTGAGCTTCAGATACATTTGTCCTGATGCTGCGGGCATTCATATGAGCAGCTTATTTCTTTATCTTCCCACTGGCTAAAAAACCAGTGGGCCTGCATGAAGTCCAGTGTGGGATCTTGTGCATTAAAAGCCTGTGGTTCAGGTGGTGTGAGGCCATATCTGTTGCACTGAGCTCTGAGCTGATGACTCGCAGTGTGTAGTTCTCCCTTCCTCTCGACCCTTTGTGTCCTGCTGGAGCATTAAACCCATTCAGATGCAACAGCAGAGTGGTGCAGGGAGCAAATGTGGACATGTTGTGAAGGCCAGGCCCATTTTGATAGAGTCACCTTCATTTTCTGTGTGCTTCCGTGCGCTTCCGTGCTAGAACTTTGTACATTATGCAGTGTGTTGAATTTTTTAGACCAGCCCAACACCTATTATTTGTCCACAAAGAGCAGGCCTGCAAACACATGTAGGAGGATGTTGTCCGAGAGTTTAAACATCACAGCCCTTAACCTTATTAATATTTCAGTTCTCAACATAAGGCTGTCTTGTCTTTTTTCTCTCACTGTCGTCAATGTATTCCATTAGTTTTCCCTGCAATGGGCGCTCCTAGTAACTAAAGCTCGATGTCTGTTTTTATGACTTTTTTTGGCCTCTTAAGGCCGTTTGTAATGATTTGGTAAGGATTATGGTTGTGGTGAGAGGAATAGTTCCCCTTTTTGGTAAATTTGCTTAATCGTTTTAATGGCAAGAGTTAGAAGAGAAGATCGAGACAGTCATACGCTAAATAAGGAACTAGAACAGCCAATTAACTGAGCTTATCATAAAAGCTGTATGCAGGTGTAGGTGGAGTTCACAAATCATTTTATTCATATATTCAAAATATATAAAAGCCACATTGACATTGAAAATATCCTTTACAAGAGTGTCCTAACCAAGACACGTAGCAGCACATTAAACAAAGTTTTACACATCCAACGCACAGTAGCATTTTAGGTCACAGCAAAAGTACACCAAAAAAGGACTCAGGTTCATCATATCCTGGATCCTATAGGGGCAATTAGCTTACAACCTTTCTCCTCCAACTCCTTCAATCTATGTTTGAAAAAACTTAAAGAGACCAGCTTGTCTAAACTCAATTCAGTCTGCAAAAAATTCCAAGCGCAAGGGGCGGCGGCATACCACAACGCTTGTGATAGGAAAAGCACTATGAAAGTAAGTCAGTTCTGTGAAAGCATAGTTCACCACCATGACCAGTAACCTTGTTCATGACAACTGCACTGGGGTTCAGTTCTCATCTAACTGTCGGCAAGAAAGAGAATAAGTGTATTTCCCTGAATGTTCATCACATTGGGTAGGGATTGACAACCGTGATCTTCTGGAACTAAAAACCTTGTTCTCTCTCTCAGTGTGAAGTAGCCAACAAACACTTTGAGAGCCCACACAGACAGAAAAAAAATGATTTGGGTTGTAATGAGTGACCTTTCCATGAAGCAGCAAACATGCATTTTTATGCCAGGGCATAAATAGCTGAGCTACATAACAATTAAGGTAACCTTTCTGTTTGAATAAGAGGCAATTGCTCAGAGAACTGAAATAACATGAATGATAAATTATTTTCGTAACCCGGTGCACAGACGGTGAAGAATAAGGAACAATGAAGTGGGGGAGGGAGAAGTAGCGCCTTGTCTCAATTGTAAATCCCAGTTATAATGCCTCGTTAAAAAGATTTGGGAAGGCGAAACAGAAGCAGACACAGTCTCTCTTTCTTAAAGGTAGACAGGTCTCAGTGGGATTCATTAATGTGTGTCCCGGTGGTAGTCTTCCTCTTACAGCACAATCGCCTGGGTTAGCACCAATCCTGAAATTACACCTAATTGGACAATTACTCAAACTCAGAAACCTCCTGCAATAAGCCAACAAGGCCCCTAATAAACACCTTGTCTTCTAATAAAAACAAGGAAGTCATTTGCGTCACCCAAGAGGCCCAATTTTTTTTTTTTATTAGAGCTAAATTTATTTTAAAAATAATTGCATGTGCTATGAATGAGAATATTAAAAAGGTGGCAGAGAAATGGGAAGGAAAGTGTGTGAGGGAGAAAGAAAAGCAGCAATGCAAACCCTACCTTAGGCTCAGTGTTGCAGTCTGCTCTCCTGGGGGAGAACTCATTTGTTCCACAGATAAGCACACTGCACACTGCACTACTGTAATAATATTACTGTCGTACCATAATGAAATAATTACTGTTTTGTCTTCCTTTCAACCAACCAAGCCAATCCTATTATTCCTGCTTTGAACCCTCCCCCACAAATATTGGTCGGAGATATATTTCTTCCTCATGTTAAACGTTAATTAAACAACGACAGTAATAATAGATTTAATTTAACGTCATCTTCATTGCATCCATTCAGGATGCAATGAAGTTGCTGTTGGACAGATATACTTCTGTGAAGTTAAGACAAAAGTTTGACATGTGAAAAAGTCAAACTCAGTCAGATGAGAATATTAAGTATCACTGTCTGTTGACAATTGGAAACTAGATTTATACCGCTACGCCTTTGGTTCTCTATGGAGTTTCATGTTCAAATGTATTTTCATAAATATGATTTGATTACTTTACATCTCTGAATTTCTCTGTTTATATAATTCCAAAGACACATGCAGGTGGGTTTTACATTGGCCAAGAACTTGGAGAGTCCTCTTTCTTTCTTCCTTCCTTGGTTGCCTGACTTTTCTGTGGTGTGCACCACTCTGGAAAGTTAACAACCATTATCACATCTTGCTACTAACGTCAGACAAGCAGATAGATGAATAAATAATCATAGCTGACCTCGCACAACCAGGGACAGTGGTCTAACACCTCCACTGGCAAGGGTTCACCAAAATGCCTCTCTCCTGCCATTACAGAAGGAAGAGGAATAAAAAGGGAAAAAAGGAAAACAGGAAGAGGGGATGAGAACCCACAAGAGGTGGACAGTGACAAATGGTGTGGAAAAAACAACACAGGCAGCCATCTGAAGGGACGACAAGAGTAATACTCACAAATAATTAACTGGGTAAATATTGGATAGCAGACTGACTAATTACTTCACACGTCTCACTGCGCTCTCATTATTGTTGCTGTCGCAGTTAACCCTTTCCCACAAGGCGGGGCTGTGCAATGAGCTTGACTCTTTACACGAGAGAGGATGAATCACTTACTTTTCAGTATTTTTATTTATTCATGCAGTTAGAAAACAGAGCTGAACACACAAGAGACACATTTGAAAGGCTTTAAGCAAAGGCCAGTCAAGAGAAGCACGAGGGGAAATATTTCAAATGACCACACTGACTGTTTTGTATATTTTAGCTTATTACCTGAAAATTGTGTTGCGCTTATACGACAGAAAAATAATTTGTTAAATCCATCCAAGTCCCAAACACACCATGTTATGACCAAACAAACAAAGAAGTCTAAAAGTAGTAGTAGTTAAAAAAAATTAAAAAAAACTTTTCATGAGCTTTCAACAATATCTGTGTCTATAAGACAATGTTTGCTTGGTTGTCATGAAGATAGCTCAGATACTCAGATGTAATTCTAACTATGTTCAAACTACATGTTTAAAAAAGTCAATTACACACATTTTAACCCAACCCAAGTAACGCCATGCTGCCATGCCTTGCAGATCTTACTATCTTTTCGGTATCTAGCGTGTGGTAGCGAGTGGTATGCACACAGCAATAGTGATAAGGGTAATTTATGTGAAGAGCCATTCACAGATTAACTAGCACATCACTTGTCAAAAAGAAGCTGAGGCTACTTGTCTTCAAATCTATCTAAAAACATATTGTATTTATTCACCTCTGTCTTTGAGAGATGTCTTCCTTTCTTTCGTTTCACTTCACTTTACCCAGACATTTGTCAAACCGGGCTACCTTGAGTCCAGTAATTTATTTGTTGAGGAAGTAACTGTTTGACCTGAGTGTACAACAGGATGGGAAAGATAAAATAGGGTGGTTCTGACCAAAAGAAGAGGTTGAGCTCTTTAACGAGCACAGAAACATTTGAACCTATTTGCGAACTTAACAGGATTAGATGTGAAGAACGAGACAGAGGGAGTATGTTCAGCTATACCTTATTGAGAAAAGTGTGGAAAACTGAATACACGGGTGGACGGCAGGAGAAATAGTTTATGTGGCTTAAATTGTTTTCCACCATGACAACTGCTCCCTGTTCTTGGTAGCTGATATGAATTCGAGCAGACTGCAGCTGTTATGCTCCGTGAAGGTCAAACCTGCTTTCTCAACATACATAGGGCACTGAAAAGATATACTTTGGATTACGTGTTGCTTGAAGACCAGAGGGTGTGGATATGAGCTGTTTGTTCCTCAATGCTAGTTCATCTTACACCGGAGTCCCGACCGGCAGTCCTCAGGTAAACTGGTGAATCTGCTCACACAAGGACGTTTCTCCAATAATCTGCAAGCTGGTGGTTAATGACAGCAGCTGTGAGGCAGGCATGCACCACTTCCAAGCTGATTTAAGTTTAACGAGCCACTCCAGAGTGCTATTGATTCAAATCCATATTCGACAGGATACACTGTGAGCATATATTAAATGGATAAGAACACCTCTTGGACACTCAGAGACCATTGCCAGATGAAGGAGACAGCCTTAAGCACAGAAAGGATGTCTTTTGTTGAGAGATGAGAGTTGTACCAGTGTGGAGTTTGTATATGGATCATGGCTCTATGTCAGTGGTTCTCAAGCTTTTTTCTGTGCCATCAGTGTCTGATGTGATATACAATATACAAGATGTTTAGCAACTTACACTTATATTTTATTGAATATTTATTAAATAACTATTTTTAAATGAATGCTAGTTTGAAATAGATTTTTTTTACAAATCTCACGTACACCCTGGTGGCTTTTACTTGACCCCCTTTGAGAACCACTGCTCTATGTTATACCTTGCTTTTGACAATTTCTTGTGGAAGAAAAAGTTAAACATGTTTGTCATATACGGTAGTATAATGCGGTTGCACGTACGCCGGGGTTCATACGGAAGTGACGTTGTTGCATGTAATGGCAAGACACAGTGATACATTAAAACAGAGCAAACTAAGAAGACTCTATTGCCTTACTTTACATAGTGTTCGAAGTGAAACTGGAGTCATGGCAAGTTCAATCCCCCCCAATGAACTTTTCCATCGATAAGCCAGGAGAATGGCCGGATTGGAAGCAACGTTTTGTAAGATGCAGAACCAAGACTAAGCTGGACAAAGAAGATGGCGCCGTGCAGGTCAGCAGCCTGATATACACTATGGAAAGCGAGTCAGAGAACATCTTCTGTTCGTTTACATTTTCTAAAGATGGACATGAAAATTACTTTGTTCGGGCGCTTACAAAGTTCGACAACTACTTTTGTGCAAAGAAGGAATATAATACACGAACGGGCATGTTTTCAACCGCGCATGCAATGACCGGGAGAAAAAGCTAAGACATTTATCAGAGCTTTGTACGAACTGGCAGAGCATCGTGAATTCGGCAGATATGAGTATATACGCGACTGGATCGTCGTTGAAATACTCGACAAGGACGTCTCACAGACGTTGCAGCTGATGACCGCTGACTATAGAGACGGTCAGGCAGTCGAAGGAGGTTGCTTCAAGTCAGCATGCAAGGAGAGACAACAGGGGTAATTCAAGAAGTCACTCATAAGCGCAACAAATACCCCAACTACTATGGTAAGCCAAAAGGGAAAAATAAAGGACAATGTGAACAGTGTGGGAAAGCGTGGCACAGTAAAGATTAAAATTGCCCAGCTAGAAAATCCACATGCAATACATGTGACAAAGTTGAACTTTGGGGCAGAGTGTGTAGGAGCCGGAAGGCAGTGAGTGAGGTTACAGAGCAAACGGAGCAACAGCTGTCATACTTTCTTGGGGCTGTGAGTAAAGTAGTCTGGTCACCAGAGCAATGGGCTGTTGAGTTGCTGGTTGGATCTACACCTGTGGACTTCAAAATTGACACAGGTCTTCATGGATGACATTCTGGTCTATGGGGCCTTAGAAGAGGAGCATGACGTTCGTCTGGAGAAGGTAATGCAGTGCATAGAGACAGCTGGTCTGAAGCTTAATTGTGAGAAGTGCTCCATCAGTCAGCTGCAGTCTGGAATCCGGCCTGAACCCGATAAAGTGGAAGCTATTCGGCAGCTGTCACCACCTGCAGACATGCAAGAGTTGAGAAGGATTCTGGGAATGGTGAATTATCTCGGAAAATACATCCTCAAACTCTCAACTGTAGGACAGCCACTTTACAAGCTCTTGAAGGACAAGAATACATGGACATGGAGCCACGCACAACACACAGCTTTTGAACACATCAAGAAGCTGTTGACAACTGCACTTGTAACTGTACTCACTTTCTATGACCTGGGCAAGCCCACGGCTGTGTCAGCGGACACAAGCTGTTATGGACTGAGGGGCGAACTCCTTCAGGTCCACGGGGAGCAATGGAAACCTGTGGCCTATTGCTCCAGGCGCCTCACTGAAGCAGAGACACACTATGCCCAAATAGAAAAGGAAGGTCTGGCTGGTTTATGGGCATGCAAAAAGTTCAACAATACCTCAATGGACTGTAGCAGTTTAAGCTAATCACTGATCACAAGCCGCTAGGCTAGTACCTCTCATTAACAACTGCAGCATGGACAATGTACCGATAGGATGTCGGCGTCTCCTGATGAGGCTCATGAGATTCAATCCAGTGGCAGAGTATGCTCCAGGAAAAACTCTGGTCGTAGCAGATACCCTGTGACGCAGTCCACTAGCCAGCACGTCCACTGGCCAGCACATGTGCAGAGACAGACACACACAGTGAGGTGGCATGCTATGTGGCTAGTGTGATAGAGGGGATCTCTGTGTCTACAAGCAAGATGGATGAAATCAGAATGTCGACAACAGCCGACGCTGAACTGCAGTCAGTTGTGAAGCTCATAAAGAAAGGATGACCTGGAAACAGGATTGTCGTGCCAAAGCTAATCAGAGGTGAGATCCTTCAGAAAATTCACGAAGGGCACCAGGGCCAAGTCAAATGTAGGGAGAGAGCAAACTCGTCTGTAAGGTCAGGTGTGCTGTAAACTAAAAAGAACACAACAAAAGGTACCTCTCATCTCACGCCACTTCCGGGCAACACTGGAAGAGAATTGCAATGGACTTGTGTGAGCACAACCACCACAACTACCTGGTAATCTCAGATTATTACTCCAGGTTTATAGAGATGCTGCAGCTGCCCTCAACAACAAGTGCACAAGTTAGCCAAAGACTAAAAGAGTTTTTGCCAGGTTCGGCATTCCAGATGAGGTGGTGAGCCATAATGGACCCCAATTTTCAAGTGCAGAGTTCGAGGAGTGCAGATAGCTGCTCGACTTCAAGCACTGCACATCCAGCCCTCACCACCCACAGGGCAATGGGCACGCAGGGACAGCCGTACAGACGGCAAAGAAAATTTTGCAGCAAAACTATCCTGCAATGGCTCTGATGAGTTATAGGGCCACTCCCTGCTCCACCACAGGCTTTAGTCCAGCCGAGCTGTTGATGGGGAGGAAAATCAGAACCACACTCGCCACTCTGGAGAAAAATCTCCGACCCAAATGGCCCAACAGGACAGCTGTGAAAGAGAGGGACGGGAGGGAAAAGGCTAAACAGGCTCACTACTTCAACCGCCGTCATAGAGCCCGGCCCTTACCTACCCTGCAACCAGAAGATGCTGTATTGTTCAAGTTGGACCATGAAAAGTTGTGGTCTTTGCCAGCGGTGATCTCAAACGAGAGCACAACCCCAAGATCCTTCGTTATCAGGACGCAGCAGGAAGCATGGCCGTCACCTCCAACCAGTGCCGGTTCCACATCCCAGCAGCGAACGGGTAGATCACAGGGACAGACATACACTCTGAGGGAGCCACCATGTTAGAGACTGCTCCTGTCAGTCAAAGTGTGGCGACACCCACAACCCTTCTGCCCGGTCAGACTGTGACCATGATCAGGTTGGGTGTGCAAACAAGTCGATAGACTTGACCTGTAGAAAAGTGCAGATCATATGGCCTTTGAGGGATGGGAGGGATGGGAGGGGAGGTGGGGAGAGAAAAAAAAGTTGTACTGACATTAATGTTGTTAATGTTTATTTGTTGGTGAATTAAAAAGAGAGCCGTGTATGTTGAAATGTCTCCATTTGAGTTAATCTTGGTTTATGCTATGTGTTGTTTGAAAAGCCGGTTTCAGTTAAAGTGTTTCTTTAAAGTTTTTGACATAACACCGTAAAAGAGGGGGAGATGTCATACACGGTAGTATGATGCAGATGCACATATACCGGGGTGTATACAGAAGTGATGTTGTTGCATGTAATGGCGAGACAAGGTGATCCATTAAAACTAACTGAGCAAACCAAGAAGACTCTATTGACTTACTTTACAATGTTTAACAACCATTAGAATTCTCCTCTCCATCTTACCTGCCAGCAGCCTGTTTAAAAATGCCTTTTTATTATGCTCACTATTGAAGTGAGTGTAATTAAACATTTACAGCCTGCATGTTTCTTTTTAACGGCAGGTCTCAAAGATGACTATCATTTAGTAAGAAAAACTGAGAATTAGCATATCACAAGAATTTTTGATTCAGAAATTACCTCAAGAAGCTAAACAGCAAAGCTAATGTGGAATCATTTGGGTTGGAGGTTACACTATGAACCAAGTCTTATTACTTTACATCCAAGCTGCTGAAGGACAAAGTTCTCCAAAGGGGAAAGACTGGAATTCTGTTAATTTTTAACAAGACAACTGGTTAAAAACGTAGCAAAAAAAAAATGCTCTCGAACTTTCTTAGTTTTTCTTCAGCATACAAACCAATGGAGATGTTCAGTGAATCAGTTGTGATTCCCTGGTCCAGAGCGTCAGCATTAGCACAGTCACTGTTCAAAACAGGATAAAATGTTATGAAGTAAATTATTTTAGTTAAATCTCTTAATCTCAAACTGGGTGCCATAAATGAAAGTGGTATTTCATCATACTGAACATTAAAAATGAATGCATTTATATATATTTTCTATTTTACAGTCAATATAATTAGCAGCAGTTATAAATAGCACTAATTATAAGTGGAACTGATGAGTGAATGATATAAGGACTACAAAATGTATCTTCTGGACATTACCTGAATCATAACTCAAGTAAAACAAGAGAAACTGGTGACCTGCTGCATCTGTACAACGAGAGCGCCACAACCCCCATGACACGGCGAGTCAGCAGAGGGCTTAAAGAGAAGAGCGGCAGCATGGTAACTTTTTGTTCTGTATCCTTGCCTATATCTTTTTTTTCATGGTAAGTTGTGTGAAGTGAAATTAAAAATGCTTGCTTGATTACATTCATTTTTGAAGTGAGGATAACAAATGTTTTCAAAATCGACCATGAGTTGGAAACTGTTTTCTCCACCAACCCAACTGACAGCTTCCTAATGCTGCCACATTAAAGTGGTTTTCCAGCGCGTGTGATGCAGCTTTAACTAGGTCCCGGGGGCATTGTTAGTTATCATTGCCTACTGCTGGAGTAAGCCCCAGTGAAAGCAATTTTAGCTTTCCTCCCAATCAGTGGTGCAACATGAGAGATGGCCAACGAGAACAAACGGCCCGGCTCACCACTTCCCGCCGCCGATCTTATCTGAAATGCTGCTCCTGTCCCGAAAGGGCCTACTAACACATCAGCCCATCCCCTCCCTTAAAAAGACATGAGATGGTTGGCCCCAGGCCCTCCCAATTCATGCAGATATCCGTAAATTAGACTCATAGAGACAGACCAAAACGTCCTCTGAGGGTATTAGACATGAGCACTTATGCCACTGAACATGTGAGAGGCTTTCCGGGAGTGCAGAGGGTATGATCAAAATACATGAAAATGCCATCATGAAGTCCCACCACAGCCAAGGTTTTTTTTACATGTTTCTATGCTGGCCTGTTGTGCATGTTCTGCTCCGGCATCAAAACACTTATACCTACGGGCAAGGTAAATTCAAATCACAAATAATGATTTTACCTGGCGCCAGTGATGTATTTATTTCTTGCAATGGGCAAAATGTTTTCCAAGAAGACAGCGCTACCGTTAGCAAGACGTAAGAGATTTAAGGAGAGTGAGTTAAACTTGTTTTTATTAGGTCCTGAATAGATACGTTTTAGATGGATGGCCCCAGTGATTCCTCATTATCATTATGTCTGTAATGATTAACTCATTAACTACTAATGCTAATGCTAATGTATCATAACAACTAAAGGAGAAAGCAGAGGTTTTAAAGCTGCTGTTTTAAAACAAGTGATGTGAATACCAGCGGCGGGCCACCAGGGCCTTCTAAGCCTTATCTGGTGGTCTAAACAGAATCACAAGGTTATATCTATTTTATAATTAAAAAATAAATAATGAGAAGAATATTTCTTTATTTTGTATAATTAAAAGTTATAGTTTTTTTTTAATAATGTAATTGTTTCTCACAAATGCTCTACATGTATTATAGCCCCTCGGCCGGCGTGTCGGGTGCTGCGTGATTGCGTGTTGCAATGAGTCAGCTCTGGTGGTTGAAGTGGCTTCGTGGGTCGGTCCACGCGCCCCAAACGTTGCTCAACAGGAGTAAATGCGCATTGCTCACAGTGTCTCCTTTTTTTTTCCTTAACATTTGGAGTGGCTCCGAGGGTCGGTCCCTTCGCCCCGTATGCTCGTGGTGGTGCCGAGTGGCGGAGGGGTGGGGGACTCTATGAGTGCGCTGTGTATTGAGTGTGTCGGTCTGGAACAGTAACTCCAGGGACACTTTTTCTTGGACTATACGGCACTCACAGTGCTGTGACACACGGACCGCCACTGGTAAATACCATACATGTTTATTCATTATGTGTGTTTTTGCCAGTGAGTGAGTAGTTTTTTTTTAGTTGTCATTGTAAATAAAAAATGAATCCACATATTAAAAGAAAAGATTCACGAATATATGTTGGATGTACACACAAATGTGTTTTAAATAAATGTAATAGGAATCCACAAATATATATATTTACAAAGATATTCAAATTTTCAAAACATTTTGTTAAAATTCTCAAACTGTGTGTACTTCACTGCATTTGTGCATTTGTATTTTTAGATTCTTCTGACATCCCTTGATTGACACATGCATTTTTTTTCAACAGGGAATTATCTGTAGCCAATTAGATGTCTCCTTAAGTAAGGTTAGTTTAGTTACATTCACAATATTGAAGGAAAGATCACCATCTGTCAAATATATATATATATATATATATATATATATATATATATATATATATATATATATATATATATATATATTAAAACTAAACATTAGCCAACCATTACCAAATGTAGTTAGTGGCTGGTGATTGGTGATAGACTTGTTACAGGGGATTCCCACTAACCCAATGATAAATAATATAAACTCATGGGGGTTCGCCTATTTGAAAATGAAGAAGACATCTAATTGGCTACAGATATTTCCCTGTTGAAAAAAATTAAGTCACGTCAGGGTAGTCTCAAAAAAACCCACGACCCAAAGTTTATATATAACAAGCAGTTTGTTAATGCTGGTTAATCAGTTTGAATATAAATGGATGTGGATTATTTTTTTATTTATAAACAACTTTTCTTTATGGGTGCAATTTATATATAAATAAAAAATACAATTGACACTGATCTGACTCCATAAATGAGTGAGTGAGAGCCACGCCACTGTCAAAACAACCAATTTCTCCGGTTCTCTGAACTGAATCCAAATGTGAAGGAATCAATTAATCTTAGCGAGGACAGTCCTTTATGTGTTTTATCCACCAGCAGGCAGACAGGCAGCAAACGGACTGCTGCTGATGTCCTTAACACTAGAGCAAACACGCACACACACACACACACACACACACACACACACACACACCACATTAAAGGACCATACCTTTGTTATTTATATTACAATGCTTGCACCTCAAATTGTGATTATTAGACAATCTTTTTAGAACGCCGTCATCGTTATAACCATTATGTGTTGATGCAGTTGTAGGCAAATTCTTGTGGGCTAGTAGACACATCTTGGACGTCAGCATAGTAGTAAACCTTAGTAGGTAGTAAGGTAGTAAACCTTAGTAACGCAAGAAGCTAGGGAATTCACCTTATCATTCTCATTTCAACGTGTTCGCTTATTGCAGGTCTTCCAGGATTAATCTTCTCAAAAAGAATTCTAATAATGCTGTTTTAGGTTTCGTTATTTTTCTAAACACGTGACAATATCCAACGTTCCAATAATACAGTAAATAGAATAGTAAAAAGGAGAACAACAATTATGGAAAAGAGAAAATTAGAACAGAAACTGATGTTTACCTGGAAAGTATGAAATGTTCAGAAATGAGCTACAACATTTAAAAAAAACACCACTTTAATCTAATAATTTGTACTCTACACATGTTGGCAATGATATAAACAAAAAACAGTTTGGTGCCTTCATGGTGAATAAAGCTCTAATTACATCACCCGCTAAAGCTTTAACAGGCTTTGACAGGCTCCTTTTCCTCTACTTCCTCTTTCCAGAGTGCCGTGATTTTACTAATATCGGATGTCAGATGGTCCAGGTATACGAAAAAGAGAGTGGTCTTAGAGACAGGCTGAGTTATGTGGCTGTCTGAGGTCTTATTACCAGTGTGCCGCCTTCAGGCAGTTTACCCATTAGGGAATACATTGAGCATCGCTCATACATTACCTCAACTTAAACAGCTGATCGATACTGGACATTTTGTGAGTTCTATGGGAATCACTCCATGACACTTACCATGATGTGTGTCATCCTTCAGCTCCGCCCACAGACATTGTTTTTTTCACCAGTAACCTCCTTTAATAAGATTATCGCAGAGCTGCAGCAGACAGCTGCGTGCTTTTTTTATTTACCACTTTTAAGTTTTATTTTTAATGAATCAGTGAAGACACTTTAATGAGCGTTGATTTCATTGTGCTTGTCTGTATATATTGCAGATGCATCAGAAAATAATCATTTTGTGGCACAGTGGCTCAAATTGAGTTTGTGGAGGTTGATGATTAAGATAAAAACACATTGTGGTGTATTGAGGTAAGTGACCTGGCGCTCTGTTCAGATAAGACTCCAATTAATCCAGACTGAATTGCAGTAATGTAAAATAAAGATAATTACTAAATCACCAGGCTACATTACTTTGATAGATTTTTGTTACTCAATGTTATTGCTGCGAGGAATACGAAATTAAATGGATTATATCACAGCATTTTCAGATGGATTACAACTGCTTTTAAATAACCGCAAGAGCAATTTCATCAGTCCTGCAATTCGAGAAGCCACTGACAGGCACTGCATGATTCAAATTGAACTTGCTCTCATCATTTTAATAAAGCACGTTAGTCTTCACCCCCAACAGGCGCACACAAACGCAAATACACAAATGGTGCACAACAAAGGCTCTATTTTATATGGAAAAACAGACACATGTTTATAAAATCTACAGAGAGCTGCGTCTGTTTTCAAAACTTGATTAAGCGTTTTAAATGACTGCATGAAACGATGAACGAATGCAATACTTGGTGTCAATCCAGCATTTTGATTTAAACTTGTGTGTCTTTTTGAGTCCTAGGTGAGAGGCAACACAAAATCAGGGCAATTTGTAGACATAAGTCTTCAATAAACATGGCCCTGTGAGGAAGGAGATGTCACAGGAATTGTGTTTTATTTGCTGTGTTTGAAGTTCAGGGTTTAAAAACAGTAAATAGTGGACAAGTAATCAAAGGCATGTGATGAGAGATTTCACGGGTGGTTATCTCCAGGTCCTTGCTGCCATTTCTGTGTGTGCCGAGAGATTGTGGAGAGCTCAGCGTGCCAAGCGCCCAGGGCTGCTGCAGTGGCTGCTCTCCTTTAAAACCATGCTGGCACAGAGCCCCCTATCGAAGCCAAGGCCTGACTCCGTAAGCATTCATTATGGCATCCATTAGAATAAACATCTCAACCTCCCCCAAGACCAGCTTCCTCGCTTTTAAGTGCCGTTTGACAAGGCTGCATCCAAGCTGCAAAATGAGAAGAGGGCCCACATTTTATTGTATTTATTTATTCATTTCTGTATTTAGACCTTTTTTCAGACAGAATCCTCTTACTGTTTTTACATGAAGAGCTTTTAAATGTTTGTCTCCAAGTGTTCCTGTCTCTATGGAAAACTGACAGTAACAGAGTGGAAAAGGGCCAATCGCTAATCTGTGTTTTTCTTAAGTGCAGGGCCACAGCGGCATGTGGTGCATTTGTGCCAACACTTAAAAATGTTCATATAGAATATACAATGTTTTAGCCAGTTGAATCAGTTTTGTGTATGGCATGGGAAATATTTGAGCAGAAAAGCTAACCCAGAAATAAACCTTTGTTCTTGTTCAGCCTTGTTCTTATCTGAAGGACACATCTAGAGACTAAGTTTAATCAAGGTGGGCTACAGAATACAGAGTACGTATTGAAGCAATCGATACAGGCAGGCTGACGGTAAATATTCCACAAACCTCATGAAAGAAGTTGCCAGTTTAGATAAATCATAAATAATGCAAAGTCAAGGGATGCATCGAGTTCAGTTATTAGTATTAGATACACAGTAAATATACAAGATGCCCATACCTAGTATGGTAGTTTGTGCTTGTAAAAGATAACAAGGGTAAAACAAAACTAATGACAGACAAAAACCGGCTGCTTCCGGTTCCCCTCATTGTTGAAGACAGACCAACTTCTTAGGTTTTAAACTAAAAAGGAGATCACAATAACTAAGTGCAACCCTCAATGTGAGGAATTTGTCTCTTTCTCTGCTGCAGCTGCTCTTCTGCCAACAAAGCCTGAAACAAAACACCAGGCATTATCATCACCATTATTGACAATAGCAACAGCAGTAATAACAACAACAAAGGGCATCCTGAGATATCAAGTCACATTTGTTTCCCCATTTGTTGTATGAAACGTACTGTAATAAGGCTGCCTTTCCACTTTCATTTGGAGTGCCAGGCTTGTCAGCGGGCCACGGACAGGAGGGTTTCATCAGCTCGCTTTTTACCCAGCCAACTTCACTCTCAACCTAACTAGGCCAACAGGCTTGACACTTTGCGTTGGAGTACGAAGTCCCACATAAATGAAATGCAGATGATTGGTAAAATAATATGATACACAAAAGCAAGTGTCATCAGGCTGTCATGTCTGCCTTGTTCCCCCTTGGTGTGTCGTGGCACGCCTTGGGCCACGTTGACTGCCTCCCCCTCACCCCTTCACCCCCTTTTCAAAAGCAGTCCAGGGACGCTGGTTGTCTGGCTGGCTGACTGACAGGCAGAGGGAGAGATGAACTGGATTGGGCTGCATGTTCCCTTTAATGCAGACGGAGAAATAAAGAGAGTCCAGCAGTCAACAACTCATAAGTAAATCTTTTTAAGAGTGAAAGTGAAAAAGACGCCAAGACAGTCACTATAAAACTTTAACAAGAGAGTCACAAAGGAGGAGAAACCCATGCCGTAGTGTGTGAAGAAGACAAGAATGAGTGGTTTACAGATTATGGGACTATTTTCCCTTCTCTTGACCCTTAGCCAGTGTCTGAATTTGAGATTAGCTCACTTTAAAAGATTTAAAGCTGATATTACTCACCAGCAGCAACTCATTTCTGCCTTGATGCTGACGTTCTAGCTATCTAAGGCATCTAAATTAAATTTTCAATTTTAGTAAACAACTCTACAGTGCTAAAAGATATACATCATATTAGATCAAAGGTTCTCTTCTTCCTCCTTTCTTAACAATGGCTCCAGTTCATTTGAATACCAGCTGATTTCAGTCAGGCTTCTGCATTTTTACTGCAGCCTGCGAAGCTGATGGAATACCTAGTGCTTGCTCTCTGTCTGTGGGTACACAATTGTTTTTTATTCATACATGGATCTATATTTGATTCCTGTTATCTCTGAAATTATTTTGATAATAATTGAGCTAAACCATATCTCAACACACACTTCGGACTTCTAGTTACTTGCTCCTCCATCATCTCCCTCCACAAACAATAGGGGGAGCATGAGGGAAAGAACAGACTGGTGTTGTTTCTTGGAAATTAAGCAAATTGGATCATTTGCTGCTTGGATGCAGTAGAGTGATGTTCCTCCGCTTCAAATTTACAAGTAAAGTACCTAATAATGCCAAGCAATTAGGAAGGACTGCCACTACACAACAGGGACTGGAGTGATTGCTAATGTGGATTAGGCTGCATTATCCAGTCGGTGGAAGGAGAGGGGTCGACACTGAAAGGTGGTGTTATACGAGCACCAAGGACAATGCCTTAAATGCCACACTTCAGCAGCGAGAAGGGATTTGTCCCTAATTAATTTCCAAAGATTTCTGTCGCCCATGTTTCTGAAGGCCAGCTTGGTGAAAACTCAACACTGAAGTGCCCTCCAGTAGTTAAAGCCCTGAAAAAATGTTCAACATCATTAAAAAATATCAAGTATCTTTTGCTTCCTCCTCTCTCACACTACATTATCTACAGTAGTTCTACCTTTTCTATCAATTATAAAACATGTCACTGTTGCAGTTAAAAGTGTTAGACTTACAGTATAAAGGAAGTAACCATTTGATTATCTATACTACATAAGCAAATTCTATGGTTAATATGAATACAGTGAAGAACTGTATCTTTTTTATCTGCTTATTTATGTGACAGTAAATGTACAGTAAGCTTTTGTATTTGGCTCAATAGGACAACATTTAGGAGGTTTTGAAGGAAAATCTTAAGCATTCTTTCCATTTCCTAAACTTTGCACCACAAATGTGCTCTTCTCTCATCGGAGAAATGACTGCAGGGCAGTTTATCTGAGCTCTGCCATCTGACGAACGGGTTTAGTGGCGACGAGGGATGTGGTTCTGGATGACAGATTTTAATTACAGGAACAGAGGCTAGTGACACTCGAATGACCAGTCGCAGCTTACCATCAGCCAATCACCGCTGATAACCAGATGATGAGCACAGATCGACCAATTAGCTGTGAAAGGGCAGCAGTGCCACATCAGCTACAGTGCTGCTATGCAGTATGATCTTCATTGTAGGAGCAAATCTCAGAAGACAGACTTCAAAAGTCGTGTCAAAGTGGCTAAAATGTTGGTCTGTAAATAGGGGTTAGTATCTTCAAGGCCCTTGTAACCGATCGGAAATATTTTGCAGCCATGCCGTAGAAAAAAACCCCATCGTGATAAAGATTAGTCTTTTGTTTGTTAAATTGAAAATTACACCTAATGTCTTTTTATGTAACAATATTGTATTGGTATACTTAATAGTATGGTGTTTCTCATAATTCACAGCGTATAGGATTTTATACATAACCAATCAGGGGTCCCCTGAGGCAAACATTTGAGTCCACAAACTTGACAGTTGGTGCCTGCCGGCATGATCGGATGACAAAAGTTACATTGAAAAGACACGGCCCAAGTTTTTAATTAAGTCCAGTGCTAAGTGCTCCTGTGATGGGATAATACTTTCTGCAACTAGTTAGTGTATAATATTATGGAAAAATGTGAAAGAAAATTCCTTCATATGTTCTCTTCAAGCTTTTTTTCTCATGATGTACCACTTGTACTTGATGTCCCTGTAGGGAACAGACACTATTGTGAGTAAAAAATAGTTTTCTACAAAATACACAACAACTTTCAGCAGCTTGCTTCAGTGCTTGATTGCTCATGCGTGTGGTTGTTGCTATAGTGAGTGTAGTTAATATCGTTACTGCGATCATATTTGCTTTAGATCAGTGGTTGCTTCTGCACTGTGAGTGTGAGATGCTCAGACCAACAGCAACGCAGGCCTTTCCTGCCGTACGCAGAGCATAGAGTAGAACCAGAGCGGCTTCGTTCTCGTTATGCTGCAGTCGCAGCCTGCTGGTCTGTAGATACATAGGCATTTAGGCGAGAGGCTGAGAGTACTGCAGTGTGAATGGTAACACCCAGGACAAATTACATGGCGAGAGAAGCAGGGCCTCTCCCCCGCTGAGCCATGGTGGCATCACAGGGGCGGAAAATGACAATTCCTTGAAAAGGTCATACAAGACGGCTGCACTGTGATACGAGTTTACAGCAAATCTGACAATCTTAATTCAAATCATGACATTCCCCCAAAAAGTAAAACGCTTTCATCTCCCCATGTCAGAACAGCAGTCTGACCTTTAGCATGTAAGAACTTCACTGAGTTTTAACAAATGCTAATCAGAGCCCTTCGTTAACGGGGTTGCGTTCCACGCACACCTTCATTTGCAATTCATGCATTTCACACTGAGATTCATACGACTTCTGTTATATTCTCTTAATTCACCTATATTTTCTATCAATTGAGCCATCTCAAACGACATGATAAATGTCATTATAAGAAAGCGGTCATGGCGAAAAGAGTGATGCCTTTTGTCAAATTCTGTACCATTTAATATTGTGAGTTTTAAATAGGCTTGTAACCTGACACTGTAAATGCCAGTAAGTAGGTGTATTTCCTCTTATTCTCCACACATCAGGGATTTTTCCTTCCTAAACTGGAAGAAAGTATTTGACAGTGAATTTCATGCTTCAACCAGCCCCCTACCCGCATGGCCAGTGTCGCCCCATACCTTAATACCACTGAAGATGAAATGTCATGGAATATTTACCTGCAGAATTACAAAGCCTACATCTGTTCACAGTTTCTGTATTTTATACTTGCTTTAATCCAAAAAGACTTTTATTCAGGTTCTAAAGTTCGACTCATCTTGCAAAAAAAAACTGACCGTCTGGGAGTCTATGAGAAAATTATGATACTTCTCACTTAGTAAATATTTAAAATAACAGATTATGATCTCAGTTCCTAGTTTTAAGTCTTCTTCAATACTGCATGATGTTAATTTATGGTAGAGAAGAATCGAGCAGAAGGTAGAGAAGAATCTAAATAGTTTGTAATACCAAAACTTTTTTGAGTGCCTCTCGCACAGATATTGAACCAATTGCACCAAACCAACCAACCGCTTATAAAACCTTGTTAAAAGACAATGTTTTATAAGTTATCCTGTTTCTATTGGAGCGTCTCTGCGTCACCAGCAACATCAAGGTCATCTCCCCGTGGAATAAAATAGTTTGTTGCACTAAAAGTTAAGTTGCTCCAGATTTACAAGGAGCAAAAGCCAAGAAGCTAAGTGAGGGTTCAAATATTCACAGAAACAGAAACGATCCATTCTTCAGTGAGCCCTGATCTGTGTGACAGTGAAACGATCCCGAGCTCTCGATGAAAACCAAACATAGGCAGCAATACCAACGGGCTACTGTGTGGACCCGGGGAGATAGGGCAGCAAAGCCTGCCTCACAGCTGGGTGCCCAGATTAATAGGCAAGATAGACATAGTGTATGTGTTTACTCATCACTCTGATTGTGCCTGTCTGAGACAAAGGCTTTATTTGAACAGGTCAGGATGGTAGATGACTGTATAAGAAGCATTATAAATGAAGATAGGCTGGGAGGCTGCAGCATAATGATGTATACTCCATCACATCAGACCTGTCTGAGCCACCCCTGCCTTTTGAATATTTGAATATACTTACAGTATCAAACACACCTCCCCATTCTCCTCTCAAAAACCACCCCACTACAGAAAAAAGGCCTTTAATATATAAAATACCTATGCTGCTGTGTCAGTTGAGGAGATTTCAGGTTTTACAAGAAGCAGCAGTTCAGGATGTGACCCGGTGTCGTGCATATCTTCTGTCTCATTGTAACGTTTCTCTTGCCGAGGTTAATGAGCTTGACACCCGGTGCCCTCGG
Source organism: Clinocottus analis (assembly GCF_023055335.1). Classification (NCBI taxonomy): domain Eukaryota; kingdom Metazoa; phylum Chordata; class Actinopteri; order Perciformes; family Cottidae; genus Clinocottus; species Clinocottus analis. The sequence continues at coordinate 495,968 of NW_027176076.1, forward strand.
CCTGCTTAACAGACAGTTACCCTGCACTCCTCCCTCTTTTCTCTCTGTGTGCCGCCAACCTGTAGCCTAACATCTCCATGGCTGAAAACAGCAATTTCACTTAGCACGTGCAGCCAGGGAAAAGTTATCAAGCAGCACAGTGGTCAGCCGTGCTTTTTTTTCAAGACTGTTCAGCAGGGTCACACGCTCAGCAATGAGCTGCATCTACTTTGTCTGTCCGCCGGAGCCTCTGTGGGATTAACTGCCTCTTCTTTGTCTCATTCATGTCTTCACTGTTTTATATAAGGTGCTTGCTGATCATTAGAAACACTTTTCATATTATGCGGTGTCTATTTTAACCAATCCTAATTATTTAATGACGAGCAAACACAAGCCAATTTGAAGGACCTATCTTTAAATCTGTGGCCTCATGCATTTTTAATTGAACATGATTGTAGCATTAACAGCTGAATATGCAGCCAGCCTTTTCTCACATTAGTCTCAGCCTTAAGTGAAAGTGCCTTAAATTAAAAGGCTATAGAAATCAATACAAGTGGCATCCATGAGAGAGCACATATCTTCGACAGTCTGTCTCCTAATGCATCACTCACCACATGCTCTGCTCTTGTGTCTAAAAGCACTTAATGTGCAATAAGAAGCCGCCCACCTCAGATGTTGCCAAATACGGGAGATGGCCTGTCTGAGGAAGCTTAAAAGTTCGTCTAATGCTACATTAATGGATTATCTGGCCCCGCCTCTTTGTAAGAGTGAAACTTATGCTGAGAAGCGCTGTCAAAAGATGTTTAATGGAAGCTGGCACACAACAAAGTCAAATATAAAGTCCAGCTTTTATATGATGCAAAAAAAAAAGTGCTTACAGAACTGCGTTCAGAATGAGTTCATAGTTTAGCACATTAATTTAATATAGTATATTCTGCATGTTTCCTGGATGATCTTTGAGTGCCAAAGAGGGCTTTATAATATATAGTTTAAACCACATCCAAATAAAATTCATTTCAGAGAGACCAAAGGCGATGATTGGGAGACTCAGAATCTAAGCTCTCTGACACGAACAGAGATGGAGGTCTGAGTGGCTGCAGATCATTTCCACGAGACAATTTGATACAGATTTCGTACTGGCAGGAAATCATCTGTTTTTCTTCCTCTTATAGGTGAAGTTCCTTTCTTCATATGTATCCCTCATCTTCCTTCTATCGGAGACTTTACCCTACACATAAAACTGAACACACAGATTTGAAAGAGCAAAATAGTGAATCTGCAGCGCCGGCGAGAGAGGCTGCGAAGGACTGCATGAAAAGAACTCATTAAAAGTGTGACTCACACACGGAGACGCTGCAGCTTGCACTGAGTTGAGATTATTTGTGAGCAAATCCAAGACTGTTGTCCAACAACATATTTTGAATTGCCCCAGCACACACACGCACACTTGTGTACACTTGCAGACACCTGTGCACACACACACACACACACACACACACACACACACACACACACACACACACACACACACACACACACACACATATATACACACACACACACACACACACACTCCATTGCACAAGATCTTCCCTCATAGAGTGAGAGTCAAAACTGAAAAATAGATGAGATCTTTGTCACTCAAATGGCTGTAGGATTCTTAAGTGCTGTCAGAGTACGGATGAGGCCAACATGCATTATGGAAGACAACGCCTTGCTAAGCGCCTCGGCTCTCTGCCTGGACCACGGCACAAAACTGTCTAATGGAGTTGAAGACATGGTAATTTCTCTGGCAACCTAAGATTCGATAATAATATCTAAAGTTGGACGCTAATTAATCTCAGAGGTATATCACAGGCCTAAGGCCTTTCTGCACTGTCTGGGGTTGATAATTCCTTCCATCTGGGGTGCTGAGGAGCATTAATGTGAGTTTACCAGATTAGCCCCAGACACAGGATCTTTAAAGGGAAATACTTGTTCTCTTTAGATTGGAGATCTGTCCTCCTCGCACAGCAGTGTGGGGGATAGGCCAATAAAGCCCTATTGTGACTGGTTTAACTGTATGGCTATATATGGAACTGCCTGCCCCAGAGAAAGCTCTTTTTTTACTGATGTGTAAAGCAGGACATGTGTGGTATTCATTTAAATCCCTGCAGCGTGCATGCCTTTCCAATTACACTTGAAGTGGACTTTCTCCCAGGACATGCTCTTACAGATCTTATAGTCCATCGTAGTAGATACGCATCTGTGTAGATTAACCAAAAGCTACTGTATCACACATTTTAAAACTTATGTTATTTTAACTGTTATTGTCGCTGTTTAGATGGAGGAGATTGGTTCTCATTACAGCTACCATGATTTATGGAGGCTAAATGTGAACACAATGACACATGTACAATGATATTTGTCTCTTTCCAACACATGTGATAGTAATTCTATGTGTTGCCAGTTTTAGCGAGTTCTAGACTTGTCCTGATAAGACCAAGGTCATCTGTGAGGAGTGTCTGCATAAGAAATGAGCGCAAGCTCCCAGCAGACTCAGCAGGAAGGCGAGGGAGATGAGTTAATAGTCACCACTCTGGCTTTTAAGTCATGAGTTCCTAAGTCTTTGTCCATGGCTGTATCCGAGAGTGAGAACGTTGTTGAGACAGCGACAAGAGCAGGAAGACAGGAAGAAAGTGACAAAATTGATGCTGGAAGAGAGACATAACAACAGAGAACAAGTGGATATGTGTTCATGTGGCATCGGCATCCATTCTTTTCCCCTAATCATTTTCAAAACCATGTCCCCTCTGTAAAGCAGTAAAGTTTTACTCTTTATTCACACACCAAAAATTCAGATTACCCACAGTGCCGCAGACTGAATCCAGAGTCACTACGTTAGTTAAGTGAATTTCCCCATGTGCCATTTCGGGTAAGCACGAGAAGCCGTCTCCTCTACAGTTTGTGTCAGTCACAGCTGGCAATGACAAATTATTAAGGTGGATTTGACATGAAATGTTGGACGTAGTCACCCTCTACCTTTTCTCCACCCATTAGTCTCTGAGAGGGGTACTTGACAGGGAGCGCCATCAGCTAGCATCAGCTCAGTCAGCACAGCTCTCTCTCCTCCCCCGCAGATGCACCTTGGGCCTGCAGTGGTCTCCTCCTCTCCTTTGTTCGGTGCATCTGTTCAGCGTCAGATGACAGCACTGATTAGCCTCACTCAGAGTCTTAATAAGACAACCGGAGTACAGAAAAGCAGCACAAGGAGAATACAGACACACAACCACACCAGATCAGTACATTCCCAGCCTGTATGCTTACCCTACTCCCTTACCCTTAACCTCACTGTGAGTCTGTTCTTAACCCTAATGAGGTCTGGAAAATGTCCCTTGCTGACGCTGTTGGTGATTTGTCCAGATTTCACAGTCTGAGCATCTCTGCTGTTGTCCCTGAAGTCCACACTGCATGGCCTGAGAGACACTTATTTTAATTAGCTTTATCATGTCGCTATCGCAGTCTGTTAATGTCAAACTTTAGTTTACTTTAGAAAGAATGCACTACCTTAATTCTCACTGCTTTCAATGTTTAACCATCCTTTATTTGCATGCCATGTTTTCTCAGTGTTCATCTGAAGTGCAGCAATGTTAAAGTATGTCCTTAAGCTTAAAGAATGCCAACAGAGTAGTTTTGGTGTATCTTTTTTGACAATAAAGTGGTGTTTTCTCTAAATAACAAACAATGGTATAGTAGTGTTTTCCTCTCTAATTAAATGGTAAAACAAGAACCAGACTGCTCCAGATATATACATAGACTGTTTTATGACAGGCTTTGCTGCATTCACATCCTGTGGCACTGGAAAATTTTGTTTTCAATTATTTGCATGTTTGGTAACACTATAAAGTGCCACAAAAACAAGGGACTTTTATTTATTTCATTATAGTTGCTAATTGGTCAGTCTAACAAATATTTATCAGTGTTTGTGTAATTTATTAATTCGAAGTGTGACATGGACATTTAGGAGCAGCATAGGAGAAATAAACATTTAGTTGTTTTTGTTATAGTTTCTAGTCCGATGTGTATATAGGTACGAGTGGGTGAGCAGCCACAGCTCTCTGTAATGCTGCGTCCCTGCAGGGTGAACTTCTCCCACTCGTCTTCACCGTCTCCCCCACTGCCTCCTGGCGGATGCTTCTCACTCTGATATGTGTGTCCCAGCCCACCTGTTCAGGCCTCATTACTGTCAGGCCTGTGTTAATAAATATCCAGGTGTAGAGCGCTCCTCGTTGCCTGTACTTCATCACCGAGGAGCGCAGTCTGCTGGGTGCCCCCTCCTCTCCTGCAGCAGGGCTGACAGGAACCATGATTACACTGTAAGCACTGTAGTTATTCACCTTCTGCCCAAACTCCGACACTGCACTCCATCTTACACATCGGCACGGAGAGACACACACACACACTGCTCATGCACATGTACACACAACCATACGGGACCACACACACACACACTGACAAACAAATACTTACAGATATTTGCTCTTTCATTCTCATTATTTTTCCTTTCAGTGCAACCACCAGGTAACATGGGCGATACTTTGCCATGTGCAGTGTAGGAACATCCCTACAGCAATGTTTGGTGACAGCTAGTGGAGGTCCAACACTGAGCTATAAATTATGCATAACATTAAAACACATTGTTTCAAAAGACTGACAAAACTTACTTTTCTATAACTCATGTCACCTAAAGATAACATGGTCATGTATTTTCTGAACACATTTCTGAGCAAATTGAGCCAATATTCACTGTGTCATGAAGTGTTTTTTATACATTAGATTTTTTTTCTCCCTGCTTATAGTAAGTATGTCTTCAACCTTTGTATGAAGCCTTTGTTCATTTGTAGTCACTAAGACAGCATAATATACGTAATAGATTATCCAGCACCTCCTTCAATGCATATCAAGTATGTTTTGAGGATTGAGTCCTCAAAGTTTAGCCTGTTTCTAATACTAAAGAACCTGTTCAATGTTCTGCATGAGTGACATTGTTATGAAACAACACAAAGGAAGATTGCAGAACTAGAGAAACCTGGAAATAAGTTAACATTATTTACACTGAGAAATAGTTTTGCAGAAAGACTATTATGCCTCGATAATGATTTTTAAAAAAAAATATTGGGAAAAAAAAGACATTTTCGCTAATGAACAAACTTTTGTGATTGTTGTTTTCCTCAAAGTAAGTGAAACACCACCCTCAAAGGACTGAATGAGTTATACTTTTGTTTTAATCAAAACAATATAATATGAACTGTGTGGTGGGAACCAGTACCCACTATTAAAATATATGCAGCTGGAGAATTTATAGTATATATACAAGGAGTTCTTTCATAATTCAGGTCCTTTAACATTTGCTAAAGATCACCAAAAATGTTACCATATTTAATTCCTTTTGCTTGAAAACAATCTTGACAGCCTGTCATTAAATCAGCAGTCCTGCATCATTCTGTGCAGGCCGTTGCCTCATTGCATGCATGAGGTCAGTGTGACTGGGGTGAGTGGGTTAACATCGCCTGAGTGAGGGCTCTCGTCTCAGCAGCTCCTGGCAGCCGGGACGGCGATGGCGGTGGCCAGGGGAATAACAGGGAGGACACAACCACTTGACTCTGGAGAAGCAATCAGACACTAAGGGGTTTAATGCACTGCCTTGGGTCTGAGCCACAGCAATCGGGTTTGATAGCCGTGTCATTATGAGAGGAGGGCGTCTGGAGGTCTTCAGCGGACAGGGATTAGAGGAGGAGAGGGGGGACGTAGAGACCGAGAAGTGAAGAGGAAGAGAGCGGGCAGCGGGAATCTCTGCTTCCGTCGCTTTGGATGTCGGCCTTTCTAACATCCTCAACTCTCATCATCACACTCCCACTGCTCTCTCTGATTTCCCCTCACAAAAGTGACAAACAGAAAGGACAATAGTGGAGGTCACTACCACGTTGTGGTGCTCAGCTTGTTTTACACCAGACATAATTTCCTGCCGTGCGGACAATTATAGTTTATTTCTCTGGCAACAGCTAATTAAGATAATACAATATTGGTGACAGCGTCTAAAGCATTTCCTCTTTTTGTTTTTTTTTGTGCCTCCACCTCCCTATGCCCTCTGTATTCAGTGTAAGAGGGAGACAACATTGCCACAAATTTGAGAAATTCTATGAAAATTATAATTTTTGAACAATCTGCATTAATAAACTTAACTATTATTGAATTGCTTGATGATCTTCTTTGCTCGACTAATGCAACCAATTCTATGAGTGTTCACCCAACTCCTAGAAACATTTGTGCTGTTGAGAGAGTGCTCATAGTCTGTGCTCATGTGTCTACAAGAGAGAGAGATGTCGAGAGTGAGTGTGAAGGAAGTCAACCTGTGATGGATGCGATGGCAGATGCTAGCGTAAGAGTTGTCATCAGCATTCCCGGAGCCTTATGGAAGAGAGCCAGGTACACAGCTTTGATTGGGCCTACTGTGGCTGTGCTGTTTGCCACAGCATAGCTTTGATTAGTGTCTCCATGAAAATGTATGCCCTATGCTCAAAGAAAACTGGGGGAGTAACTACCTGTCAGGAAATTCACAAACAAGGCTACTTAGAGCACTGGGAACTGTATATTTTAAAGTCTAATATTCCCCACCATTTCCTTTCATTTCATTGTGGGGGGGCTTGCCAAATCCCTGCTGGTACCCCACTGCACCCTTGCAAAAGGTGCCCAGATAAGGAGGAGGTACACCTCTATCCCCCACCCAAAGGTAGATGTGGGAGAAGGCGCTCCCTCAACCACACAACAAAGACTTTCTGCCAGATGCTGTGAATACCAAAAATCCTTGCACACACACAAAATATATAAATTAATCAGAGTGCAGGTAAATAAATAAATAATGTATAAGAGGAGCTAATTAAATGTGTTTATTCCTGTTATCATATGCTGCCCTCATTTCCACCACTTGAAGTCATGAATCATTAAGTGGCTGCTAAATTGGTCTCTGGGGCCGTCCTAGTGGCAGGGGGCGGTCAGATCCTGTCTGGCAGAAGGCAGGTGTGCAGCGGACGGACGGATGGCCTGTGCTCCTGTAGTCCTCGGACAGAGGGGAAGGAGGCATCATGCTGGGAGGTGAGTGGCCGTAAGAGAGCCTGTAGCAGAGCGGCTGACAGGACTGGCCGTCACCGGGCCGGCTCTGCTTTGATTAATGAGGGCATTTGAAAGACAATTAGTGGGAGCAGATTTGCCTTCAACTACCTTATCAATCAGAACTATTTTAATTCAATGTGTAGCACCCACCGCACCAAAATGAGTGGGAAAGTATTGTGAGTCAAGGAAAGAACATGTTGCCAGTCAACAGGGGAAAAGTGGGGAAAGGAGGGCTAGTATATTAAATTGCATGTGCTATTCCTCCTAGGACCTTGGAGACTTAAGATGGATCGGGGTTGTTGTTGAACTTGTAGCAGCCAACTCCTCATAAACTGCAAACAAAGATGAGAAATGATACACATACTAACTACACTATGTAAAAATGAGTAATGTTAGCCTTAATGCATGCTATTCTATTGTGCTTACTCTTATTTTTATAACATATGTAAGACATTATGTGAAAGATAAATATGTTCTGTGCCATAAGAACAGTTTTGGCCACTGTACAGGTATTCATGTCGTCACGTAGCTAAGCCAATGCAAACCTATCGCCAGACAGAACATTGATATTGGATTACGTCCAATGACAACATTGTTTAACGTTGTGTGCCAGAGTTTTTGAATGGAATATAAACTATGATTCTGGTTAGGAATTTAAACACTTGCTCATGATTAAGGCCAGATCATAGGAACAGTCTTCAGAAAAGCAAACATAATTTGTTGGATTGTTACGAGACACAAACTCTACACTACTTATTGCGTTGGCACTGAAAGAATCATTCAATGTGGACGTAATTCCTCGGGATACCGGGCTGGTATTCATGTGAGCAGAAGAAAATGGTTGTCAATGACAAGAGTCACAAACAGGTCTTCCAATTTAAACCATTTAAAAAATACACCAGGTTTCTTATCTTACACCAAATGGTTAGGTAATAAAACAACATTGTTAAGGGAAAGTTCATAGTTTGGGTGAAAATTATTACTTTCACCATAATGGTAACAATAACAACTACTTAGATCAGGGAAAGACTGAAGCCATGTTCAAAAGAAACCAATGTTGACAGCCAGTATGAAGCGGTAAAGATACAGCGGTCTCCCGTGTTTAAGTCTGATATTCTGTTGACCCTAAGCTTCTCCCTCAGTTGACTTTGGGGCTCTAACACAATGTCACGCTACTCCCTTGTAAGCCCATATGGGCTGGGCGCCATATGGTGCAGCCCACTCAAATAAACAAATCAATCAAAATGTTGTCCTTTGCTCCTACCAGACAAGAATACCACTGGGCCACTAGAGGGCTTTGTCACTTGAGCATAAACAATCGTAATTTTACTGACACAACTGGCATTTCTTTGTTGTTGTTGTTGTTTTGTTGGGGGCGGGGGGGATCACACACTAGTAATTTTGTAAGAGAGAGGAACTGCAACTACAAATAGTCAGATAAACAATTAGCAGAGAGTAAGATAGCCCACACCCACTGAGTGGTATAACTGTCTAATGTCCTCAATGGGGTTTAGAGCCAGGTTTCCCTGCTTTCATGCTACAGCTATGATTGCTGAAGCTTACTTAAACAACCAACATATTGATCTGTCACCTAAAGAGGTACAGACAATCTTGCAGAAAATCTTACTTAACCTTCTTCCCAGTTTTACTCACAAAAGTCTTCACAGCACATTTTACTCTCTAGCAGTGACGGCTGCTGTGGTCGATATTCAGGACATTTTTTCCAAGTTTGTGACAGACCAGAAGAGTGCTCAATATATTAAGAGTTCACTTCAGTGCTGCAGCATTTCATCTCATTCTATACGTCCATCTTCTTGCACAATTACGCTTGTCAATGATTTGAGCTCAAATAATTTGAACCACTGGAGAAATGATGTAGATATGCCATTGTGCTTAAGAGGCTGAAAGATGTGTTTTCATAAAGCTGAAAACAAGCAAGTGAGGAAGTGTCTGTATTGATCCCACTGCTTGTAAATAAAACAGGGGCAATGAGCAAAAAGAAACAAACAACTCTGGCAGAGAGAACATGGGGAGAAAAAAAAATCAATAGGTTCCCTCACTGGTGGGTCCTCTCTAGTCAGGCTATTCTCTCTGGGTGAGGCTGGTTTCTGCAGAACGTAGGATGAGAGCGTCCAATCAACCTTCTCTTGATTTTCTAATTCATGTGATCTACAGAGAATGCAGCTCATGTATATTTAACCTCTTCAGCTGACAAGGAAGTGCCAACAGTGCCAATAGCTTTTCAGCAAAAGATGAAGCAAAGTTATAATACAAAATGATTCATGGTCTGTGTTTTAAAGGGGCACTTCACGGGTCAATTTCCAAGCAGTGCAGTCTGTGAAAACAAAGTCATCTGTGACTCTGGAGAAGCTTTGTCAAGTTTTAAAAAAGTTACTCATATTCATTCTTTTTTTTTAGGGAGGGTCAAAATATAAAATATAGTCTCAAGTTGCAAAGTGGTCATTGTAGGATCCATTGTTTTTGGAGTTGGGATAAAAAGCCAAGATTTCCTATGCAGCAACTTCTGTTTTCCACACGTCTCTAAACATTCTTTAGCTGCACATACTTCCCTTTTTAATGGAGAGAAAACGTGTGGTGTCCTTTGTTGTCCTAAGTTTATATATGTATTTATTGTTGTGTATATATATATATATATATATATATATATATATATATATATATATATATATATATATATATATATATTGAATGTCTCGTTTTAAATCAGTAAAGTCTTTCTACCTTGTTGCTGCTGAGTCACCAACTGAATTCCGTTGATGACGATAAACATCCTTATCCTTGGTGTATTCAAGTATAGGTCATATCCTATGGATTAAATTATTATTTTATTTTTCAAAGATGTAAATGGATACGTTTTATGTAAAGATAAGTAGACTTGGTGTTAGTTTGTTGAGAGGATTACAATTAGTAGGATGGCCTCCAATATGCCATAATCACAACATCATGGCTTTAAACATGAGATACTTTGCATCCTCTCTTCCTGTGTCACAGTTTCAAAAAGGAAAGAGAGCAAGATAAATGCCAATACATTTTTTGAAATTAAAATGTTGCATCATAAAGCAGATCAGCTGTGGCGTCAGAGAGTCTATTTTGAAAACAGAAAAAAGATCCTAAGATAGCATTTGGACATTTGGGAAAGTGACATCATCTTGAGCCCAAACATATTTAACAGCCCCATTTCCAAAGGCCCAACTGATATATTTGGCTCCAGTGTGGTTAAAGCCAGGCCGGTAGCGGCCATCCTGCCTCTCGGTCTTGTTCCAGCTTTCAGGCAATAAGGAATGCTGCCTGCCGCCCTCCATTTCCCATTAGCTGTTTTATTTCATGGGAAATTTGCTTCCTGCTTGCTGTAATTGCTAACTGGGCACCTACTGATGTGGGCATTAGGATTTTTAATACAATTTTTTACGCAGGTGGGAATGCACACATTACCCTTTTAGTAGCACATTATTTGATTGTCATTCCTAATTATTGACCCATACACTGTGTGGAACAAAGTTAAATATTGTGACTAATGTTATTAGCTAAATACATGGCTATGACTTTGTTTCCACATCCCCACTGCAAAAGGATGATAATAACGTCATCTGAAGACCTAAAAACTTTGGTGTCATTATTTCCAGTAGCGGCTCTGAAACGGAACCAAATCCTCAAAAGCAAAATGGCATGTTTCACCAAAAGACAGTGCTGTATATGTATCGGCATGAGCAGACCTGTAGAGAAAGACAGCAAATTAAGTCAGAAAAAAAACAATGTGAAGGATATTTCCCCTTTTCTCTTATACATAAAGACACAGACCATGTGGTGAAACTGAATGCACAGAATTTGAAACAATGACAGGGCCACATCCACGACATGTTCTTCAAGAAAATGTGTCCATGGAGCAAAAAAAACAAAAAACAGTTAATCTCACCTCCTGGTAATTAATTTTGCCTTGTTAATTCATAGCATTTCTAAGGGTTTGGTTTCTGCAAATTGGTGGTGAATTGTGTGTTTGGAATTTAAGGCACATGCAGTACTGAATGATAAAATTGCAGTCGTTCTCCAGCAGCGGCCAGAACCGGGTGCCATAATGATATTCATTTTCAAACAGGAGAACATACTAATGGGCAATTAAGATGATCAAGCCTGCCAAGATACACGTGAAGAACGGAGTGCTGGTGCCAGTGATTACGTGTCCTCCGCCCCTGCCTCCTTCCTGCACTGGCCCGGGCTTTGTCTTATGTGTGTGCATAAGTAGCAGGGAGGGAAAGAGGGAAAAGGCTCCAAAAGCACAATATAATTGAACTTTCCACATTATTTCTCACTAATATGTGCTGCCACTTGGTCTCATTAGTGGAATGATGTGCTCTGCCATTCTGGAATGAACTCTTTGCCCGAGTAATTAAGGCTCCTAAAGTTTCTAGTCCTTTGTTTAAAGAATTCGTCCTTGTGCTCTCCATGCCCCATCAGCTGCCTAATTAGCAGGACCTTTGTGTGATTAAAAATTCTCACAGAGATTCCGTTGGATATTTTCCTCTGTTAATGAGTGTTTGTGGACAGCTGGGAACGGGCGCAGGCTCCCTCCTTGTAAGACCTCCTGTGCATTGGGCAGACCTCTGTCAGGGCCCGAGAGTGAGAGCTGTCATTTCTGTAATAGGGATGGAAATTGGTCAGAACCTACCAAGGCCCCCTGCAGGAATGGAAATGCCTTGAAATATAAATGAGGATGAATATTCATATTTCTTCCACTTTGATGAAAAAAAAAAAGATGCCATGCTATTAGGATGAGTATTAATATACATGTCCGTCAGTTAAAGCACCACCAGGAACTCTGTGTGCTATGTCTGCCCATTAGCCTGTGGCTTCATTTGCTATTATCCTCAGGTTCTTTTTCTCCCTAAAGCTGGGGTCACCCTCTCCACTGAGAATTGCACATTGGCGGCTTTCCTTTTGTTACAATTCTCCCACTTAGTGAGTGTTTCAGAGAGAGAGAGACTGAGAGAGAGACATTTAATGAAGCCCAGTCGGAAGTTAGGTAAGCAGGGGTCAAATCCAAATGAAACGAACAAGCCTTCTACTTGCGCAGCAGGAGAACAGCAGAAATCCAGAGGGAAAAAAACTAGCAACATTGGGAGGAAAAGGCCTGAAGAAGAAGAAGTCCATTGCCATAGCTGCCTGAGACGGATGCCCTTGAGTCTTGAAGACAATTTTTCGCTTCCTCTCTGTCTTCATTTGTCTAAGAAAAGATGTTTGTGCACTTGTTCTTACAATGCCTCATATGTACAGTATGGTTCAGTAATGAGATGAATGTTTTTCACATGGGAAGATCTCTTCAGTTCACAGCTAAAACAGAAGCTGCCCTGCTATGACGAAAGAAGATGACGCCCTTCAAGCTGGTTGTGTCAAAAGTGTCGCTTTGGAGGAATGTAATGATACAACTTCACTTGCACATGGAGTGTTTCAACCGAGGGATAAGGGAACCGAAAATATATTTTTTTAAACCATCATTATTAACACAGATAGTGCTTGTTATGGTTATATTACAAAAAAAAAATACCTGGATCAACAGAGAAAAACCCAGCTATGATATGTTATCGTCATCATGGTGAAAATTACAACTGAAAGGGCACATTAAGCTTGTCAGTAGGGCGTTAATAACTCGTTAATTCCTCAATCGATTAACGGCGTTAATTATTTGATCATTGGTTAACTGCATGTTGTTGTTTCTTTGCATTGGTTGGGTCTTATCACTTCCGCACACAGGTGCTGCATTTTAAATCTCCCAGACGGCGTAGTTCAGACCTACACGTCTTACAGCACTCCCAGTCCGGCCCGCATGAGGTCAATCAAAAACGAAAGACAAATAAATAAGATGCACGCCATAAATGCGATACAACGATACTGCTTTTACTTTGAAGGCAATTTATGTACATCTGCTTCTGTAGCCTCACCGACAGGCAGTGTTGACGACTTGCTGATTTGAGCCTGACGTACATATTGTTATGTAGTTTCTGTTCTCAACTCACCTCACAAAACTCTCACAGGCCTCTCAGAGGCTCCGCGTCCAGATTGAAAATTATTGCGCAAAGCCGCCGCTGCTACCTGTCAGCTGTCCTGTACATCTCCACCTCAATTAATTAGACTTCAGTGCTCTTGTTCAAGCCAACACAGACTGGACTTTTCACACTGAGTAAGAAAAACTGAACTGGAAAACATAAAAATAACTTATTGCTTTTGTATAAAGTTAATCAATTGCTGGTCTTTAACATTAATCTTTAACATAAGCAACAGACTGAACATGGACAAAAGAAGGAGTGGTTTGTCCCTCACAGGCACCCTTACTACTGAACAGTACCTGTTCAGAAAAAATGAATAAAAAATATTTATAAACTATATATGTATGTATGTTAACTTGCTGTTGCTCCAGAGTGCTGTTGTATTGTTCTGATTACATTACTTTTAAATAAAAGCGTGTAATATACTAGTTTTTACTTCATTATTGTTATTATTATTAATCGCATGAAAATTGATTAATCAGTTACATTTTTTTCAACTTTGCCCAGTCCTACTTTTTAGATAAAATCCATTCAAATTCAGCAAGAACAATGGGAACAGAAATTATGACTAACCTTTTTTCAGTATGATTTTCAAAAGTCATTTTGGACTGTGCTGATAAGTGAAGATAAGTGTCAACAGTAAAGATTAACAAGATTGGATTGATTATCAAATAATATATCAGCCATTGAGAATTTCCTATTTTCTGCAGCTCACAGGGTGTTTTGGCCCAGTCTTCTTGCCATCTAATCATTAACATTTGCATATATTTTTGGTCCATAAAAGTCCTTTGATGTATTAATTCCTCATTCATCATTAATAGACGTTTCGTTTTGTTTTTTTTAAGAGTGTACCTGTATCATTTTACAAAAGTTAGGTCCTATTTGGATTAAGTTAAATTTCCTGGATGCATGCAGCTCTGGGTAATTTGTTTGTTTTTAATTAAAATCTAACATTGCTTTCTCAGGGCCTGGCAAGTCTGCAACTCTGCCCAGTGAATGGGGGATGTTTAATAAGCTGCAGTGCTGAAAGTTGTTTCATTAGGTGTGAAAACGGCTGATAACTCAATAGCCAACAGCCAAACATCCTCTCTATGTCGGTTTCCTGCCTCTTTAATCTGTTTTTCATTCTGCCTGGCACGCTGTAGCAGTACAGGGGACTTCACAAAAAGGAAAAGACATTCATCACCATCGGGCCTCCAACAAACCAGGGTGACAGAGCGAGCCAGCCAGTTTGGCTGAGGAAGGAGACGATCAGACTGCAGAGCAGGGCTACTGGAGCACCTCCTGAGAACTGGGGATTGATGTGCGATCTGTTTGTCCGTACATTTAGTCCGAAGAGTGTATACTCATTAATTGTTTCAATCAATGACACAAATCCCCAATTGCCTTCAACAGCCATGTTTCACACTTTTATCCTTCATTATTTATTTCATCCCATCTTTGTTCAACATCATGACTCAAGTATTAGTATAATTGCATGGCTGCTGGTGATATTTGTGGTTATTGCATGGCCAATTTCATGTGCTAAATGCTAATAGCTTATTATGGGCTCTGCTGAAAGGGACCTTTCTTTCCCAAGACGTTGAAAATGTTCCACCCAAATGGAGCAAATGCTTGATGATGTCCATCTATTGTCCATTAACGGGCCAGCCGGCATGGGACAACTTTTTTTTTTATCCCCAAATGAGATGTAACAGCAAGTGTTTCAGTTTCACAGTCTTCCAAATAACCTTATTAATTATTACTTGATTTTCTTCGTTTTTATAATTACTTATCCTCACAAGGGGTCTCACCACTCTGCAGGACCTGCATTATTACTTTTATTTTGTGATGCCTTTAGTTTTGTAATTGCTGAGTGTTACAAAATGTCAGTCTACATTCACTGCCTATAGTTGCCTTGCCGTCCTGAGGCAAGTCCTTAGCATATCCACCTCTTTCTCATTTCCCAACGCGTCACATAATGCAGCTTGGTCAGAGCCCCTTGGTGTCTGACACCAATGCACGTTTAGCCTGTGTGCGACACATCCAACGGTCAGCGCAACTGACGTGGTAAAGGTCCACATCGGTCTGACGGGAGGGGATGTGGTTGTCAAACCAACACAGGACTTTCATCCAGCAGACTGCTGTTCTTGCCCCCTGGAAAAAGTAAAGGGTCAATTTACATGTGGTCACGTGAGTCATTGTTAGGGCAATAGTATGGAAGACGATGAGAAAATTACTTTTCACTTGATATATTTCCTGAGTAAACATGATGTTACGTACAGTGTTCTCCATCTATTGTATTGTGTTCTGTTTTGTGTTGTTGCTTTGTCTCCCCCTCCTGTTGTCATTCTCATACTTTACAGACGTGCACACCTGGTTCCAGTCATCAAATCATCACACCTGTTCCTGATCACCAATCAACCATTCCCCTTTAAAGTCCGGTGTGTGTTCAGTGTGTTGAGTGGGTCGCTTTGGGTTAGTTGTCGTTGGCTTGAGCTGCGGCAGAGCTCTAGGTGAGCGCTGACGGTGTGGGTTAAATACTGCTTTGTTTATTGCTTGTGTTTCGCTAACCTCTACTACTTTAGTTTGTAAGCAGCCTCCTTTTGTTTGGTCTTTGTTAATTCCTTTGTTGTGTGCACAGGGTCAATGAGGACAGGTAAGATACCCCGGGGTTTACATATGACATGCACGCAGGTTTACTTGTTAATACCCCGGGTTAGAGTGAGCACCACCCACTGTACTTTTTGGGTGCACGACACCTGTAAAGGGGGGCGTGGGCTTTTGTTATGTTTTCTTTGTTGCCACTGAAAGTCCTTGTTCCCTGTGTTGCTTTTTTTTGTAAATAAATACTTTCTTATCACTTTTGTGTCCTGAGTTTTGGTGTGACTGCACCCTCATTTGCCAACACCTGCTGCCTTTATGCTGCGTCCCACTTCGAGCCACCAGGGGGTAACACGAGTTCGTAGTCTCAATCATTCGTTTCATCAAGTCATCTTCACTTCAATTTGGTCCCATTTAGTTTAAAAGGGACCCTAAAGCAGATCGTATAAGTCACTCCAAAAAGCCAAGACGCAGCCATGTTAGGATGCCGAGCAGTCGTAGAGACAAATGAGCCAACGAGTCAAATGCCGGCACGGTGCAGCTTCATTTTATTTTTATTTTAGTTCAGTTGTCACACTGACATTCAGCAAGTCTCTAATGGACTCCACACGTCCCCTTTATATACACCTGGTGACTAATTAGATCAGACCTACTTTCTAGGAGGTCCGTCTCTCTATAACCAAAATATGTGTGCTAAATATTTACATTATTGTACCCACGCCCCAAAATATCCCTACTAATCTACTTTGATGTATACCTCCTATAAATAAAGTAAATTATAACCTCATATCGTTGCTTCCTCCAGTTGGTATCTCCTGGAACTAAAAGTGGGTGCTCGGGCCCTCGGGGAAGTCTTTTGACCGAACACCCTGGGAAGTGGAAACAGGTAGAGGTAAGTTGTTGCACTAAATATATTCACACAATTATCCTACCACCTTACATTTACCATAAGTACAGTTCAAGCTATCATTCATATTGCCACTGACACTATGACACTATCAGTGGTCTGGGTAACGGCAGCGCGCATCAGAATCCAAGATGGTGAACTCGAGGCTTCAAAGCAGAAGTTTACACACCAATGAGTGACTTCACAATGACTATGTCCACGTCACATATATATATATATATATATATATATATATATATATATATATATATATATATATATATATATATATACATATATATATATATATATATATATATATATATATATATACATATATATATATACATATATATATATACATATATATATATATATATATATATATACATATATATATATATATATATATATATATATATATATATATATATATATATACACATATATATATATATATATATATATATATATATATATATACACATATATATATATATATATATATATATATATATATATATACACATATATATATATATATATATGTATATATATATATATATATATATACACATATATATATATATATATATATATATATATATATATATACACATATATATATATATATATATATATATATATATATATATATATATATACACATATATATATATATATATGTATACTCTATGCAAAAACATCAATTTCTTCTCAATTTGTAAAAAACAGTAGGCATGTAACACATGTATATCGATTTACCATCACTGAGATGTGCAAAACCGGCGTAAAAGGGAAAGTGTAGTGCCACTGACCAAGCTGCAATATTTGACGCATTGGTGTGAGAATGTGTTGGTATATCATTAAAGTAAAAATCCACCACAGAGTTATTTTCCTCTAC
Source organism: Clinocottus analis (assembly GCF_023055335.1). Taxonomy (NCBI): domain Eukaryota; kingdom Metazoa; phylum Chordata; class Actinopteri; order Perciformes; family Cottidae; genus Clinocottus; species Clinocottus analis. The sequence continues at coordinate 513,528 of NW_027176076.1, forward strand.
GTGAAAAATATGACAGGCCAAAAACCTGTGGCCTGTTTTTTCCACACTGAACAGATAGCACAGTGCCTAATTTGCTGCCAGAGATCTGTGGATAGTTGAGTGTCTCCCCCCTCTGTCCCCCCCCCCCCCCTCCCCCCCCTCCTCGCTCGCTCCTTCAGGGAGGACTTCTGAAGCTCTTACAGTAATAAGGCGACAAGTATGCCTTCACGTGTTGAACTACATCTAGCCCTAATCCATGTAGATTGAAGCCGCCCACTGATTTAGATTGTCATTATGTGTTTCATAAACGTTCCACTCTGAGGTTTTATATTCAAAATATCTAGAGAGGTGGAATAGATGGTGTAAATGGCCCTTTCATTACCGCTCATCCCTCTGTATGCAGAGTTTAAAAAGGGCAGCGTAGATGTGCTCGCTCAATGGCTCTGTTCCACCTGAGATGAAAGGCTATTTACATTCAGCGATGATGATGATGATGATGGCGGTGGGAGCCGCCATCGTTTCCAGGCGACCGGGTTTCCCCGCTCACCGTCATTTGACAGGCTTTAAGGAGCACGCTGCTCTGCAGACATTGTGACCATCACGCCTAATTGACCAGAGGGGCTGTGCCTTAAGTGAAAAAGAAGTATAACAACTGAAGAAAATGAACCTCTTCCTCCGCATTACCAGACAAACGCGAACGTACAGACAAATCACAGGTCACCACTTTATGTGTGGAGCCATATAATTGTCTAATTTGAAATACACTGAGCCTGATCTTTGAATGTAAACTATGGGAAACTGGACCATAAGAATGATTGTAAAGCCGGAAGGAACAGGTTTTTTTTCTTTCTTGTCCTGCTCATTCTTATTTCATGCTGCGTTGATAAGTTGATTCCTGATAAGTGTTATTCATTTCAATGAGTAAGCCAATTAAAATTGAGTTTTATCTAATTTGATAGTTAGACATAATTTGAAAAAGTTTAAACTGAGAAGTATCAGTTAATGGTGTGGTTTAATTTAATTTTCCACTTTTTCTGGAGTATTGGATTAACAGGATTTAAACTTTGTCTTCGAATTGCACAACTCTATTGGGTAATTTAATTAGTCGCTCGTGAAGCTCAGACATGTGAATAAAGAAAAATCCCCTATCCCAGAAAATAAATGAATAATTAAAATAAATGTACGTTTAAAGGCAATTAAAGCAGTCACTGCTTTAGCGGCTTCATTGGTAGGCCACCACTTGTCCTGGAAAGGGAGGAAATGTAAATGTGCACACTGTTGTGGACATCAGGGCCTGCAGGTGGAAAACGACTCCACAGCAAACCTAAAGTAAGAAAGTGGAGCAAATGAAACGGGCTCTATTTTTCACGAATAAGGTCACTTATCAGTAAATGCAATGTCTCCGAGTTCTCTTCATCAATTCAATAACAGTGTGAAAGTAAAAAAAATAGTTTGGTCATTTCTTTGTAATACACCCCTGGGCTTTTTATTATGACTTCATTTCCCGTTGTAATATTGGAACGTCTCTATAATTGTAAAAGTGTAATAGACTCTAATATAATTTCATTTTGAACCCTGAATGGTCTATGTCATCTCTGCTCAATTTGAGTAGAATAATGATTTTTAATGTCCACACATGGCTTCCAGTGACCTTATTCAATCTCTGGGCTGATCAGGAAATATATTGATTCAATTACAGTGCTGATGACAAGCGACCGGAGAAGAGGAAGGAAAAAAGGTCAGCATATATTTGAAAATGTAAATCTTAACAATGTCTTTTGGGTTTGCTGAAAAAAGCCATTATCAAATGCCATTTGGCTCCAGTGGCATGTCGCCCTCTGCCTTTTTCCAGTGCACCAATGGGAATAGTTAGAATATTTAGGATATCCAGAGTGGATTTTTCCTTTGTCAGCGTGTGAGTTATATTCAGAGCATGTGCCTCTATTTTGCTATTTGCTACGAGTGTGCTGAATATAATGGCTCACATTATTTCTTTGGCATTACATGTTCACAACTGGCCTTTTTGAGACTTCCTAATAACCTTGGGGTAAAGACTTTCCAATGCTTCTGTATGTACCACACCGTTCTTTTGCTGCATAAGCTGCTCTATAAGTAAATTAGCCTGTCTGTACTCGAACATTGAACAAAGCTCTAAAATTCATTCCTTCTCAAATTACATGCACACCACACCGGGCTTGACTAATTATTTGTTTGGTCATTAAAAACTCATTAAATTTAAATAGTTAATTTGCATACCACTGTGTGTTGCATCATACATTATTAATTGAAGATAAATAAATGAATTCAATTAGAAAAATAAGTCATGTAACATATGCACAAACAGAGCTCTGGCACTTGTCTTTCTTTTGACATTGACTGTGCTATAGCTCCCCTTTCCAATTGTCTGAATAAAGAGCTCGTTAATAAGGGAATAACTGTACAAAATGTGAATCCAGAAAGCAGATTTGAAGTGGTGCTGATGAGATGTAGATCACATCGTTGCAGCCAAGATGAACATATTTTGCTCCTCTACTGATTAACTCCCCCTCCCCTGCTGTCACTGTTTGGCTTTGATGAATTTGAATAAATTGACTTTTTCTCTTGCTGACAAATATTTAAGCAATCCAGCCAAAGAAAGGCAATATTCCTTAACCAACTCATTAACTCACATCTGTATGTGTTTTGTGGTTTGATCATCTTATCTCAATGCTGAAATAATATCCCATCTCATTGCAAACAATTACTCTGCAACCAAACTCTTGTGTTTTATGACTGAGGATGTTGTTGTTGTTGTCGCCCTTTTTCAATTACTTTATATGCCCACTCTTTTCCAGTTTCAGGGATTGGTAAATGTTCACCCTTTTTCAAATCACTTCATTAATTAAATGGGATGGGGAAAGGTTCTGAGCTAATGGATTAGAGTGGGCTGGCTAGTTCAGGCCTTTTACCAGAGGTCACATTTCATTTGCTGCCTATGTCAAGCTACCAGCAGCGGGGCCTCACAAGCAATCTAATCAATGTCTGCGTGCCGTAGCCCTTGAATGAATCCATTAAAGTTATGTGGATGCATCCTGCACAGAGAAAAAAGTCTCCCGATACCTCTGATAGAAATTAGCCTCTCTCCAATTAGGAGAGAAGCTGGGCTCATTCTGGATGCCAGCCAAGGCAGAATTAATAGGCCATCAGAGCCTCTTGTGTGTTAAATCCCATTTGTTCGCCGATGGTTTATGAAAGCTCCTCCTCTGTTGCTCCATGCCTGGCGTGAGACCCCCGAACACCCACCAAAAAACTTCACTCATTAAATAAAGTTCTGGGAGGAGACGAGGCAGGGTGGGCTGGAGATCAGGGACAGAGCTGCAATTTAGGCTGGTGTTGTTAGAGATGATGATTCTGCTGGGTCGGTCTGAGCTGGGTTGTGATTGCATTTGGGGTTTGGATGGGCTTAGTCTGTGGCCAGGAATGAAGCTAAGAGGACTTTAGCGGGATACTGAAGGGACGATAGTCATGTGGGCCTCTTCAGCACCAACTTTATCTCAGCAGTGTCCACTAATCCTGCAAATTGATCCTCAGTGTTTCTGTGTTTAAGTAGAGGAAAAGCTCAGAACAAATCTCTTTGGAAATGGATGTCTGAAATGCCTAAACCTATCAGAGGGAGATGTTTCACCCCTGGATTTTTTCAAGGACTCTGTGGCACACGATCATTATTTTCTGTATGCCTGAAAACACGCAGCATCATATGAGATAATTACTGGACATCTACGTTACTTAAGGAGTAACAGCTTTTGGCATGCCTGACTCACAAAGTCAAGAAGTCGGCGCTCGGAGACGTTGCATTGAATAAACTATGTTCTTCTGTTGCAGTGTCTTCATCACTGTGTGTCTGGTTGTTTACATACTGTTTTCTTTTTAATTAAAGGACTTTTTCAGTATATTACTTTCCAATCTGTGTTGCTGACAGAGGAGGAATAGAACTACCATACATTTTAACTTGAAATGCTACTCCTCACCGGAGGTGGCAACACATTTTGGCAAATAAACGCAAGTGTGAATTTAGCAGCCTGGTCTGGTTGCTTTTGACAGAGTAAAGCAATTAATTTTTTTACTGATGTTTTTTGTGTGTATAAATCCCCCTCAAAGACATAAACAATATGTTCTGCTCTTCCTGCACCGTGTTGCTTGTTTTCGTTACTTTGCTGTGATATATGATAAATGGACTTATACTTTATAATGCTTTTCTTGTCTGTCGTCCACTTCAAGTGCATTGACGCTACATGTCATCATTCACACGCCGATGGCACGGGGAAAATTTGGAGTTGAGTGTCTTTCCCAAGGACACATCAACATGGACTAGCACAGCCAGAGATCAAACCAATCCTCTGAATGAAGGACGACTCTGCTCACCACTGAGCCACAGTGGCCACAGTAAAACGATTAATATCCTGTCCCAAAAAAGTTGATTCCATCTGGCCTCAATGACTACCAACCGGTTGCCCTCACATCCCATGAGATGAAGGCGCTGGAGAGGCTGGTCTTGGCCCACCTCCGACCACAGGTGAAATCATCGCTGGCCCTCTGCAATTTGCTTACCAGCTTCATGTGGGAGTGGACGACGCCATCATCTACCTGCTGCAACGGAGCTTTTCTGACCAATCACAGCACATGTCAATGGTCACGTGGTCCCTGTGGCCAATCACATGAGAAGGATGTTTCATGTATTTTAACCAGGCTACTCTTCCATAGATGAAGAGAAGTAAAATGTAATTGGATAAAAAAAATGCTATTAAAAATTATAAAATAGCTATAACTTTGTGAATCTGTTTAGGCCACCAGAGAAGGCTGAGAAGGCCCTGCCGGTTCTGTCTATGGTTTTAGGTGCTACTCTGAGAACAAATTTACCCTTGGGGATTAATATAGTATCTATCTATAAAACTGTGCCCACCTTTCTCCGTTAAGTTTTCAACCTTTTCTTTTTGGTGGATAAGCTTGTTTCTGACGTTATGACATTCTGTACGATGACTGCTTATGACATCTTTAATAGCATACTATACAAAGACTTATGACTTTTTATGGTATACTATACTATAATCTATACTATATTATAACTCTTAAAAAACTATTTGTTTGGTATACTGTACTTTGACTTTCTAATGACATTTGGATTACCTTTTCATAGCATACTGTATGTAATTTGACATTTATGACATACAGTAGTTGGACTATTTAGATCATACTATATTGTTCAATTTATTTTGTATAGCCCAAAATCACAAATTTGCCTCAGAGGGCTTTACAATGTTTACACATACGATTTCTTCTTTCCAGGGACACTCACATTACTATAGAGAAAACTCCCCCAAAAAAACATTTAACAGGGAGAAAAAAGGAAGGTACCTTCGGGAGAGCATGAGAGGATAGACAGAAGTGCAAGGTCAGAAATGATTTGTATGATCCGAGGCATGATGAAAAGGTTACGGCGACCAAAAATATTTAAATAAGAAATATTAGATCTTCCTATGACTTTTTTTCAAATCATACTTTATTATGCTTTTCGTTATTTTATAATATACTACACTGACTGTTTTACTTTTTCTATTCTATATTCTATGACATTCTTTATGTTATACTAATCTATGACCTTTTATGACATACTATTTCTTTTTTTTGGATCTGACCTTTTTGACCTATGTGAGATTCTATACTATGACTGTATAACTTTTCTATACTATGAATTCCATATTATATTAAGGATTTACCATGTTATGACTGTTTTCTGTGTATGTGACTTGTCTATGACCTTCATTATGGCACACTATACTAGTTTAAGACACCATTATATGAATTTATGCGATACTATACTGTGGTTTTTATGACTTTTGTATTGCGTACTATACTTTGACATTGTTAAAGATGAGGGACTTATTTATTACCTTTTGACATTTTATGACTTATTTATTACATTTGAACTATATCATATCATTTTTACATTTGAATGGCATATATGACGGGCTTATGCTTCCAAGGCATGTGTTTATTGTGTTGTTGTGTTTATTGCCTTTCAGTTTTACTAGTTGCTGGTTGTTTGGAGCAGGACGGTAGCCAGGATGTGATCAAGGAATTGGAGGCAGCTGGCCACTGCTTCCCATAATTGCTTTCGTCTTACTTTTTATGTCACAATTCTATGCCTTTTTTTAAATGACATGTGACTTATTTGGGATTTTTTAATGACTTTTTTGGGACAGTTTATGACTTTATTATGACACCAGTGTTTGTGACACATCACAACTTTTTCATGGCGCATGTCAGTGCCACAGGGCCTTTGCCGCAACTTCTGTGTGCTGTGTTGTTTTCTTTCAGAGCTCCTGGTTGGTTGGAGCTGAAGACCTCGAGGTATTGGAAGCACCTCATGCTTGGTATTTGATGGATTTCTTTTCCCCTGGCTTTTGATCGCTCTATACTATTTTCTGACCATAACACAGACTTTGTGTTGACTTTGACTTTTTACGGCATACTGTTCTATGACTTTATGTAAATCTGCATGGCCTACTGTACTGCTCTCCTTGTGTGTGTAACTTGGTACACAAATCAGCAGTAAACCAAACACCATTTAAATGATTATGGGAGTCAGGATGTAGCCTCCAAGCTCCAGATGCTTTATTGTGCAGCACTGACAGACGGTTCAAATGAGAGTAAAACTAAAAACAAACAGAAGAACACAATGAGCACAATGCATATGAATTACACATTACAGATTGAACATTATGTAGCTCTTACGCTTCTGTAGTGGTCAAACTTTTCGCATAACGACAACTAGCTATAGATACAAAATTAAATTTAAAAATATACTTGAGAAGGTATTACTAAAATACTATTCTGCCGTTTGTCTGATAATCAAATACTTACAGACTATACTTTCAAAGGTGTAAACACATGATGGATGGCAGGTGATGATTAATAAAAAGAAAGGAAAGGAGATAATGTCGACCCACAATCCCTTGCGGCGTCAACATTTAAAGTGACGTTTAGTTCAGCCGTTCACAAGGACAAACGATCATGACCGACAAACGCAGATCATGTAAATAATAATTAGCCTAACTTGGAAGTACTTTCAATAATCTGTTAAACCGGCTCCCAAACTATGAACGTTACGTTGCTGAACACGGCTGTAAAGTGATGAAACAGCTGAATTTGATGTTGTCTCTCTGGTGTTGAACTGCAGCTTCAGCCCTCATTCTTAAATTGTACTTTAGTTTTAGAAGCTTTAATAAAAGAGGTGAAGTGGACGAGCTCTTCAGTTTGACTCATTTTTATGATTGTCATTTTTTAAATCAACTATGTTGTTACATTACAATAAAACACTATCAAGTTGTGTGGTGTTTCATAAACTGTTATACATAACAACACAAACATATTTGTATGATCAAATTACAATCTGCATAGAAACCACACAAAATAAATGGATATGAGACACACAAATGACACATCGTTAGTGGGATGACGTATTTAATTCAGCATGTTTGAAACTGTAGCGTTGTACTCCTTTGGTTTCACTTTCATATTCCTTCGTTCATTTCTAGTCCAACCTCATTAATAAAGTAAAACCATGAACCGGGTTATTGAAATCGTCTGCATGACGCAACGCTGTAAGAAGATAGATGAAGTATTTAAGATGCTTTATTGTGGTCCGAGATGAACTACAACTTTGAAGTGTCACCGCTGCAGACTGACGTCGCGTCAGAACTACGTCACTTCGTGAAAGTGGAGTCGGATTCTCTAAACACCACGGTTGTCTTTTCCTAACTCCTCAAGAATTTTCCTTCCCATCTTTCCTTAACCCTGTGACGTTTTTTATTTTTTAGCACTATGAACGTGCCTGGAACGGAACTTTAATATTTTTTTGAAGTTACAACCTTGGAGGCTGAATTTACTCCAAGGAGACTTCATAGTCAGATTTTATTTTTTCTTTTGAGATCGTACTGCCTCATCTGAGCCACTGTGTGCAACGAAAGCACTGACTCACCTTGACTAAAGCAGTGATAACCTCCAAATGAACTGCTCCCACCCAAATCAAGCAGCCAACCAAAATAAAACAGAGCGGTACAGTTCAGGAGGGAGGCCTCAAACTGCTGCTGCACAGAGAAGTTTACATACTGAACCCACTGGAGGGCCATTACAGCTCAACCGTTCTTTTCGCTGCGCTGATAAACAACAATTCTCAGAGTCCCTGAGTCTTCCATTGTCCGAATATACAAGAGGTTTGGGGGCTCCAGCGCATCTGATCAATAGAGGTCAGAGTGAGTATGTATTCACAAATGCACGCAACACAAGGAGAATTATAACTTTCCCTAAAATCCCACACTGTAAAAAATTCAATGACAAACTTTTAGAACGCTTGAAAGCACAAATACACCATGTACACGTACTGTATTCATGTCTTCTGAAACATGCACATTAAATGTTTATGTGCACATTCACAGGCATTCAAATGCGGTTATTTTCATGCTGTTATAGACACACTGTATGTAAATGAGATCTAAAATGTCTCTCATGCTTGCCCTCTTCCTCCGGTGCCAGAGTCACGCATCATTGTCAGCAGCCAGCAAAACAAGATGAAATAAAATTCTAAGCCGTCCTGGCAGTCAAGGACACCATTCCCTCACCGTAATAGCCTGTATCGCCTAGCCACTCCATGTGTAGCTTTTCTTCATTGCTCTGGGCTTTTATTCCTGGCAATAAGCTCTTTATCACTCCTCAACACAATTCATTTAAAACCACCGTCAAGAAGCAATCAAACCTTAAGTAAGAGGATTCAAAGTCAGTGTGTTATTGTTAAGCAAAGTAGCATTACTTCATTTCCATAATGCACCCGGACAGAGATGCCAAGTAGGTAATATTAAAGAACAGTACGCAAGAACATAAACAGTTAATATTTTTCCTCATTTTTGCTAAATTTAAAGGCAATACTTTATCCATCCATGTCATTACCTCTGGTCTTCTTTCCTGCGTTTCCCTTCTCTCTGCCTCCAGAATGACATTATGTTTGGGTTAGTTGTCTTTCTGCCTCAGACACCTATGATTTAGCAATTCTTGACATATCCATTACATCTCACAGATTGGCTATTCTCTTTTCCCTGTGTCTCGGAAACCTACAGAAATGACATGTACCTTTCCATTTTTTCTCTCAGATGTCCTCGATTCACAGGTGGTGCGTTTAGAAAGAAGTGGATTCTAATTTCAGGAGTGTTCCTTTACTATTAACTATAGCTACAGGAGAGACATCAATCTTGACAAGGTCTTTTTGAAGAAAATGCAATACTATTGTGTATTTTTCACCTGCTCTCCACAGCCTGACCGTAGATGGGCATTTCGACCGCTGGTTATATGATTTACTATCTGCATTATTTTTGTCTCAAAAACAGGGTTTAGGAAATGGTTCACATGTCATCATTATGTATCTTTTATGTTGATTGCTTAGGTAAAAGGTTAGGTCTCATCTCTTCTACAGCAGAGATACAATCAATTGTATAACAGGTGCAGTAATAGATAGAATCAGTGTCATCATCACCACAGTCATCTTCATTGCCCCTGCAATGTTTACTTCAAACCAGCTTCAGCTTCCAGAGGCACTTCCGTCCTCTTATATTGATGTTAACTTGGGGATTGATCTTCATTCTTGTGTAGTTCCAGTTCTATTGAATATGTTTGTTTTTTTACATTCTTGACAGTCAAAATTAATTGATCCACTGAAAGAGGAAGTTCATCTTGCAGCAACTCTATAATGGATTTGTAAAACCGCATGGCGAAAAGGTCGCCATACGCCCACAAAGAAACTAATCTGGTATCAATGTTAATTACACAATGATTTCCAATACAAAGAAAATGTGTTTATTTTGGATATTCCTTGATCTTATATAATTACATTTTAAATTTGACACATACAGCACTATATTCTTTTTCATACTAACAACAAAGCCTTGAGCCAAAAACCATCGCCTTAGCACTTTATTTGTTTCATTGAATTGAATATAATGGGGCCTCACTTCACAAACACAATTTACAAAAGGTATTTAGATTCAAGTCCTTATCAAATCGCCCAGTTCGTGGTGGTGTTTGTAAAACATGGTTATGTATGATGGTTTAATTCCATGTCCATTTTCCCCTCCCTCTAGTGCTTTCTATTTAATACACCAACTTCATCACCAGGGAGATTAAGGCTAATGCCTAAAGGAGCACTGCCCAAAATTGAAAAGAATTAACTGTAATTAGCTCGCTAACAAATGGCTAATACTATGGCAATTGTTATATTTTTTTATTAAATAACCTGTAATCTTATACTTGAGAATCCCATTTGAAATGATGGTGGTTAATATCAATTGTTTCGATTTGGTCAAATCCATTTATCAAAAACACTGCAGTGTGCTCACCAGGGTCCTTACCTTTTCTGCTCCACCCAAATGTGACACAACACTGCTAAAGACAGGTAAGCCGAATTAAGGGCAAGACCACAGCAGCTAACTGTTCCTTCGGCCTGTAAACTCAGCCAATTAAGAGTAGCTTCATACCTTTTGTATGTTGCCAGTGTTTCTTCAAGGCCTAAGTATGTTAGCCCTGCAACGATCTGCAAGCCAATTGTCAGTGAAGGAAAAAGGGCATAGTACACAGGGATTCGTTGTCTCTCATCGTTATTGGACCAGACTTTTCCTCCCTATTTCCTCAACTTCTGCTTGCTGGTGCTGCCCCATCACCGGTTTCTTCCCATGACAATAGTGACGAAAATAATAATGATAAGGACAGCATCACTTCAATCTCACTTTCAGTGATTACATTGTTCCATGCGTTTCCATTTCTGCTTAAATTATATTTAACTTCATCTGCTGTGGTCTGCAAACAGGATTACTGGTACTTATCTGAAATGAAAGTGCATTTTTAACGCAGTTTAATAAGGAGAGTGGAAAATGCAGTCCACAGTAATAAAGCTGAAACTAATTCATTTCAATTTCTGTCTGCAAAGAGTGTTTCAATTCTTCCTTACATGCCCATTCCCAGTGTTAAAAACTGTAACTGTAAAGGAGGCAGACGGAAGGCTATTTGTGTAATCTGCTGCTGCCGGACATGAGCATGATGATCAGAGAGACACTGAAGGATCATCATCACGCCTTTTAAGAACCTCTTCAGAGAGAGACACTAAAAAGCCGTCTTTAAAGCAACCAAGATCATCAAACCCTGCAACTTTTCTTAAGAGTCTTGCGCAGAGGGGGTGAAGGGGTGGCCTGGTAGGAGAGGAAACTGCTGCATGTCCTCATGCATCTAAAGTGGTCAGCAGTTTGAACCTGTCCGTGCCTGCTGTTCCATTATGGAATAGTAGCACAGGGGCCTGTTTGTTCGCCAAACACAATTAACAAGGTTTCTGCTGCACATCAATACTGCTATTTGCATAGGGTATTGATCTGAAGTCCTTATAATCACAAAATGTTAATTGCACCAATTAATTCTCAATCTGTTTGTGCCCTTGTCTGGCCGCCTTGAGCCCTGAAGGTCAGTGTGAAAATGAACTGCTGTTTGATTCTCCTCCAGGAAAAGATTTTTTTTTTTGAGACAACACAGTTTGCTACTCTAAAATCAAAAGGCCCTACCATCCTTTATCATTATTATCATTCCCTGTGAGTAGCAGCTAATGGGGTAGAAATCTTGTGATCTGGTTTGTCCTTTTATACAAGGTTTTTCTTGTCTCATTCATTAACCAGGGCCGCCTCCTCTTCTCACAACCACGGCTATTTACATCTCAAAGACACAGTACCCCCTTTTATATTGACTAATAAGTCATTTTCTGAGACAATGCATTGCCCATTTGATTCATAGCCCACACGGCGCCTGTGAGTTTCCCTCTGTCTCTGGTCCTGCTGCAACAGCATGTTATTACATGCTGAAACATGACCTCCTGGTTTATTGTCTGTTTGAGATGATCAGAATAATAAGTCAGAGCTGTCTACTCTAGTGCTCCTCTGTCTGTGATATGTAGGTAGGTATGTCTCCTTCCTTTGTTTGTGCTACACTCGTTTTTTTTCATCCAGAAATGACTCCACTTATATTCCATTCTACTGTATATAGTATAAAAAGTCTAAATGGTTATTTATGAATATACAAATGTATAAATATCTAAGTTTATTAAATGTTTAAGTGGGTAAAATACATTATATTTTTGTACTGGCTGTTTTACCGGTATTGATCTGAGTTAATTGCTTTTCCCGCTATCTTCTAATGGTCAACAAGAACACAATTAAAGGTTTTGCAACATGTTTCACTCACCGATATCAGTACATAACAGTGCAGAAGGACTTCTCCTCCAGTCCCCGTCATCCATGCCTGAACACAGCCAAATGACAAATGAGACACCCTGTGTGAAAGATGAATTTCAATTCACTACACCTGTGCCACCCCACCAAATGAAAGGACTGATTGCCTCCGATTGCATATTTAAAAGGCCTAATTCCCCCATTAAGAAACCTATTTACATGAATTAGGGACAATTAGCATTTTCAGACCCACTTCAACTTTGTTCGCCCCCATCCATTAACATTTGAAAGTGTCGGCTGCCAGACACAAGAAATCCCCTCCATCTGATTTGTGCTGACCCCCTATGAAGGCTTTCTGGATGGACTTTTTTTTCTCCGTACCACCTCACTAAAGGAGTGGGTTGGCCTGGGGTGGATTCTAAGTTCCATCATTATGGTTAATCAACAAAAGTCAGTGAATTAACGACAACAAAGTGAAGGGCAAAGGGGTGTCTTACTGCAGCTCTTCAACCTTACGCACCTTTTTTCTAAGAGATATCACATTTATTTCATGTGGCAGAGTTTATGGGTTGTCTCTGACAGTATGTTGCAAACCGAAGAGTCGAGGGAAAAAGGAAAAATCTGTGGCTTTTAAACTGTCAGCAGTTAAGTGGAAATAATGAAGAAAAAAGATGATTAAAGAAGAGAGATTGAGTATCACGGTATGCACCTGTCAGGTTCTGAAGTTATTAGAATTTAGCTCAATCCAATCTACTAAATTGAAAATGAGGCCTTAGTAAAGACTGTTTATGCAAAGGCCTGAGTATTTTCATAGGTTAGCTATTACAAAGTCTGATTCAAATGCTTACACATCCTTTTGCTATTTGATAGAGAAAAGCTGTCCTTGTCTTATTAATGACGACAGACGATGTTTTACTCTCATACTTGATGCTTTTTATTGCTCTAGTCACAGGCAGGAGAGGGAGAGAGGGGATTTGTTTTTGATGATTATATTCACTGTTGAAAATATCTTAATATCTCTTTGAGTGGCATAAATACTGTGTTTAATCAAACTGTGTGTGTGTGTGTCTGTGTGTGTGTGTGTGCGTGTGTGCGTGTACTTAATACCACTGACGAAGACAGTATGCAGTATAGATACATACTGCGTTTATCAGTAGTAAGCAAAACATAAACTGTTGAATCGATTTATTTTGCAGTATGCTCGGACTTTTGCCTTTAAATTAACTCTTAAAGCACTGGACAAAAAAAAAACAATCATCCCACCATTGAAATATTAGCAAAAAATACTATTTATTGAACTTTGGATTAGATTTTTGTTTATAATCTGTTTGTTTACTTAAAAAAAAAAATACTTGGTCTAGGTCCGCCACAGTTAAATAATATATATTCGAATAGCTTATGGTGAAATAAGACATCAAAACTGAAAAATGCAAATCATTGCTCGACAAAATGAGCTCAAATTGTTTTTCCAGTCACATAACACAACGGTGGAACGGTATCCCCGCAAATTATACTGTGTATTTATTTTATTTTTTTGTTACCCCAGCCTGCTGCTCTGTCAGTCTCACTCACCAAGAAGGTAGATAATAACCGTTAAATATTGTGGTCACCATATACTGTACCGTTTCCTCACTTTGCATTCTGGAATACAGTAAGTGAGGTGGGCTGATCCAGTCCATACTGTAGATTTGGCTTTTGTTTGCATACTGCAAACTACATGCTACATTTTGACCAAATCAGTATGTACTGCTAGTATAGTAAACCGTTTTGAGTATAGCCAGAGAGCTGTTAGAAACAACTGCTAACTGAAGGCCACACACCATGTGGTCTTTGTGGTCCCTCCGACCCACTTCCTGCCACTTGCTCAGCACAGCCAGAGAAAGACCTTCAGTTAGCAGCTGTTACAATGCGGACCGTCCCGACTTCTGCCAAATCAACAAACTTTGTGTTCTAACCTTTTTCAAAATAGAAGAATCGTTTAAAAATTAATGTTTTAACCAGTTGATCTTGAACACGTAATTCAAAGTGGAAAAATCTAAAAAGTCAAGACCATTTTTGCAAGAATAAGATTTTTTCTTAAAAATGTTAGCAGATCTGGTCTATTTTTTGGCAGTTTTATTATCAAAAAATAGTGAGGAAGCAACGTAAACAAGAAAGCAACATTGAAGCAACATAGAGAGGAAGCAACATAGAGAGGAAGCAACATAGAAAGGAAGCAACATAAACAAGGAAGCAACATAGAGAGGAAGTAACATAGAGAGGAAGCAACATAAACAAGGAAGCAACATAGAGAGGAAGCAACATAAACAAGGAAGCAACATAGAGAGGAAGCAACATAAACAAGGAAGCAACATAGAGAGGAAGCAACATAAACAAGGAAGCAACATAGAGAGGAAGCAACATAACCAGTCATGTGCCTTTAGCCTCTCTTTGTTGAGACACAACCTTTGACAGATCTCTTTGCAAACAAAGATGACTTTTATTGTCGACTTGTTTAATCATTGGACTAGAATTATGAGACATTGGTCTTGTTCTTTGCAAGGATGCAAGGATTACAAGGATGCAGAAGTGTTTCACTTTTTCTTGAAGAGTGGCGCTCTTCATCAGAGCACCACTGTCACCTTTCATTATTATAAGTTATATCTCTCTTATATGATGTCCTTGTTTTATGTTGATTTTAACCATGTAAAGCGACTTTGAGTATTTTGAAAAGCGCTATATAAATAAAATGTATTATTATCACTACTGTTTAAGGCCAAAAACTAATTTATTTTAATTAAAAAAACAGAGACCTTCTGTTCTAACCTAACCAAGTCGCTGTGTTGCATGGACCTAAAAGAGTTTCGAGTTCTGAAAAGAATGCATGTAACGAGTAGAAATTGACACGTTGACACGTTGATCCCATGCTGTCAGACCACCAACAACAGAACAAAGCCCAGAGTTGCTTCAATATTTCAGGACACAATCAACCGCCATTGTCTCACAGGATTAAGCAGCCTCATTGTACTCTTCTCTTCCTGACAATCTCCTTCCAATATAATTCAGAACCATTGACATAGTTTCCAACAATTAATGGTACTCTGATTTTCTTAGGGAAGAGTCCTTGGTATATTTGATAGGATTGTTGTGATATTCCCTTCAGTTATATCATTAAATAAGCTGCCTTAGATAATAAATGGACGCCATTCACAATACATAGACATCTACACAAGCCCATGCTGTAATAAACACAATGCAGCCTGTTTGAATTCACTTATTGTCTGTATTGCAAAGACAAGTCACATCATAATTGTGCTATTGATTATACATAACTCACTTTGTCTGATTATGATTACAATTTAATATTGACGTTCTGCGTGCGATGAATTCGCTCTCCTGGTGTCAGTCTTGTTGACTTGTATGATCTATGATTCATCAATACAATTGATTCTCCCAAAGTTCATCCATCTATATGTGACTGGCACATCAGTATTTTACATAAAAAAGATTGAGGGGAGGCAATCTGCATGTCAGCAAAATGTCACCATAATTGAGCCTGGCTGATGTTATTGTCCCTTAACGAAGTTCTGACTGTTTTATAAACAGGGCTGGGACAAGAGGCATCAGTCACAAGGGAGACTGCTAACATTACCAAGGACAAGAGCATCTTGCATTTAAACAAGAGCGACAGATGTGCCACACTCCTCCTCATATGGAATTTGAAAGCTCTCCTATTTACCTTGTCCTATCTTTCTATCTACATGTGATCATTGGTTGACTCAGACACACCACAGCGATGGCAGGATGTTTACAGAACAAAAGGAAGACATGCAGTACTACAATAGTACACAAGAATGACAGCACACTGAGACTAATTTTAAAAGGGCTGTCAGTGATTACAAACACACTGTTTGGGTGTCTGAGTGCGTGTATGGATACACATCATGCCCCGTGTGTGTCCTCCATGGGTGCATGCTATTCAGCACACCTGTATATCTATGTGACAGTGGGCTGCCCTCGTAGGTCTCTAGATATCTATAGGATCTATCTGCAGTATGCATATCTATATATCTCTATATCTCAATATAGATGTGTATATATATAAGTATCTATCTACAGTATTTACGTATCTGTCTATCTCTCTACATCTGTTTATGTGTTACCTCAGACACACCACAGTGATGGCAGGAGATGTTTACAGTTTACAGAACAAAAGGAGAACAAGCAGTACAACAATAGTACACAAGAATGACAGCATACTGAGGCTAATTGGAAAGAGGCCTGTCACTGATTACAGTCACACAAACAGTGTGTGTGTGCGGGCACACATGCCCCCTGTGTGCCTTCCATGGGTGCATGCTTTTCAGGCCACACACACCTGTGCATCTCTGTCAATTGGTCTGCGGGTGGACGCTGTGACAGTGGGCTGCCCTCGGAGGTCTCTTAATATCCAGTGTAAAGCCAGCCCAGTGGAACTGTGAAAAAAAGCTAATAATATGTTATTGCAGTCCAGGTCCCCCTGTCGCCTCTCCATCAGAGCACCACTGTCACCTTACACATGGACCACGGTGTGATAATGGACAATAATGTGGAGTAGCTGAGAATGAGAAGTTCAATCTGCCTCCTGAGTGGTAAAAGGGCTGGAGAAAAGCACACCCCATACCCTGACTCTAACGGGAGTGTGTCACCCTATTATGAACCTCTGGGCATCCCTTCCAATAGGTAAGCATACTTGTGATTGATTATTATCTTATTTACTACATTGTGAAGGTTCAGTGTTGACAAAAGGATCCTGGTTTGTAAAACTCTGTAATTACATGCTTTTCCACGAGAAGTGAGGCTCATTTGTGAATACTGCTCCACAGTTTTGTTTATGTCACTAGTTGTTCTTAGGCATCCAGATACTTGAACCAGTTACACAGAAGACCATTGCCTAATTATTTCATCATGATGTGTATTCATATTTAATGTATAAGCATTTTCTCTTGCAAAAACATGTCATTAGTGGGAGCTTTACAAATAAATACTCCCACAAGTTGTTGTGAGAGTGTTTTAATCTCTCAAACAGAATCTGAAATCATGTTATCAGTAGTGACTTCAGGCACGTTTGCAGGAAGTGAAGCACACATAAGCCGCTATTATTGTGCTTTCTTTGTTCAACGCAAAGTTTTGTAAAAATAATCTTCAGAACATAAGTAACAGCTCCGTTTTCAAATCTAAACACATTAAATATGCTTCCTTTGATCAGGCAAATGCCTGAAAGAAATGTTTAAACATAACAAAACAAAAGTAGCAGCAAAGTTGTATATATAAAAACAAAGTGGTGCAACGTCCAGGCCTGTAGTGACAGCTCAAAACCCCAAACACAATGAATTGCATTGTAAGAAATGCATTACTTGCAAAACCTTTTTTTTATGGTATATTGTGCACGTCACATTTTATAAGCACTTTTTAGACTCGCTTAAAAGTTCAAATATTCTTACATTGCAGTGCCAGGTGCTGAACCGCTCCTGTCACAGTTGGCACAGGCGGCCACTCAAATCGAGCAAGAGGTTGGCTTTACTACTTTACCCTGCCTTCCTGTTTTGATGCCAATACATGTGGTAGGGCAAATAAGCCAGTTAGCTTTTAGAGTGTTAGAGAGCTAATTAGTGCGTAAGAGGGAAGGGGAAATCTATATTTCATGTTGTGATAGTTTCAATTAGGGGACAGTGAGCAAGGGAGCAAATGAAAGAGCATGCAGCCCTGCTCCTGAGGGACACCATGTTTTCCTATGGCTACAATGCGCCTGCCAAGCATTCCTCTCTTTTGCGCCAAGCATGCTACATGATTGGTTCAGGTCCTATGCCCTGACCAATGGGCTATTCTAAACCCTCACCTCTTAAGGTCAGTGTATAACCTTAACCAATCGTCTCAACCAGCTGTGCAGGGCTGGTCTTGCCAAGAAAAGAAGTGGGATAGGGCCAGCTAACTAGTTAGCCTGTGGATAGTGAGAAAGCTATGAATGTGAGAGGAAGGAATTCCTATTTCATCTTACATATAGGAATATAGTCTTTGATCAAGAAAGAAAGAAACAAAGACACAGAAAGAGACTTTTTTGGAGAGGCCCTGCCTGTAGCTACGCATCTCGGAATGATCATGGCTTTAGGGTCAAAACAATTAGTGGACCCCATGGGGTGGGACTGCTTGCACAACCAGGCGATCAAATGTGATTAACAGCAAACTTTGGTGCGCCTACTTTGGTGACAGTGGGCTTGTAATAGCTTAGATTAAACTATTACAACATGAGCTATAAATTCATAGCTCTCTCACAGACTCACAGCACAATAGTTAGCAACGTTTACCAGTATTAAAACAGGAAGGAAGTCATAAGGTAGTGAAACCTGCTCCATGATCAGACAGCACATGTTTTGGAGGTTGAAAAAGCAAGGCCCATCACACTGCCTTTTTTATTTTTTATTTCACAGACGCCCAATCAGACAAAGCGTTTCATGGTTTGTTGCTTTTTATTGTCACAAGGCACCCCTGAATGAGTGCTAACGTTCGCTAAACACAAACAATGAAATGCATGCGACAGAATGGTTAACGATACAGTTCAAATGAGTGAAAAAAAACATACCCGAAATCTCAAGAACTGCACTAACTTGTCTCTAGGCCTGCTGCTTTCTGATCATGGGATAGTTAAATATCTCCAGGTGTCCAACAAAAACGTGAAGCGCTCAGCAACACAAAAGCAGCGTGCAAACGTCTTCACCCTCATTAAAAACAACAACAACAAACTGCACCAGTCTGATAAAACATGCTGTATCTGTTCAGGGCCTGAATCTTTAATGTACACGTTAAAATAACATAATAGTTTCTAACTGTCACACATGCATCGCAGCTCTTTCCAAACTCATCACAGTAGAGAAACTATCAGACAGCAAATTGCATCCGACTTTCTATTTGTAATTATTGTGATGTTGAGAGGCCACGGGGGCATTTTATTTTCTGTCTGGTGATTGAATTCTTGCCTCTCTCCTGTGCTGAGTTGTATTTTGGTGCGTGACCACAGGCTTTGAGGTTTTCCAAGCCTCATGGGACCAATTCCCATTATTTACTTGACTGTGACCCTGTATCGTGACCCCTCAAGTCTCTCATTCTCCAGAAGCCTACTTTTAAATTGCCCATCTAATGGCAACCTGCATTTTTACTGAACTGTAATGAATGCTCCAATTACGCTGAAGGTGATGGGGGCGATTTTCCTATGATAGAAGGGGTGATTGGATCTCCCACACTCCATTTCACTATCTCACTTCTCTTCAGGCATTCCCACAGACCTGTGGTCAGCACTAGCTGTTGGGGAGGAAACTAAGCCTCTACTCGTGATAATGCACCCTCTTAGTGCACTGCCAAGCTGTGCACCAATGAGATGACTGCAAAATTAAGTGCTTGAAATAAATGAATTCCTTCTGGCAGAAATGTGTCAAATGACCTTTCCGCTGCTCATTACACATGGTGCACATTACACCAGAGAAATGCTCCTGTTGTCTGGGATCCTTTGTTTCCCCCCTCCCCTCTGCCTTGTCAAAGGGGAATGGTCATTAATTGAAATAATTTCCATGTGTAAGGTTATGTAGATCCCTCCTCAAGGTGTGTCAATGGGTCGATAGATATTTGGAGTGTCGGGCAGAGTCAGGTGATAAGAACTCCAGTCATACTGTGCTAAAAGCTCATAGCTAAAAGCTAAAACCAATTCAAGGGCAGAGGAGTTTGTCCCAGCGGACTATGTTCTGACAGCAGTGACTTTGGTCACTATCCACAGGAATTGAAATGTTTTGGATCACTCATTGCTGGGCACATTTTTTAATTTCCAACTCTTTTTTTTCCTACTGACTGAAAGGTTGTTTGGGAGAACTGAACAGTCTCTCTTTCGAGGTAGTAGGCAGGGCATTTCCCCAGCTCTGTGCACAAGAGAGGAGAGCTTATCCTAATGCAGAAGCTGCCTGTCTGCCTGCCAAGGAGAGATGTGGCTTTAAGAGGCCCATACATGGTGTTGATTAGTTTTACTGAGCGGGTATGCAGAGACCAATAAATTAAATATGAATAAATTAAAAATGTACTCTAGCAGAAAATTGCTTGGAAAACAACCACCTCCCCATTAAAATATGTATAGTAATGCCTTTTATGTGAAGTAACTTGGGATTAGATATCACTGTAAATTAACACGCCATTCAACCGTAGTCAAGAACTTTTCACTTTTAACAAGGACTTATAGAAGAGGTATTTACTCCAATGTGTTCAGTAATTAATTTGATATTCAAATGAGCTTACGTTATGTATTATAATTGCAAAAATCCCAAATAAGAGCAGTTTTAAAAGGGGTAGTGTCAACAAAGATTGATGAGGCTTGGTTTGAAATTGCCATCTGTTTCAAGTGTTTACTTGATTCCCCCCTTCTGTGTTTTTTGGCCATATGTATCTGTTTTTTTTATTGTTGTTTTTTAAGGTTGGGGTTCTGCAGCATACATGAACACAAAGACACACTCTCTCTCTCTCTCTCTCTCTCTCTCTCTCTCTCTCTCTCTCTCTCTCTCCCTCTCTCTCTCTCTCTCTCTCTCTCTCTCTCTCTCTCACACACACACACACACACACACACACACAAACACACACGCACGCACACAACGTAAACATTGAAGGGGATCAGGAACATCAGCATGTGTGATGAGCTCCCACAGATAACGTCTCCGCAACATTTCCATGACATTGTAGCTGTGTTACCTCATTACCACAATGTCACAGCAGCAGTGAGGATGTTGCGTTTGGGGTGAGGATGGAGGGGAGTACCGTGGGGGTGAGGGGGTTCAGCTGCAGGTATCAGGCCTTTGCAGATGAGCTGATTAATTAAAGGGATCTCTATTAACGCTATTGAGATGAACTCCCCTCCCTTCTCCTAGCCACCCCCATCCACGCTCCTCAGCGGTTAAAGGTGGATGGAGCAGAGGGGGGGCCAATGGAGGGGAAGCATCCTTGCCTCTTTTGACATTAGCCTGTGTGCAACCACTTCACACGCCCCATGACTCTCGCCACAAGTGCCTCTCTGCGCCCCACCTTTGCAGGAGTGACACTCTCTTCAGGCTCCAAAATGTGGCTGCAGAGTTTTAATCTCTTCAGCCCATCAACCCACCCACCCTTACTTCCATCTGTCAGGAGCACTGCTGGAGGAAAAGGGGAAGGGTTTGAGAGGGGTGGGGGTAAGGGGCGCATCCCTTGTTCCATCCCGACGAATTTTCTAATTTCCTTTGCTTCCATGCTTTGTCCCAAATTCACGCCCCTAACCTATCCACCATACAACCTCTCTCGTTCTGTCCCCCTCCCCTGCCACCTCTTTTCTCTGTTGTTCTGGCCAAAGGAGTAAAAGTACAAATGGAGGCTCCTATTGGCTTGCAACAATACAAACTGACAGTATTCTAACAGCATCTGAACCTGCTGTCATCAGAAATGAAAACATTCTTCCATATTTAAATTTGTTCCACCCTGAGTCATGAACAAGCGCTACCATAATTTGTGGTGGGTCATATTCTGCTTGCACAAACCAATTTGGATTTTTTTCCCCTTTGTGTTTCCCTATAATTAATCAAAAGTCTGGCATGAGACAATGAGGAACATATGCCGAAATCCCATCCCTACTTCTGACAAAAAGTTATTCTAAACAGACCTCCATGTGGTAATCTAAAGAGAAAAGATGTTTGATGAAAACAAAGACAAATTATTGTTGTCTTTTAGTTCTTTTACTTATCAAATGATCGACCAACAAAATCACATTTTGTGAATAATACAGCACCCAAAAAATATGCATCTCTTAACCATTTATTTAGTTTGAATGGACCATGAAGACATCACCATACATCATATCCATTAGCAACTAGTTACATGACATCACAGTATTAACGGGTCTCATGCAATCAATTCTAATTACTCATCTTCATGCACAAAACTAGGTAGTACACTTTAAGGATAGCGCTCTCCTGTCAGATTAACTCCAGGAAATGAATTCCGACACTTACTACAGCTCCATCTGCTGTTTCTACCAGTCTGAGTAAACCAAAGGCAGACAGTATGTCAATAATGTTGAAGATTGTTTGTAGTCTTTTGGCAAGCAGCTTGAATCAAAGATAATTCATATGTAATTTGTTAATTCCCGTCGTCTATTTTATTCTAAATAAATAAACAAAAAACTGTTTTGCATATCTACTCACTATGTTAAGAACTACCACCCAGGATCAGTTTGTCCACCTGGAACAAATGTGGTAACTAACAAACTGTGTCCACAATTGTAAGACAATTACCTGCAATGTAGAAATACTTCTTGAAAATGGTTTTAACAAATGCACCCTACATTGACACACTAAAGCACAGAGGCTGTGCATAAACACAGAGGCTCCATTGTTGGCCCTCATTCACTTCAAGATGCAAATGGGTGGATTTGAAATTCAGCCTTTGTGTGTTATGCTTGACTACTTTAATGTTGTATCTATGCTGGGGATTATTCTCTCTACAGCGGAAAAACCTGTGCTTGAATGGCAGTGCCCTTAAAGTAGCTCCTACTGCTTTCCATGGCCTCCAAACGAGATTAGACCCGTGGCTGCTCTCAGTCCCAATCCTCTGCATTCATATGGAGCGTAACTAGTCTGTGTGACGGTTTTTCTGTTTTGACACCGAGTGGATGCAGTCACTGCATATAGGGCGTTTTGAAATTGAGAGGTCACTTTGGCGTTGAAATGATTTCCAATAAAATGTCCTGTGCTCTTTTTGAGTATTTAGAATTTAACATTAAATTATAAAACACACATTTTGTAAAAAGGAAAAAAATGTTCTTTGATATTTGGCACCTTTTAAGTATATAGTAACACACACACACACACACACACACACACACACACACACACACACACACACACACACACACACACATCTGACAAATCCAAAATTACATTTTTACAAAAATGTCTGTTTAGATGTTGAAAATATAAGAACAGATTATTACATGCTACACCTCTAGCTAAAAATGTGTTGTTCCCAGTGTAATAAATGACCATTCACTTTTAACATAAGATCTTTCATCATATCTATATGGAAAAGAAATACATTAACAGTGTATATAATAAAGAGATATCATGATGTGCTCCAGCATTTGGACTGAGTGGCATACAGTTGGCAGTGCAACAGTAAGCATTTGTCTAGCAGTTTGGCCTCATCTGGGTAACACCTCAGACCTGGGCCCTTCTCTTTGGCACGATGCACCACTGAGGCTGGACCCTCGGCTGCAGTGGTCTTGGACTTCTTGTACTACTTTCACACCTGAATATGAGGCCCATTTATTTGACACTGCTGTCACTACTTAGTCTCGGGTCTCCACCAAAAAGGTCGCACCATTCACGGCTGTTTCATTCACATCACTGCTAAATCACAGAATAACATTAAATAAACACAAATATATTAAATAAAGTGTACATCAAGTTTACCTTCTAGTTATGTGTTTCTCTCTTGTTCCTTCATTTCCTTTGCCCAAGCAAAAGAAAGTGAGCACACAAGAGGAAAAAAACTTGTGTCCTCTCTCACTCGTTCTCAGGTAATATGTCTTATACCTGAAGGGGTATTGGTCTTAGAGTTTGCGGAGGGCAGTCCTAGTTTTACTGGAGGTAGAAGGTCTCTGGTTTTCTACCTTACTGAGTTCACAGGCTGGTTTCTGTCCTGTGCTGACATCCTTCTTTTCCTGAGGCCTGTGCTGCTTTGTGCTCAGCTGTGTGGAGGGCTTCACCCTGGCATGAGCCTGCAGGAGGAAGATTCATATTCTGCTTACATTACAAAATTAACTATCACATCCATTTTAAAACAGCTGCATTGAAATACCTTCATCACTATCTTCTGTAATAGGTCAATCTGGCACCATCTAGTGGTCATTGAATATGAAAAGCAGTTTGTGTGGCAATAAGAGCACAAAGGCAGTTCAATTAGAAAGCCTGCCTTTGAAATTACAAACATTTTAAATTTAGATAAAAAATTTAAAATGAAAAACTACAAGTGTATGTGAAGTGTGATTGAAAATATTATTAAAACATATTCATTAAAGAACAAATTGAAATTGAACTAAAAAAGGCCCCGTTGTCAAAGGTTCAACAAACCTGTGTGGTGTGTTGAAGCGGTCCCGGAGTTTTAGAGACGTTTTTTCGCTTGTCCCTCTGAAGGACGCCACTGCTCTCTTTCGTCTGATTCCAACATACAAGGCAAAATGAGAGCGAATGATGCCTGGATTCTTTGACCATTGATATAGTAGCTAAGGGCTGACCTACAGAGTGTCGTCGTTTATTTTCAAGAAAAGTTCGTTTCAAACCTGTCGCTTAAATAATGAGGATCACAATCATGATTACCACTTCAATACTGACATGAACTGATAAAAGCAGTAACTTTCTAAAAAAAAAAAGATTATGAATCGCAGGCAAAAACTTTAACAGCTTTAGAAAAAAAGGTTTTGCTGTAAGTGCTGAATTATCTGCTTAACAGGATCGTTGCATTTAAAAACAAGATAATTACTACATGAGGTAAGCAATGTGTAAGCAGAATTAACAGTACCTAAATAGATAAGTCCTGGCTTGACATCTTTGAAATATTTGGGAGCCGTATTAAGGTCCTGAATAAAGTCCTCAATAAAAAAAACATACACAGGCATCTGAGGTCAAACTGTAGAGATGTGCAAAACAGACATACCGGTTTGGTGGATGTGGAGGGTTTACGGAAGTTTCCATCTTCTTCAGCAAGGCGCCTGCCTTGGCCATCTGTTTCTGTTGAAGCTGCTCGAGGGAGCGGGGATGGGTCCACTTTCCCATCACATGAGGTGAGGGACAAGTCCTCTGGAGACTGTGTTCCTATAGTGGACGATTTTAAATAACATCAACCTCACGTGTATTTGTTTTTTTTTCTTTCTCCTCCGTCCCTTCTCTACCTCTCTCTAATATGTAAATATGAGGCCTTTGATAATCATACAGTAGAGAGTACTGAGGAACAACTAGTTACTTTTTTGGTAACTTTTTCGTCTCTAATGCTACTGGGTAGTGCACAGCCATCCTATGTAAGATCATTTCAGGACATGTCAAACACACAATTGTAGCAGTTTAGCAGGTTAAAAATCAAAGCATGTCGTGCTACGTTACCAGTTAAGTTTCAGAATTAAACTAATAATAATATCACACAAATTTACAGAAAATTGCTTTGCCTCCACTTCTTCCATTATATTCATACGGCATCCTAGAATATCTTGTTGTATATTATTGCTTGAACAATCATGATTATTAAAGCTACCATGACCTGGATTTAGTTATTTTAATTAAGTTGAATCTTAATCATTGTCTTACTCTCTTTCTGTTCCAGGTGGTTGTGCATCATCTCCAGCACATTGGACGGCATAGCAGGCGCATTAGTGTCACCCTGTTGGACAAAGCACCCCATAAGAGCTCCTCGTGTGACTCATTTGGTGAATTTTATGAAAGCAGCTGGAATAATCATTGCCTTACTGTAATCCAGGGGATTTCTAATAGCTGATTAGCGGACATGCGGTAGGCAGGGTCCGCCTTCAAAAGGCAAGTCAAAATATTTTTTGCTGTCGAGACAGACTCAAGCCAATCGGTGAGCTTGTCATTAACAATCTCAACAGTAAAACTGCATTGCAACATCCTGGACTACATGTCAATGAAAACATGAATAACTTTACTCAATATCACAAACAATTTCTCTTTTTTTGCAGGATTACATTTATAATTAATGTATTATTAATGTCACCTGCATCACTGACTGTGGCCCAGATGGGTTCAGTAAATTTGATATCGTTGTTCATAATCTCCTCAAGTAGGTTTGTCTCTGTTTTGGACACAAATGGATACTTCCCACACAGCCTATAAGGACACACAACTCAGACACGCATTCACAGTATGTATGTATATATGAATATACATATACATGTATATATAGTATTTGTGTGTCTACTTACAAAATGTACATAACGACTCCTATGCTCCACACATCACACCACTGGCTGTAACCTCGGCCACTCATTATTTCAGGTGCTGAAAATGACACGCATACACAAATGTTTGCCTTTTTTTGTCTGAGATATGAAAACAAAGAGGTTTTAAACTACTAGTTAAACCAGTTTGTGACCACTATTTTGACTATCATATTATTAGTACCATGTTTATCAGCACACTAACAAGCCAACACCCTCGCACACCACAAGCACAGGACATGATGGGGAAGTAATGCTGTAGATGGTGGCAGTAATGAGCAGAAAAAAGTAGCAACACACGCAAAAAGGTGGAAGAGAAGAAGTGGACGGCGCGCCAGAACAATGCAGGTTTCACAGAGTAAAAAGAAATTGCAGGTGGGTTGTGATTTAGATAATGCAACAACTGTTCAACGCAAATAAATGTACAGAGCTAGTGTTTTTACAAACAACACATTGAGTGTATCCTTAAAGCCTAGCCAACGTGTTGAATGCTTTTTTTTATACTTAAACCTTCACAAAGCCTTCGAGACCTGTTGTGTGACTTGTTAATAGCCAATCAGTCTTCCGTACTAGTCACAACAGCGACACTTTCTAACGCAACGGGTGACATGTCAAACAATGTAGCTCCACTTCTGTCGCAGTAAACTTATGGTAAACGTTGTGAATTCAAACACAAGTACTTGGATGAAAACAACAAAACCTCCGCTTTATTTAGGACAAGATTTGGGTTTGGGTTCAAATCATTACGTTTGGAAAGTGAAACTTAACATTGTGACTACAAAGACACAATCACATTGTCGTTTGTTTTTTTTCACCGTTATTCTACATCGTCACACTCCCTGAGCACTTGCTCTGAGCGTCTAATACTGACGAGAATGGGTTTGAATTGTAGTCTCAAACAGACACTTGAGGGTACCTTCTGCTGTATTAGAGCGGAGGTATTCATGCCCTGGGAATGACAGTGGGCTGGTTTGTCTGTTGGTGGACAGATTTTGTCACTGTGACCTTACGTGTGTGTATTTGAGATTTGAATGGAGGTAGAGTTCAAAGATGGGTGTGGTTAGAGCAAGGGCACCGAGAGTACGGGGGTCAGAAATGGGGAAGGGGACTTTGATTTCTGCCTTTAAAGAACATTGTAAAGAAATGTAGCACTTTCCCCGCAACCAGTTGACTGTAAGTGGAATAGCATGAAACCAAGTGATGTCATAGTGTACCCTGCATGCACTACACATTTATAGTACACTCTTCAATCGGCAGTAATGTGGGCTTGCTAGTGGAGCTCAAGTTGCACATAAAACAGGGACCTGATCAGAAAAAAACATTTCTCCATCACGCTACTATTTGCAAAAAAAAATAAAAAATTTAAAAAGGCAGGGTACCTTTTGATATAAAATATACCTGATACATTCCACATACAAAAATATAATTACACTCACTTCTTACAAAAGCACTTTGTATGAAATATAAAAATGTCCAACTTTAGCACACCTCAGTGTTAGAACCAAAAAGATATTGTGGCAGAAGCCAAAAATGCGACACCACAAAATTCAAACTTAGAACTCCATTCCTGTTTACCATTCGCATGTTGAAGGAGATATAAGTGACATACCCATATAGATAAGAGTCCCACAGGTGTCCGTCATTATGTTCTCGAACCCTACACCACTTGTCTTCACCGATAATCCAAAGTCTGTCACCTAGGTAAAGAAAAGCACTTAAGAAAAAGGTAATACAGATAAACATGATTTAGATGTGCTGACATAACTCATATTCAATTCTCTGTTAAAAGGTGTTTTTGCTGCAGCTTGAGCATCCTTGTTGATTGACATGAATAGCAACGTAGCTGTTAAAGCTGTACAAGACCACATATTTGCGAAGGGATATGACATTATTAGAAAAGCCAAAAAAATCCCGGAAAGAACACTAACGGATGTCAAATTTATGAAATTCATGGTGTGCCACCACAACATGGACAGTATGTTAGTAGTTATGTATGTTGTGTGAGACAAAGAGAAAACCAGAGACAGGGATGTGGGATGGTCTCGCCTTGTTTTAGCTCGCCCACCAGAAATCTGCTTTGACTTGCTCATTGACAGTGCACACAACCCACTGTGCTCAGCTGGTAAAGACACAGTTGAGTCTCTTTGTAAAGGTATACTATAAAGGGAGACCGGAGGGAGTTGGTCATAACGAGATAGTATTTGAAGCCAGAGGTGGTAGTTAGCAAATAAATAATGTCCATCAGAGTTTAATACTCAGAGAATGGATAAGAAGGAGTTAGGGAAGGTTCCCCAGTTTGAGTCAGCATCTTACCTTGATATTAATTCTGCCATTATCATCCTCATCGAGAGCATTCTTCAAAAGAATGTTCTCAAGTTTCAAGTCCCGATGCACTATGTCTGTAAAATGGGAGGGGGAAAGGTTTTACAAAAAAATGGGCTTGAATACAGTTTTAACATGGATATATGTGTAGTTATCAATATTGATATCAATGTTCTTAGAAAAACAACAAATCCAAGAGGTTTGCTAACAGCAATGAAACCACTGGGTAGTAGTATCACACAACTTTGCAGCTTGTAGTGTCCCTGTGTTGCCAATTTTATCAATTAAAATACCAAAAGAATTCATAGGTATATCATCAATGACAACCATAGCTCTGAAGAAAAAAATTAATGTAGTCTGTGATCAGAGGGTAATATGATTCGCTAATGTCGTTCACCAAAATAAACAAAGTTTTGCACACATGGTCACAGTGATCGGTTCACCTTGCTTACAGTCGGGCAGACTGAACGACCTCGTTAACAAAACTTGGTGGAATGAGAGAAGGCTGGAGAAAAAATACAATTTGCCCTGGGCAGTCCTCTTCACTGCACTGTTTGAAGCAACCAATTATAAAACGCAACAGTGTTGATGGGGTGTGAAAGGTATGTTAGACCAACTGGTGTGCACAAAACAAACACCTGAAAATGTTCTCTTTTCTCCCCCTTATCCATTTAAATTATGTTTTGTTCAATGTTTTTTTGACGGCTTGCTGTCAATTTCATATTCAGAAATGTCTTTATTTAATAAAGTGCATATACTGTAATGTTACCATAACATATTCTAAAAATACTCCAGTTCTACATTTATTTTAATTTTTTAAGGAAATACTGTTTCACCAACTATAACATCATTTTTGGTGTATTAATCTTCCCTCACTCACTAAAATTATAAATAATTGCATTTGCATTGTCGTTACATGACAAATGTACCATCTTGTGTTAGCATTAAAGCTCAAATCACATCCAAGCCGAGGTAAAGGTCCAAAATCAGCAAATTCATTTGTTTGTGTGTTTTATTCAGTCAATCAATGTAATAAAATACAATATTATTCTACATAATATACAAAAACAGAGACTGAAAAGGTATAGGTAGAAGCAAAACATGTTCATATTTTCCTATCCTAAATTATTATCATTTAAATCAAATAATTCATTTGAAATAAAGAATATGTATATATATATATATATATATATATATATATATATATATATATATATATATATATATATATATATATATATATATATATATATATATATACATCTTCCATATTTTATTCACACCTGGAACTCTTAAATATTGTTTTAAAAATAATCCTTTTGAATATCAAAAATAAGTTTACTATTCTCACATGCAGTTTAGCGTTGTTCCATACTCCTACATTAGAAATACATACCATTTATATAATCAATATGTTGTCTCCACGTTTTTTATGATCGATAATGACCCTGAGTCTCAAACACTCTTTCAATTTCATCATCACAGAATTTTAATTGTTTTTTTCAAAAACCATGAATTTTCTTTTCTTGATATTAAGAAATAATATATTAACATCGAACCAAGATTTGCTTATTTCTAGCTCCTTTTCAATAACAAACAAAAGGTCCTTCAGTTGTTTTCCTAAACAAAATAAATTTGAATCATCAGCAAAAATGACACATTTTAATAATTCAGTAACATTACAAATATTGTTAATGTAACATATAAAAAAGATTGGACCAATCACTGATCCCGGTGGTACTGACCTTCCTAAACCCTGACACCATGTCATTAACTTGTACACACTGCTGTTTATTTTCTAAGTAGCTTTTTAACCAAGAGTGAGGCATCCCTCTTATCCCATACTTCTCAAATTTCCTTTAATAAATTACTGTGATCTATTGTATCAAAAGCGTTCTGGAGGTCAATGTAAATATCAATAAAATACTCGTCATTTTCAATTGCCTTTGTTATTCCTTCCATCTCCATTAATGCATGCATAGTAGTTCTATTTTTCCTAAATCCATGCTGATGTTCAGTCAATAATTTATTTTTACTTATAAAGAGATGCAATTTTTGCACAAATAATTTCTCTAATATTTAAGAATGGATATTGTAATGGATACCTCCATTTTTAAATATTTGACATAAGGGTTTTGGCTACCAAGTTTAAACCAGCTCTTATTCATTAGTATTATTAGTTTCCGTAGAGGTGAGGGAATCCAGCACAGAGGGACTTTCCATGTAAAAACACACCTATTAATCAGTATTGCTCCCTGGCTTGTTATAAATTAGTAATTTGCCTCATGTAACAATGCCTCATTGCCAAGCAATGTCCTAAATTACCACTAACTACAGATTTTTATGAAAAGAAGGGAATCAGCATTTTGAAATAATTATAATAACACTTCTATAATGACAGAAACCCATAAAGGCAAGATGTTGGGCTCTGGGAGAAGCAGGTTTGGTTATTAGCAAGTATGAAAATGTAATTATTTATATGAATAAAAGTATTAATCCTTGGACAGACAGTCCATGAACCAGTAGGTTGATCATGTTAATAGTGATTTACGTTGAAGGTCTATGTCCCCAGAGTTTGGAAATTCATGAGCGCATTATAGCAATGGTGGCTTTCTATGTGCTATCATTCCTTTTTCCTTCCAGCATAATTAAAATTCCTCCATGTTTTAAAAAAAAATCTTTTTGGCAACATAGAGCTAGAGCCAGGGATCAAACTCTGATCTTCCAGTTAACAGACAACACACTCTTCCTCTTGATACACAGCTGTGTGAATATGAAGCAACTGAACAGCATTGTTGTCACAGCTGCAAACACCCCAATCAGTGATTTAGCAAGGAGCAAGGTGAAGACTTCAGTCATCAAAAGTCATCAAAAACTTGAGCTTCAGCTCACGATAAAATATCATTTCTAACACTATCAAAATGGTCATCTGTAGAATGACATTACCTCTTTTGTGAAGGTAGACAACGGCGTCAGCTAAGCTACAGATGATATGCCTCGTCTCGTCCTCTGTAAGGAACTTTTTCCGCTGTAACAGCTGCTTCAGTTCACCTCCAACGCACAGCTCAGTAACCAAATAAGTTCTCTAGCAACAAACAGAGAAAATGCATCTGAACCAATACTCAATTTAGGTGCTTATAAATAATATTAATTCCGGCATAGTAATAGATTATGAAATGTTACATAATATATCTAATGACATGAATTACACGTAATCCAACTTCTCAATTAGGCTTACTATGAGTGTGTTAGTGAAAGGTTAGCATTGCTCACCGTAGCCGTGTGATACACTTCATGGAGATGTATTATATGAGCATGATTCACTTGTTTGAGAATGTTTATTTCCTGGTCCACCATCTTGACTTTCGAATTTCCTGCCTGAAGTGAAATCACAACTGATCGAGTTTCAGTCTGCTTGTGGCAAATTGTTTTTCTCAAAGCATTAAAGTCTCTTATTGCTGCAACTTTTTAATTACAGTAAAAAAAGGCCTTTCAGAGGAATGCCAAATGCACTTACCTCTGGTCTGGAAACCTCCTTAATAGCCCATTTTGTCTGTGTCGCAATATGGGTGGCTTCATAAACAACTCCATAGCCACCTTGACCCAATTTCCTTCCAAATGTATATATTTCCTATGGAGATAAGGAAGAGAACATTAATGCATTTGTAATATACACCCTTTCCCTGTCAGTCAGAGAAAGGAGTGGATGTCCCTTGTGTTTGAGACTTTAGAATAACTCTGTTTTGGATTACAAAAACATTATGTCTTAACTCAAGACCTGAATTCCAAAGTACATCCTAATTTCAAGCTCTTCGAAAAAAACGGCACATTTTCAGGTCTCTGGGGGTGCAGAATATAGTATTTCTAATCAAGTTACAAATGATTAAGTTGCTGCTGCAGTTCGTTCAATCTCAGGTCTAATTAACTTGATCATTATCTGTGTGCATGCAAGGCTGAGCACTGGCTGCTTTAGGATTTGGCAAAGGGAGCAGTCAAATTCCCCAAAGACGGGGGGCTATATAGCCGCAAAGTGAAGTTTGATCCTCTTCTGGTACAGAAAAGAGTGTACCATAAAGGTCACTAGTGAGTCTGTGCAATTTCTGTGTTGCCCCCCCCCCCGCCGCTCCTCTCTCCCCCCTCTTATAACACCTGACTGCAGTGGAATCGTGCATGTAAAGAAGCTTGCCTACCCTCAGGTCAGCATCATTCTCCAGGCGTATAAAAGGCACATTCCTCTCCAGTGTGTGCCTGCTAGGTTGCATGGACACCGTGTTAATGCCTAATCTTCTAACAAAGATGTGTGTCATCTAGAGATGGAAGAAGAGAGCAGTCATTATCCCTCTGAAATTTCTGGTAAATTTCTGTCCATCAAAAAACATCAAGAAGTTGTGTTCAAATAATCCATATTTCTTTGACAACTCCATTAGTTATTCGAACAGAAATAACTCTCCATGCATGCAGTCATCGAGAGGGATTTTTTTTTAAATCTTGTGATTATTAAAGACCAAAACACATTTGTGAATATTGTTGTGGTGCCCCAAATATAACGAAAATTTTGTATTAATTAGTGATTAACAGTTATAATATACAGTATTTTTCCAATTTGTCAGTATTACCTCAAATATATTACCGACTACTGTCACAAAAGTTCTTTAATATCAGCAATACAAGCTTATTTTACTAGTATTGAAGACATTGTTTTAAAGATAGCTCATGAAGTTATTTCAAGACATCTGAACTTCAAGAATAAGTGTACAGAATCCCTGATTCTTTACTTAACATATTCTAACCAGTCTCAGTCCAAGCCCATATTAACTTTAAGCACAATTTACCCAGCTTGAGAAACAGTCTCTAAAGCCAAATTAAATGTAAAGCAATTATCAAGTGATGACTGGGAGCTATGAAGTGGATCCACCACATGCACAGCAATTAATTATTAACAAGGAAGCGGTGTCTTTAACCTCTTCACTCTGATGCATTATTTTAGCCCTGACAGGGCTCTCATAACAGGCCTGTCTCTCCCATTATCTCCTGTCTATTTTCCAATCAAAACGATTGTGACAGGCTCTGGAAATTCCAATCACCTCAATCAAAGCTCATTTGTGGAAAACAGAGGCATGTGATGATGTGTGTATCACTGGGGGTTTGAATTGACTGCAGAAGGGTCCTGTGCACCTCATGTGCCTCCAAGACAGAGGTGTCTGGTCCTTCGCCCCGGTTCCAAGATGCAAAGGAAATTGGATATCAGTGTCAGGTCAGAGTAAAAAGCCTGATCTTAAAAAGGGCCACGTACACACACCGGTTTTGAATTGCTTTAAGCTTTGGGTTGTCTATCTGCAATTTCTGGACATGTGTTTCTAACTCCTCAGATCAAAACACGAACATTACCCCATGTCACTTATTTTTTAACTTCCATCCATCTATTCATTTTCTGCCCCTTATTCTGGGTCTGGTTGCGGTGGCACCAGGCTCAGCAGGCCGACCCAGGCTTCCCTTTCACCCACAACATTTTTTCTAACTTAATGACTTCAAATGTTTACTCTGCAGCTTACACCCAAACACAAACAGAGGACTTCAAGGGCAAGGAGGAGAAAACTAACTCAGCAAAGATCAGACTTGGCGTCCAAACACACCCATGAATTATTGCATTTGAACCCTGATCAATACTGATACACAGTATCTCTGCCACTACAGTCAAGTTAAAATCTTGAAAATTGTAAATGTAACTCAGAAAAGCTATTTTCCCCCTATTAGTAAGGAACTTCACCAAGAGGGCAGACTGTAACAGACAGGAGGTTCCTGCTACTTCTTACAAATCCCAGCAATCTCAGTGAAGCTGACCCAAACACTCAAGAAATTGCTAATGTAGTGACAAGGACAAGCTCCTTTCCCGGCTTGCAACTTGACCAATTGTGTTTGTTGCATGACCAAATTGCTGGGAAAAAAAAATCGCTCAGCAGTAGTTCAACGAAAATACCTTCCATTAAGCCAAAATGATTGTGCCAGGCACCTGGTACATCACTAAAGTGACATTTCAAAAACATCCTTGAAAGACCAAGTCTAGACAGCTTTTTTTTCTTTTCTTTTTGTTCACTTGATTAAATTACAGTATTCTGTGCATGGATCTGTTTTTCCTTCTCTACACATAGATGGGGGATTAAACCAAGAATGAAAACATAAGTATTAACGATGTCAAGTAATAATTAAATAATAGTAGACAGTTCAACTTAATGTAAAAAAAAATAATGGTCTTTGTTCACACACAGACACACTGAAAGATAAGTCCGAACACAGCCCAACCCAAAGGAAACAAAGGCTGTGGTCCATTTACCTTTTACATTGAGTTTGCCTCATCTCCAGTTTCAACAGGAAGTAATTAGAGCGGGCGGTTCATCACAAGTCAAGCCCATACTTGCCTCATCTCTCCATCATTCTGTCAGACAGCAATTTGTGTTTATTTACACGACTGAGTACTGAGTGAACAAATATATGTAGTGCCTAATGACTGAGAGTGCATGGGATACTGTCGAGGAACTTAGTGCACAAAATCAACGTCACTTTGGAACAAAGCGAGCACATACAATGGATGACTCTGATCTTGTGTAACTTTTCTTCCCTTAAACCTGCTTGTCTTTTATTAACTCTTTCGCCCAACGTTAATGAAAATAAGACAGCTACTGGCAGTGTTCTTTTCATCACGCACTATAAGACTGTTGAACAGAACTAACACAATCCTGACAATGTTGTATAGCAATACAGTAATACTGCTGCTCATCAACCAGTGTTAAGGGCTATCACATATAGGAAGGGGTATCTATGCCATAGCACATCACAAGTGATGCTGATGATGCTGAAAGTATTTATTGATTTATCAATAATGTAATTTACATAAAATAAATCAATGATTTCCTGCCTTGTAGGTCAAAACATCTTGTTTCATGAACAGCTTTTCCCATCTGTAGTGCCCATTAGGTCACTAAAATCTTTGTGACATTTGCTTAAATATCCTCCTTTTTCTGTCAATTCAGTAAAATTGTAATTATTGTGTGATGTGTGTACCAAAAACCAATTTACTGACTTTAGTCATGTGCTCATTTGAGTGAAGTGACTGTTACTAAATTGTTCCAGTCATTTATCGACAATAACAAAATGTATGAGAATATTTTACTTTTTGGCAATAACAGTCCACTGAATCCATAGTGTTCGAACAAGATCGAAAAATATAGACGTGTATCACTTTTTTTTTCCGGACAAAGTTTAAGTGATTAATCATAAAAATAATCGATGCAATAATCATTGATGGAAATAATCATTATTTGAAGCCCTAATGCCATTTGTAAGTCTAATTATCTGGTAAAATAATGGATATAATAATATTAAAAAATCAGCACTGGTGTGTCCCAGAAAGAAATGCCATATAGTATGCTGCTAAAACCACAATGTCAAAACGGTTACCACTTTCAGTCTCAACCAGACCATCAAGATAATGCAAATTTCAATTATTGTACAGCGCCTTTGATTTATTTAATGGAATAAATAGCAGAATAAATTAGGCTTAAGCAGCTTCTAATGATGGTGCCTCAGGCTGTAACAAGCAGCCGCTAAAATGTAGCCTGAAAATCAAACAAAAACGGAATCTTACTTACTGCAATTAAAATGTATACTCCTATCCGTTTTGCTTGAGCCCAAATATTACATTTTTCTCATGTGAAACTTAATCATTTATTGACAGCTTGGCTTTGATGACAAATGATAAACTTCACAGTCCTAATGAAGCGTGGAATTACATTACCTGATGAGGCAAGAAATTGCATGTTTAGAATGCAAATATAGAGCCCATCTACTTCACTAAGTTATGAGGTGACTATAATATTATGCAGAGAGATTATCAAGGCTCGTGGTCTAAATGTAATATACCAAGAACCTTTCAACCTTTAGTCATTAAAGCATACAACACTTACTAAAGAGCTTTGAACAAATATAATAGACAGCTGATGGACTACTGGGTGACCAAAAAAAGAGGTTCTTTAAATTGATATTCCTACACTCAGCAAACAAGTAATGCATGTTGCTGCTGCAAGAAGTCCCTCTGTCTCCAAGTCTGCTGGAAAGAAAACATGCTTTGCCAAAAGGGAGTAAAAGATCAAATTCTGCCATTTGCTCAGAGCACTCCACATGTTGCTCGGAGATAAGGGCCAACAAATTCAAATTTCCTCATTGGTTTAATCCTGGTTAAAGCTAATCTCTGCCCTTGCTGGGCTCAGCCTTGGGAAGCTATGAGGGCAGAAATCTAGAGAAATGTAGGCCAGAGCAAAAACAAGAACAAATCAAATTCACTTCAATGACAACCCGGAGAGAACTCATTCATATCAGAACACACAGATGTTACACCTTCACTTATAAATCAGTCATTGTCCACCGGCGGTGCCGCTCTTTACTAAAAATGTGTTTTAACCAGTTAGCGAAGACAACAGATGCCCTCTGCGTCATTCTATTGTTAAGTCTATTGAGGCTTTAACTGAAAAATCAAAGTTAGTACTTTTTAAATTGGGGTAACTATTAATGTTACACAGTGTACAAATGCTTGAAGCGTTTAAACATACTGACATAATCAACATTGACTGTTCCTGCTACACTAGCAGTAACTTCATATCACTTAATAACTAATTTGCTTAGTTATCCTAACCTTATATGAATTGATGAAGGCTTTCCAGTGCTCTGAAATACTCTAAATCAGTGGTTTTGAACCTTTTTCCAGTGATGTAGCCCATGTGGAATATTTTCCTCCTAGTACCTCCTAACCAGCGCAAAGCATTTTTGGTTGGAAAAACTTTGTAGAACACAGCGCTCAGTGTCTGATTTATTATAGAAGGTATACAATTCAGTTTAAGAACTTATATTATTGAATGTTTATTAAATAACAATTTTTAAAGGATTTTTCAATTCATTTTAATTTGAAATATATATTTTGTAAATCTCAAGGCGTGGCAGGGGTACTCTACCCATGGTACGAGTCCCCCTATTTGATCACCTCTGCTCTTAATGGAGACATCTTTGCAATCAACGTTGATTCACGGTTAACTTCACTTCCGGTTAAATTCAGAAGAGCCTTCAGCTCCGAACTCAGGGCTCACTTCCCCCTATGTGACGCTAACGGGGGTACGGCTCCTTAATTAACGGGTTATTATTAGTCAGACATCAAACAGAAAGACGCAATTGGTGTACGGCTACTGTTCCACTGAGCATCTTGTACAGTTAGAGCACAATCAATTCATGGTGCTCTTTTTCAAACATAATAGAGCAGGAAACTTTACGTCCCCGTCGCCCCCAATGGTACGCGTTGTCAAGGCAACGAAACATGAAGTTGCAAAAGCTGACGGGCGAGACCATCGAAAAAAAATGAAACACTCGTAACTTCACCCCGGTATCATAGTGATATCTCACGTGAGACGATTGAACGAAGTCTTCTTACCTCTTGAACGAGATCATGTCACTGCAGCAGGTTGTTCTTCACAAACACGTAGCGAGTTAAACTTTCTCAGTGAGTGACTACGGAAAGCGAAGAGAGACAAACGCCCACTAACGTATGAACAGAGCATCTCACAGTTCAGGGGCTGGCAGCGCCCCTTGTGGCTCGAGCGTGTCGACCAATGTGACGCAGAACTGACTTTGAGGCGAAACGTGACCACGACTGGACTTCCACTGAATTTACAACGTGCACACTAACCATAAATTCTCTTTTTTACGAATGGGAACCTGTTTCCTTTCTGGCACCCTGGGTTTCTGTTGGTCCGTAGTCTCCATCTAGTGGACGGAACTGGAATCTGTTCAGATAAAGATAACATTTGAGAGTCAAAACATTTAAGTGTTTTGTGCTTCATCAACTGGGAAGATTACCAGATTGCATCATGAATTACATGAACATGTATTTGTCTGAGTAAGGCCACTATGGGAGCAACTCTTTTCTGTTACTGTGTGCCGTGAGATAATTTACCAAAACATAGCTACTACATGTGCACAGACATTTGATGTGCTTCTGCACCTTGACCAGTAGAATGTTCCTAATTGGGACACACAAGTTTACCTTGATGTTGACCTTATTTACATTCATGGTCTAAGATAAATTAATTTCTGCACAAGAACCATAGAATCAAATGTATTGTAACAGCAGACCTACTGCACTGTTTATACGCAAAACTTTAATGTCTTTGTTAACAATAATTTATCCGAAAAGTATATTGCTGCTTTAATGTTTTTGATTATCCTCGTGAAAAAAACAGTTTAACTGATTTAGTTCAGCTCTGTTTAGGTTGGAATTTAGCTTTCTGCATGCAATTTAAAGAGGATTACAGGAAGGTGGGCTCTCTAAATCTTAACATTAAATCTTATTAGGGCTGCCTGAATTGTAATCTTCGTATGACGTTTAACTGCACCTAAACCATATTTTAATTAGGTTTACTTATAGCATCTGTTCTTTAGGGGGTCTGCTGGATACAGCTTTCAGACTTCCTCTACGTTAAGACGCAAGACATGTTGCATACTGTAATTCAGCTACTAACTGCAAAACTGTGTATTTATAAGACTGCTGCTGAGACAACTTCCTGAGAAAGAAAAAAAAAGTTGCTTCCTTATTAATTTGAGCAAACCACCTGCTAGCTATTATATTATCAAACGAAAATCGTCAAATCAATAATTTGTTGGACTTTCACTAAGCCTCTCCTCCCCCTTACTATACTGTATGTCTCTATTCTTTCATGTATTGTAATTTGCCTAACTGTAAAATCAATTGTTCTGAGGGATCAAAAACAAAGTTGAAAGTTGGAATTACATATCATTGGTTTCAAAATGTGAGATGTCATTAAATTTCAGTAAAACTAGTCTTTTAAAATGCAAATATATTATGCTTTTATCTTTGTTGAGCGAAATAACGTGCCTGAAGCATCCAGACAAAACGTATGTTTAGTGCAAGATATTATGATCACTGGTTTCCACCATCGGCCAGACTTCCGCCTTTACCAGAGACATTATTGATGAGTTTGGCTGTGGACTTGGAGTCATTGTATCGTCTGCGGTCTGCAAGGTACTTCAAGTTCTCCATCACATGACGAATCAGTTTTGCGAAGAAGTTAGATCTCAAAGTAGCTCTCGCTACAGACACTTCCTGAAGTGGTCGTATTATCCTGAGCCAGGGATCGGTACCTGGAAAGTCCACCAATCTGCCATTAAAGCCAAGTTATACAACAACCTGTGAACTAGGTGGTGAAGGGAGAACAGATTCATTTCATGCCCAAGTGGAAACTGACCAAACAACAGCATAAGGTATTAGAAGTTCAGAAACTAAAAACTGCTTTCTATGTTGTGTCCAGAAGATTTTAGGAGTATTAAGCTGCTGTAGTAATCTAAACATAAACCCAATGTTGTATCCATAAATCTATTAGCAATAATATTTTACATTTTTATGGCTTTTCATGCTCTACATTGCTTCCAGAAGTACGTCAATCTTCATGGTGAATTAGGATTTAGCAATTTAGTGTTGTGAATGATATCCTTTCCTTAATCTTAATCTTCCATTCTTCTTTTTTTTTGGTTGATGTCATGTCTGTAAAGGGACTAAATATGTGTTATTACATGTTGGTCAATTCTGGTTCATCTGCAGCAATGTTTATTATTTTTTTAACTTATTCAACTTGAAGGCGCTCCGGGGTTATTAGTATGAATCCAAATTCGAAATGTCCTCAACCTAGTGTGCATATAGATTCTGTTTATTAACAGAGTCAAACTGTACCGCATACAGGGATACTTATGCTCATCCTATACAGCTTATTGGAATGCAATTCTTATTTCGCAACATACCGCGTTGATCCTCACTCCGATAGGGAGACACAGGAATGGGACTCATTAAAGTAAATCCCTCAGCCCGGCTTCAGTCCCAGCAGACTATATGGTCAATCACCCCTTACTACTCTCTTTGATCTGCAGCAGGATGCTTGTGGCACGGAGGAAGGACAGTCGGTCAGTGACGGTGTGCAGCACCACACATCCATCTGGCCTGTTCACATGCTCCCACAGGTTACACCTGCTGCCTCCACTCTGACACAGCAAAAGTGGACATGGAGATCAAATGCATGCAGCACATTAACTGATCTGACTACAGAAGCCATGAAAATATTTTAACGTAAGATGCTTCTTCTCAAACCTACTGCAGAAAGCTATGAAAAACATGATAAAGCAGTTGCTAAGATAAAAAAGAACAGTGCCAAAAGAGAGTCAATTAACTGCAGCTCAGTATGGCAACAGAGTTCTAAGATACTTTTATATGAGACGCTGGCATTTTGGAGCCAATAAAAGTAAAGACCTTGGTGGTAAAGAAAGCTATGTATAGTAAACATATTCTTTTGTTGTAGTATAGTTGCAAATATAAACCTTTAAAGGCTGAGTGATTACTACAGACTACTATTATGAAAACCAAAAACCAAAACATAAATCGGTAACGTTTGGTTTATTTTGTATGATACAGAAGCAAATAACAATTCATAATCTAAACTAATATCACATATCATTTTATGATTAAAACATGTTTTTTCTGCCTGTGAACATAGATCAAATATAATCAAGTTGAAGTGTTTGCCACCAATGGACATCTTTCATGGTATAATGAATCCGCAAAGAAAGAAGTATGAATATGTTTGCTATAAAAAATAGGATATGCTAATAATCAATTGTTAACCAATGAGCATTAATACAAGTGGAGAGTTACACGCAGAGAATGCAAATGCACAAAGCTCTCTTATGAGAGCAAATTAACCCAGCATGGTGCCAGTTTAGTCAAACTATGGAACAATGATTACTTTAATCACTGTGGTGCATGATTGCTTTTAGGTGGAAAACAAACCAATTAATTTAAAGCAGAAGTGAAGATGTTTGTAATGCTACAATCATCCAGCCTGCAAGATAAACACTTAGCGATGGTAAAATGTGCATATCACTGATTTCAAACATATGACACAGGCTGAAAAGAAGGTTTTGTTGACTCACCTTAGATCAATTAACATAATAAGTGTGAGGACAACAGAACACATTGAAACCAATGAGAGCAGTATATGACGTGTCTTTAAAAAAAAAAAAAAAAAAATCTGTGGCATTACTCTCCCGTAACATGTTTAGTGAGGAATCTCACCAGGACATCTTAGGGGAATATGAGAGTAACAAACAGACATATATTTATAATCTGGCATTTGTTCAGAGACTTTATCAAAGGTTTGCATGTTGCTCATGCAAAAAATGCAATGATAAAGTACATTTCAATTATTTAAATATTTTTAACACAACACATTTTTATTGGGTTGTGGGATATATCAAAAATAGTATTTGTAATATATTGCTGATCAAGAAAAACAAATTATGTTACAATTTCAAGAAAGTATGGCGCTGTGGCGCTGTAAATGACGTTTCCTGTTACTTATGATTATTAAGATGTCAGTTGGAAAACAATAAGAAAATACATTTTATTGATACTGATATGTGCATTTATTGTTGAATGTTACATTGAAAAGGAAGGAAGGAATCAGATATTTATTGATTTCAAATGAAGTAACATCCCATATACTGTATAATCACTACTCCTGACAATGACCAATGAGTGCACAGACATTCATTTGTGCAGTATTACTGTTATTGTTAAGTAAAATATATCTTAAGCTGCAGGAAGCAAGTAAAGAATATTTAAAAACAGGAAATGCTCTACAATTGCAGCTATAATAAGAGATAATTTTCTCTCAACAGTGTGGCTCTACGAATAATCATCAATAATAAATTATATGAATACCCAACACTCTTATAAAG
This sequence comes from Clinocottus analis, assembly GCF_023055335.1. Lineage (NCBI taxonomy): Eukaryota > Metazoa > Chordata > Actinopteri > Perciformes > Cottidae > Clinocottus > Clinocottus analis. The sequence continues at coordinate 555,978 of NW_027176076.1, forward strand.
CCTGAGATATTTAGATAACAGAGGAATACATAGTTTTGCTGAAACAGGGGAGGAACAGAAAGCTTACACAAACCTAAATTATGGTTACATGTAAAATAAAAACTTCCTTGGATTGTTTCATTATTAAATCCTCTAACAAACCTTAAAATACATGTGTCCCACTGAGCTCTATTACTATATAGCTATAGCACCATCAAGCCCTCACCTTCTGTATCACTCTGGTCAAAAATTCAATTATTCACAGCTGCTTTAAAAAAAAAAGACACTCAGACACACAATAATATCAATAATCAAACCTATGATAATTGCCTGCAATCATTTAATAATTAAAATGCAAAATATAGTAAAATAAAGTTCTATACAGTTACACATGTATAAATATGTTAAGTGCTTACGAATATGATAAATACAGTATTTACCCATATCAAAGTTTCAAAGTGCTGTGTATAATCAGAGCTATGTTCACTTAAAAAAAAGTACAGAAATACACTTAATAAAGCTGCAAAGTGAAATTATTAAACATCCAACTACAGAATCCTCTTTGCACAATACAGTACAACATTGGGTATGTGATTTTATGAGGTCTGAACATAAATAATTAATGTAATTTCCAGTGCATCAGTGGTGATGATACACATGTAACAATTTCAGCCTATATGATGTTTTAAAGCTACAGAAGCCACCTTACAAAACTGTTTGACTGGATGGCAGCTGAACATACATAACATGTATGTTCAGAACATGAATAGATTACAGTATGGAAACACGGCCCGACAGGCTGCGAAATAAAAACAGCATAATTACTCACAAAAAACTGCCTTTCTTTTGTCCATTTTTGCACTTCATGGTTAGAAGTGTTGTCTCCTAGACTTGAGGGAGTGTCTCCTCTTCCTCTTCCTGTGGCACTGCTCTCTCCTCTCTGGCCAGGGGAAACCAGTCCCAGCGGTCCTGTAGGCCTCGTCGTACTCATCGCTGTCAGAGTCCGCCTCCGCTGCAAGGAAAACTCTGTCTGGGAAAACTTCTTTCAGATTGGAGGTGAAAAACACCTCCAGGTTGCGGCCTGCTTGAGCGACCTCGGAGTCAGGCTGTGATCAGAGAGGGAAAGAACTATTAACCTCAGATCAGTGCTGGTGAAGTGCTGACTGGTGATCGTGATTTTTATAGTCTAAATGAGGAATCATTGTGATTATGAGACAAATTGTACATTGAATACACACATACACAATATACATTTTTAACTTACATAATTGAACTTTGCACAGTTGTGGAACATGAGATAGACATCATCAACAAACTGTTCTGTCAAGTTGTAATGTCGAGTATTCCTCTTGTTGAGTTTGGCCCTGATCACAGACAGGTCCATGGGCTTCTTAATGATCTGGTAGTAGTGACGAGCCTGTATGAAAAAGCAAACGCATTTAACACTTTAGTTCCCTGTAACTCATCCCAATGTAATTACCTCATAAGTCTTTCTGCCCTCAAAATGCATGAAATGAATGTTTTATAGATCGCATTATGGATCTTCATATGAAATAGGGCACCACCTATTTGCTTGCTTGAGCAATGCTAGTTCCTGCCTTGGATGAAATATGCTCACAGGCCGATTAAATACAGTTGTGTTTTGTTTTTACTGCACTGGACACAGAAGGGGATCACTTTAAGTATCTATATTAAGGGTAGCCTGTGGGACTTTGCAATGAGGGGGTCCACTTTGCACAAACATCTTTTTAATCAGCGTTACAAATGTTTAACACGTCTTTCACGCCTTACGGAAACATTCAATGGGATTTGGTGAGATAAACTGAATGTGAACATAACTCTGTTTGTTACAGAAAATCTCCACAGGGTAACGTTAAGAAACCTAAACCCTTAAGAATATAGAAACAGTTAAAGTGTGTTTATGTATGCCGACACAAAAAAGAAAAATCTCCATGGGTCTACTATCCTTTTCTGTAACTGGTCTATAAGAGTAAAAGGGTGATCACTCACAAGTGGACTGACGGGCTCATGGAAGGGAGCACTCAGGACGTTGCTGAGGATCAGAAGAGTCAGCCGCTCACATTTCTAAAAACATGACCAAACAAGAAAATAAATTGTCTGGAAGAAGGAAACAAAGTCACAGAAAAAACACCAGCCATCATGACTACGATGCAGCTAATAAAATGGCCTACTCTCTGGTCACAGGCAGGCAGTCCATGTGCCGATGTGCGTTCTCCAGATGTTCTCTGATTCTCACAGTCATACTCAACCTCAGGCTGCATGACGTCTCTGCACAGGCTGCACACCCAGTCACCTCTGTACAGGATAAGAAAGAGCATCAGGTTAACACTGGCGGCTCCAAATAAACACTTTTATGGGAGGTAAGAGAGTAATATTAAATGTACTGGATATATTTCATGTTACAGTAAAAGAAACTTACGAGGGGAAGCTTAGCAGAGATGGGATGTGGCAAGACAAATGAAAAACTTTTGGACAGCGGTCACAGCACAGCAAGTCCCCTCCAATTAGACACACAGCGCAGAAGTCCTCACTCTCCATCTCTGCACTGTCCTGGTCAGGCTGGAGTTCCTCGGTGGCTCTTTGAGCGACAGGGTTTAAAACTACTAGCGGCCTTGGAGCATCGCCAATGTGAGACTCCTCTTCCAAGTCAGAGCGAAGTGGTTGTGGGTCGTCAGTTGTGAGTTCTGGATCAGATTCTACGTCGAGCTCGGACTCCACTGAGCCCTGAGAGTCTGGGGGCTGATCGGATACAATGTCAGAGTCTGTCTCTGCCTGAAAACTGGGATCATTGCCAGGCTGGACGTCTGACAAGGTTTCAGCGTCGCCTGATTCTGCATCAGCGTACAGCACTTGGCCATCCTCTGATCCCGCTGCTGCATCTGATTCTGGGTCTGCATCATATTCAAGACTTGGCTCAGAATCTCCTGTGATATCAGTTTCACTGCAGAGCCGCATCTCTTCCTCAGCTAATGATTCCTCCTCAGCCAGACACTCAAGATCAGCCTCAGATGAAGACTCTGTATTTGGGTGAGAATCTGGTGATGCATCTGAGTATCGCTGGTGGTCTGGATCAGCCTGAGAAACAACGGCTTCCTCTGAAACTGATCTGGGATCAGTATCAGAGTCCAGATCCAGATCAGAGTAACTCTGTGGTACATATTTAGGGTCAGCAGACGGAGGCGTGGATGCTTTACAGGAGCTGATTCTCCCTCGGCAGTCCAACTCTGTGGTGGTCGAGTGTGCGGTCGACTGATTACGGTTCTGTCGTTCTGCATATGATGGAGCTGGGGGTGAGCGAGTGGGCCTCGTGGTCTCAGAGCCTCCAGTTATACCCTGTGCATACGACACATAGGAGAAGAGAAGAGTGGAGAACAGAACAGAAGTTGTCATGTTGTCATATTTTATTATATATTTGCTGAATAAACCGAATTTTAACTTAACTTAATTTCATGTAGACTAGAATCTCTCGTGACTTTGTATTAAGTAAATTAGTATCTATTATTCCAAAACTATCTATCTAAGCCACCTATTCTTATAAACATTATTTATCATATAAAAACAAAGGACCATTAAATATTTTCTGCAATATGACTTGTAACAATCACTCTGGTGTTTTTAGAGGATCACCTTTCCTACACTGTATGCAAAGAAATAAAACATACTTCTGGCGTTGCATCGTGCTTGGCCCTCTGCTGCGGCAGCGCTTCGCTCTTCTCCGTCCCGCTGGCAGGTAAAGGGTCGCTCTGCCGGCGTCCATGTGGGGGCAGTTGAGACACAAGTATTTTGAGACGCTCTAAGCACACCACTGGAACCCTTGGCCTTCCTGCGTCCTTCTGAAAATCTCTGTTACTTTAGAAGTAGAGAAAGAATGATGAAACCATTTTCATGATTTGTGCATGGATAGATGTTTGACTGGACAGCTATTACACACCTGCTGTGGCTGGTTTTTGACAGCCTGCATTTCCCCTCGGTCTCATAATCAATCTCTTTATTTGCACAGGTAAAATAATGATCTGAAGAGAAATATGATGAGCATGTATTCACAAATTTAGTACATGATTTATTTTTTAGGATATGAGAAAGAATTGCATGGTAAGAAAGTTACCCAAGTAGTATTTTCTAGCACCTGATTCTGTCTTATAGCACAGTAGAGGAGACTGGTGGCCTCTGCAGGGCGCCGTATCAGACGAAGTTTCCTTAACAACACAAAGCACCCCATCTGAGGCTCTCCTCTGTTTGGGATCCGTACTGACACACTGAGAACAAAGCAAACATTAGGTATTACTATTTGTAATGTTATATAGTAATTGAACAAAGCAATCGAAGGACATGACTTTTGACATTTTCCCTATTTTCTGACATTTTAAACATAAAAATATTAAACAAACAATCAAAAAATAATAGGCATATTCATTGAAAATAATAGTTTGTTGGAGCCCTTAATCAGAGTAAGTACTTATGACTGTGTTTGAGGGAGGCTATTGCTTTGTAAAACCAGAACTGACATGTACACACGGGTGGCCTCTATCTGACAGCCGAGCTGCACTGATGAGATTTTATCCTGATGAAGGGTTACCTTAGTTGCGGCTCCTGCCTGAAGGCCATGGGTGCATCCTGTGGGCCTTTCAGCACTAGGACTGGTGGAAGGGACTGCCAGTTCTGCCGGGATGCTCTGGGAACGTCTTTCCCTCCTTGTGCACACTAAACTGGGACCGAGCCTGCTGCTCTGCACATCAGATACACACTTGTGGGCTGTCACCGACACCTCCAGGGAAGTGGATCTCTGTTAGAAACACAAACATGCCAAACTGAGCATGTTTTCAAGACGCATCACATGCCCAGATGCCCCTGTTCATGCCATTAACAACAGACAGGAGAGAAAAGGAGTGGGATGTGTGCAGTGGAAACCACCGTGAGTGTCACATAAGCACACACACACAAACACACACAGCAATATGCTTAGCTTAATCCTTACAAACATGGAGAATGGCCCACACAGCTGCATGCATATTACTGTTAGAAGTACAGGCAAAGGACAGGTTTGGTTACAAAGCTAATGTGAATTCAGGGGTGCAGTTAGGCCATTTGATTAAACCAGGACAGAAAATCACTGAAGAACACTCTCTCCTCCTCTATCCTGTTACAATTTAATTAATGCAAGTGTCTTAAAAAGCTCCTTTAAACACTTCAGCTAACGAAAGCAGGACGGCTGACAAATCACAGAGGGTATTTTTTAACACAGCTCGCTTTTCTCTTTTTCGAGTGTATCCACATACATATTCAGGCCACAGCGACACCGCACATGTACTCCTCAGTATCATGCGATTAAAACACTTACCTGATCCTTGCACCTTGGGAGATGTATGCAGGATTTAGAATATGGAGGAAAATAGACTATAATCCTTCTCCATGGAACGATGGCGGGGTGTGCAAATTAATCTCAGAGAGCAAACTAGAACTGAAATTAAACTGGCAGCTCCCTCTATTCCCTTGGCGACTTATTAATGACAGGTTAAGTACATAAATGACGCCCAAGTGGTTTGATGTCGTTTTCAGATTCTGTGTGACTTGAAAATGCAGAATAATAACTTTTGTCTTTATAAACGTGCACCCTGAGACTTTTTGCCGAGGTGATTATGTGGCTGCTCAAACCTTTGACATCAAGTGTGATCAGGATGAACAGTGCTCTCCTGGCTGTGGAACGCATTGCTAAGACCAGCTCGGCTGTCATTGTTGGACCAGCACTTTGTTTTCCCCTCATCCTTTCTTTATGAAAGCAGGAGCACATTTCTGTTGCACCATCTGTTTTCAGGCAAGCTGTCAACTGTGGGAAGCGATCATTCTGGCATTAAAATAAAGCTGTCCTTTAGTTTCAGTCGTTTACAGATAACTAAAACTGACTACCGCCTCAAATTCAAAACAACCCTGAACTTCAACATTTGCAAAATATTCAATAACCACTTCCCATAAGTAAAACATTTTCCTACTGGCTTTTGATGTGACTTAAATGTCACTGCATAATGCTTTTTTTAATTAGGCTTTGTTGCCTTTGTCTTTTGTTCTTTGTGTTTGTCTGAGTGAGTGTTTGAACATCTGTGTTTTATGGGAAATAGGCCTGACTCTGACTGATACATTGTGGGCTTTGAGAGATGTGTATAAACAGTGTGGTGTGGTTTTGTTTGAGGCCATAGAAACTTTGCAGAGCCATGTGTGAAACGAAAAGCCGAAAACTGAGGAGCACAAAATACAACCGCATGCCTAGATGTCATTTCACAGTTGCTGATGTTGATCACAAATAACTATACAAACAAAACTTTTGAACACTCAAATTGGAGGTATCTTTTTTTCACACGTGGTTTTCAGTATTAGTTGAGGGTTATTGTTAGCTTAATCTCTCACCCTGATATCTCTGTGGTCTTTGAGCACCAATGCAGGTCTGTTTCTTTGCAGCTCTTCTCTCGGCTCTGCTGCAGGAGGAACATGGAGCTGCTGCTGCTGCTCTCTCCTGTCCTGCTGCAGCTCCACATCCAGCAGCGCTCGGCTTTCAACTGCTGACATTTTTCCTCGAGCTTCCCCCACAATGCACCTCTCCTCCCAGTTCTCTTCAGTCATCACATCTCTGTCCACGGCTGCGTGGCTGACTCGCTGCTGCAGAGCCGCGCTGGTCGACAGCTTCCTCTGACCTTGGCCTGGCCTGCTACAGTTTGCACTTGGCTGAGTCTGGCTGTCTGGAAGAACTTCTCTCTGGTGTTGGCGATAGAGATACAATTTAGTTTGAGACTCGGGCTGAGAATCAGCAGCTTGTTGCTGGGATGTAGATCCTCGACTACAGTTGAGCTTGACGGGTCCCAAGACAGGTGATGAAGGGGGAAGACATTGTGACGAGTTGTCTGGGTCACAGCAACTCTGAAGCTGCTGGCTCTGGTGCAAGGAGGCAGAGAAAATGGCCGGCTGAACACAGCTGGAGTTATAAAGGCCGGCTTCCAGCTGGCCTTTATTAAGACTGGACCGACTTGGCTGAGAGGGAATGCCATGGACGCAACACATTTGGGGCTCGCAGCAGTTCTGGTACCCACAACCTGGTTCTCGTCCTCTCTGACACAAGGACGGCAGAGCCAAGCGGCTGATGGGCTGAGGGCGGAGAATACTGGCGCAGGCCAAGCCCTGAGGGTAAATGCTGGTTCCCCCTTCGACAGTCAGCTGGCCTGCAGAGAAACAGAGTTAAATGAAGATCTCTGTCCAACCAAAATGTTTAATAGGGCAAGCAAACCTAAAAAAAAAAGCCTTGAGCAAATTCACTGAATCCTATCATGCAAAAATGTCATTTTATTCTAATACATTAACATTTTTTATTTCATTTCATTTTGATTTGCAGTTTCAATCCTATTCTGAACAACGAACATTTAACTGTAATACAACTACTTTTATAAAACCATCTCTCTTCAATAAAATGTATTTTACCTAAAGAGGAAATCTGCTTTGTCCAGTAACTTGCATCCCAATTGAATTTGATCCTGATAGGACTCCAAGAGTCTGAGTGGAGTGACGACTCAAGCAGCTGCTGCATCTGAAGAGAAATCTGACAGGAAAATATATGTTCTTTCAACAAAAAACAGGATGCATTCTGCAAACCCCGCTGCTGTCACTGATATATAAAGTAAAAATATAAAAAATAAAAGGTGTGCGCAAAAGATACCAATTGGGGAAAGAAAAAAATGTTGTAATTAAATGCCCAGACCAAATGGAAATATAATACAAGTCGAAATCCCCCAGTGATGCAACCTGAGTAATTTACTCAGGCTGACTGTTACAAAGCTCTAGAAACCCAGGAGAGACTGTACAACTGCAGTAGTACTGTGACTAATAAACGTTACGCTTATAATGGGTGAAGTTTCCTTTAAAGACAAAGGGGAGAAAAGGAAGCATCAGCAATTAATTACACCTTCCTCATGAGGCTGTGTGTGTTACAATAAGACAGTGGACGTCTGTTGCCTGGGCTGTCGACGTACCAGAGCCCTGCTGAAGAGCACCGGGCCTCTGCAGTGGTGGGTCGTAGCCCAGGTGATAAACTTCTGAACATGGTCCAGCTGGCCACATATCTCTATTGCCCCCTGCAGCTGGTCCTCCAGACGTTGTTGGAAGTCCTCTGAGATTTTCTGTAAAGAAACCCATAAAAGTGCTTCTAGTAATTACTGATAGACAGAGAGCCCTGGCTGGACTGTGGGCTAACTCAATGGCTCTTTTTGTGACAGATGTAGTTCCTGAGATGTTTGCTTAAGCAGCTTTGATAGATTATCAAAGGTCCTCGTTTGGTTGCTTTCAGAACTGATTACATCATGGCAGTTACTGATTCTTTGCATATAGATTCACAGCTGGCTGAATGATAAGAAGGAATGAAAAAGAAAGTAATTACCTCTAGTTGCTCTATTAATAGGTTGGCTCGTTTGTTAAGCTCGTTCATCATAATCATCTTTGCCATTTTAATCTGGTTCTCTGCCTTCCTGTGTGCAATCTTTACTCCATGAAGTCTTCGAAGACAGAAAGGAGGAAATAAATGTGAGAAAAATCCAAATGCAAAAAGAACAGAGCAGCATTTCAGCTGCATATATGCTATATTTCACACTGTTAAATTATTTAGCATTTGTGACAGAAGTTGCTCAGACTTGGGACGATGATCATTGCTCTTCACCAACCTGTCCTCTATCTGCTTAGCATTGTTCTCCACTGCAGACCTCCTCTCATCCACCTGAACCATCAGGCTCTCAAACAGCCACTGTTGATCCTGTAGAGCCTTCCCAATCTGCACCACCCTGCACACGTGAGAGATCACAGCATCCACCACACAGAAAGTTCCCTAATTTATTCCTTGGGCATGACATCACAATTAAAATGGTTTCCCCTGGGGACAAGACATTATGGAGGTGACCTTAGAGGCAGCTACTGTACTGTAACATCACAGAAAACAAAAGCATATGAATACTTAATAGGTATTAGGCGAGCCAAGGGTAGTGTATGCAGATACCGATGATAAAAGTGACAAGGCAGTTCAAAAGAGATGTTGCTCAGAGGAAGTTTTTAACCTGCGGTTACCCCTTCTCTGCGGTGTCCTTGTGCTGTGCATCTGAGGACTGACCTGTGGTTTTTGTGGGTGGACAGGTGACAGCTGCTACAGCACAGAAGGTCACATGACTCACAAAACAGCTCCAAGGGCTCCTGTCTGTGAGAGTGGCACATCAGGAGGGAACAAGGATACGACCCTGGGCCTACAAGACAGACGGAGGGAGGGAGGAGAATTAGCGATTCACACTCACAGCGAGAGGAGGACCATAAGTTATTATATCTTAAAAGCTATCAAATTGATTTATTAGAACAACTTAAAACTTAAAACTTAAAACGTGTTTAATAAAAAGGACAATTGGTTTGGATATCAATATGTATTATAGTTATCTTATGAATGCCTGAAAGGTGAGTGGCATCTCATGCGACAAATGCACTTCAGACATGTTTTCTTTTTTTTTGTAATTAAAAAAATAAAAAGATCGCAACAGAGACATCTTAACTTGGTTTAATGTCAGCGCTTGTTTCCGCCTAATAAAACAAAAACTTTGGTTTTAGTTAATTGTGTGAGGTGGATTTTGTTACCTTTGGATGGACCCAGGTTAGCTGTTTCCCCTGTTTCCTAACATTATGCTAAGCTAAGTTGACTGGCTGCTGGCCTTAGCTTCAGTAAATATCAATGGTCTTATCCAACACTCAGCTAGAAAGGGAGTAGGCATATCTTACAGAATTACATCTTTTTTTTCAGTAGACACAGGTAATACATTTGGCCATAAAATTGTCCAGCATGTATTTTTAGACAGCGTAACTGTTTTGAAAATGGGGAGACACTATATTTCAGTTATATTTTATATGTATTATATCATTTTATACATTTTCCCTTTTTAAAAATGACCACAAAGACCTATAAATGAAAGCCTAATCTTCCAATATGCTCATTACTTATTTGTATTCATGTACAGTATCTTTTAATAGTATAAGCAGTCTGTGGAACTTTAACATAGTGCTACAAGTGGGACGGTGGGTTGCAAAAACGATGAGTATATAAATAAGTATATATATACAAATTTGTATATATTTATATATAATGAAATAAGAATACAATTGCGGGAAATAGGTTGCAAGTTTAATGTTGAGATGCAAGTGAAAAATATTTCAGAGCTGTCCAATTTACCTTGGATCAACCGACCACACGCACACATACTAATACACACTATGTCTCATACATTTCTAAATAGGTCAGCGTAGAAACTGTTGGCCCACAGAAGGTCTATCTAACAATAGCTGGATACGGCTAATGAACACAGCCCTACTGCTCTCTGCTGGCCAGCTAACCTTAGCCAACCCCCTCCTGCCTGCAGATCATCACACCTCTCTGTGGTAAAGAGCCGAGCATCACCTTGTGTGCGTCAACCTGATCTGACTGCCCACATCCTGTCTGTCAGCGCAGTCACATAGCTTTTTCTCACAAGTACACAAAACCAACAGTAACACTTCCACATTACAATAAGGGTGTCCGGGACTTATTCTTTATGATTTGACAACTTGTGTGATGCAGATCTACACAAGCAGCTGGCAACAAAGCCGCCAGGCATACTTGAGGGTCTTTAAATAGCAACACACTAATATTAGCAAAAAAGAAATCATGCGAGCAGTTTAGAATCTGGGCCACTTGTTAAAGAAAGGTGTAATAAAACACAAGGATCTCCAGCAACTATTATCAGCCATCGCCACTGATATGCATTATTCATTGCAATGGTTCCTGCAGAGACATGATTAACAAACAGAGCACCAGAGGAAAAGCAAATAAGCCAAATAAGCTTTGTGGCAACAAAAAGAGAGCGAGGCAGACTGCATTGTCCCAATGATGTTATTCTGGCCTGGAAATGGAGGTAACAAAGTCTTGAAAATGTTCTTGCCTTCTCCAATTGGAGGCGGGGAGCTGGAGTCTCTCTGGAGCAGGTCAGGACACTGGGTGGCACTGGGCCTCTGTTGCTGGTGCAGGTCTGTGTACTGGGAAGTGGTAAGGACTCTCTGATGCTGATGTGCATCTGTGCATTGGTAACACAACCACTTGTTGCAGAGAGTACACAGACTCTGTGCAAGTGTCGGCACTGAGCACTCTGAGCAGCTCTGAAAGGAACACACGAAGAAACACCTTCCTTTGTATTTAAAACATAGAGTGGACATACTCTCTCTCTCACACACACACACACACACACACACACACACACACACACACACACACACACACACACACACACACACACACACACAGATGCCCATGTGATAAAAAGACCGGGTGGCATATGTCAGAAACATTTGTGGTGCCGCTTTGCTTCGGGCTAAATCACACCTCCAAGAGTTGTTATCTGTTTTCGTACTAGCAAATGTCTCAGAGACTTTCAGAGGAACGTAAGTGAAATATAACTTGTGCTAGAGCATCGTTTGAGTATCTTTAAACATTTATTTAATTTTTCAACCATGAACAATTAAACATTATGATGTTATAAACATTATAAACTTTAAAAATGAACGACATAAAAATGTATTAAAATAAGGGTACTATTATAAAACTCCTTAGTCCCTTGTGTTTCAGATATGAGCTAAATAAAAGAGCATGCTTGATGTCTAAGGAAATCGAGTAAGCTGATGCACAGTGCAGCCTGCTAGTTTATGCTTTATTGATCACTGTGGGGAGGTTTATCTTCTGTAGTTGAACCTTCTTACCAATTTACGAGCGATGAAAAACACCTCTGGACCAAATCCAGACTGGGGGATCCCTAATATTTAACATGTCTCTTAGCGTGGAGCGAGAGCACCACCAACATAGGAAGCATGTCAACTCGAAACAGAAAGGCCCGAAAGGGGTTCAATCACACGATCAACAGTGCGAACTCAGAAACTACTGCATAAAAATAAACAGCCTCCAGCTGTGTCAAAATCAAGATAGAAAACAATGCTGAAACAAACATCTTACCTTCTCCATTTCAGTGCTTTGAGAGTGGAGCTGTTGCCTTCTCAGCGGGAGCGAGAGGAGAGCAGAGGGAGCAGTCTGACGCCTCGGCAGCAGAAGTACTGAGTCTTCTACCTGAGGCAGGAAGCAGCACGCATAGAGAGGTGGCCCCAGAGGAGACGGCTTACATGACAGCCTCACTGTGCTCTCTCCTCCCCCAGTTCATCCAAGTGTAGGACCCCCTTACTGCTGCGGAGGAGAGTACCACAGTCAAATTCATCGCTCTGCATGGTGGTGCAGCCACCAAAAAAGAGAGAAAATCTAATCCGTTTTCTTAAATAAGCCTGTGCATAATAATGGGGAATTAGGGAGATAAGATAATTATTTTTTGTAGGGCAAAATATCCCCGGAAGCCCTTTCCAAAATGGAGGAAGGAAGACCAAGTGACCTACAATAAGAGAGGGAGGGAGAATGTGTACTGTAAGCAACTTTTAGTTTGTTGGAGCAGGCAGTGTGAGGCAGGAGCAGGCGATGTTCGGCTCAGGTTGAGTCGGAGTATGTGGGGCTGAGCTAGGATAGGGCGGCTGTGGCCTTCTTCTCTTTGTCAGCAACGAGGAGAGAACAGCTCCCAAGGGAGCTACACGCTAACGTAGCACACCGAAACCGGGTCAGGCTCTGATAAGCTCCAGATGGGACCAGGGTACCCTCCTGCAATTCCCTCCAACACTGTGAAATCAATTAAGATTTTAACTCAACATGTCAGAGAAAATGAACAGAGCAAACTCTGAGAAGAAAGAAAAGGAACCAACTGTAGACAACGATGACGGACCCTGCATTTGCAAAAGAAAATAAGAAAGTTGGTCTACACTGTGGTGTAGTGGTTATCACTGTCATCTCGCACCAAGAAAGGCTTGAGTTCGACCTCCGGTCCCAAGGTCCTTCTGTGTGGAGTTTGCACGTTCTCCCTGTGGCTGCGTGGGTTCCCTCCAGGTTCTCCGGCTCCTTCCCACAGTCCAAAATGCAGCTTAGATTAATTGGACTTTAAATTGCCCGTAGGTGTGAATGTGAGCGTGAATGGTTGTCTGCCTCTAGCCCTGTGATAAACTAGCAACCTGTCCAGCTGAACCCTGCCCTCGCCCAATGTCAGCTGAGATCGGCTCCGGCGCCTCTGGGACACTAAAATGGGATAAGTGGTTTGGATAATAGACTAGAGTATAAAAGTTGAAAAAGTGAACCAGGGACCAGCATGCTGCTGAAAGCAATACAAACCTAAAACAAACACTCGCCATCAAATATATCCCAGTGTCAAATCGCTGAGACATCTCAAGCTGTGAGCAAGTCTGCCTAACGACAGCCCCTGCAGCCTGACCTACAAATCTGACAACTTTCTCATCCTTGGGTGCTTCAGTGGGGAGCTCAGAACAATCTCATTCCCCATTCTGCGCTCAAAGACCCAATTTGAAACACAATTAGTCTATATTACACCCTGCCTCTTGTTCACTCAGGTCTGTAGCTTTTTCAAACTGTGCACCTTCTTTCTCTGAACCTTCACTGCATTTATCTTTTCCTCTCTGCCCTGTTAAGTAAAGCGGCACTATACGAATGCCATCTCGAGGGATGTCTCAATAATAGAAACCTGCACAGTGATCCCTCCCTTGAAAGCACCCCTATGTAACATCTATTAACACTGGAGTGATGAGATCACAGAGAAAGCAGGATTAACTCTAAAGTTGTTAGGTTATTAAACATTTTTTTTGCCCCATAATGCCTCATACATTGTATAGTGTAGCTTTTAAAATGTTTCACTACAGATGTCCCTCTGATTTGCAGCAACTATCCAGTTTGTGATACGGTGTCATACTCTTAAATATCACGGTAAAACGAGAAATCCCTGTGTCAATTGAAATTACGGGGAAACTAGACCATTAAGTATGAGCAGACCACCATAACGGTGTGATGCATTACTCGCTGTATATAAAGCTGTGGGAATTTGGGATTTGTCTTATGGTTTGTCACACGTCAAGCTGCCTGTATCTGTTCGTGGACGCGTCACTGTGACAGCACTTTATTAACGCGGCTTTGCTTAATAACAACCAGCCTGTCAATCAAGCTGCAGAGCGGCTGCCCCCGCACCCTCAGCCTGCCTCTGCATTAGCAGCATAACCTCCAGCGCATCACTGAGCGTGATATTACTCTGTATTGTTTGTACCACGGCATCATGGTGCAGTCCACAACAAAACAGGAGGGCAGCTCGCGAACATAAAGTCAATGCGCGGATAGTAGTTTTGATGCACGCAGCAAACTGTGTCTGGGAACAAATTCATTCCGCTCGTGAAGTGCGTAGCTCGTGCAGAGCATCATGTCAGGTAAACATCAGGGTGAGCGCGCGCGAGGCTGTCAGAGAGTGAACGAGACTGTCTGCCAAGCAACTCAACTTCTGTCGGCCTGTCGGTCGTGTCGTTACGCCGCTGTGTGTCTGTCCTGAGTGCGAGAGTGTTTTTTTCTTTTACCTTGACCTGCGCATCTCCGAGTGCAAGTCCCTCCATCGGATGTCGCTCTTCACACCGGTCACAATTTTTTGGAGACATCCAAGTCTCGCAGTTAATCGTGAGATTTTATATTCGCTCTCATGCAATACTTCTGACGTTTCTCAAAGCTGTAGTGTAACACTTGGTGAGGAGACTGGGTTATTTTGGGAGAGTTTGTGAGAATGATGTCGTGGAAACATCACTGCGGCAACGGGACAGAGGAAGTATTCACATCCTATTGTTTTGTATATGTAAGTTAACTGTACAGTCAAAATGAGTCATTGTAAGCAGTGGTGGAATGCAACTAAGTCTATTTTGACATCTACTACTCTTCTACATTTGTTTGACACTATTCATTAGTTACATGTATTTGTTTACACAGAATAGTATTATGCTCAGTAATAATATAACATTGTGTGAAAGAAGCCATTCTGGATAGTGAGTACCAATACTTTTGATTCAGGACTTTTACTTGTAGCAGGATGTTGATAGTACATGTTAGTACTTCTTCCACTACTGATTCAAAACTGCGCATTAGAAATTGTAACTGAGTAATCATACATAAGGATTATTTGCAGTATTCATGCAACTGTACCTATCTATTACATTTTTGCTGCATGAACAATTTTTAGCATTTAAAGATGGAAGATCAGCTGAATATACTGTTTGGTAGTTTAAAGTATTCAAGTAAGGTAGCTAATCATTGTTCATTATAGTTAGTGTACTTAGTTACCTTCAGTCACTGCAGCTCAAATTAGACATACATATAACTTAAAGCTGACGCTTAACAAAATCTTCTCAATAAGATCTGTCATATTTCATTATTGCCCTAAAACAAATATGATAAACAACAAAAAGGTTATGAATTTCATAGAATAAATATTAAATATCAAATGATATCATATCACAGGATCATTAAATTAGTGTGGAGGAAAAAGTCAACTTTCCTGAGTTAAAGAACCAAATATAACCATGTAAAACTACAGCAGTTTACAGCAAATCCAACATTTCTTTAGGTACAACAAAGCATTAGTAGTAAATTAAACTAGCATCACTCCAATTAAAAGTCCTCTTCAAGATGTTATATCATTGATGCATTAACTGAAATTAATCTAGCCTCACCATTAAATACACTGTACTGCTGTGGTGCAACACGTCTATGGTTTGTATGTAAACAAAATCTCCTTTTGAAATGTAGAAAAGGTGAAATTAATGTTTCACAAAAGAAAAATACAGTACTACTGCCTTGAAATTTGACATAACTAATGTACGCTAAGAAAGGGATGAAAGGTGTTTAGTTCACCCTAACCCTAACCCAGTTAATTTCCATTAAATGTCACTCTTAATTGCTATAAAGGACACGTGCAGAAAAAAGGTAAATGGCGGCTGGAATCAACAGCACGCCTCTCAGTTAGGAGAGCTAATAACAGCACGTCAGTGACAGCCAGCAGAGTGATGTGCAGCGACGTAATAAGGTTACCGGCAGCATGTGGTAGCTGGTGCTAGACTAACTGGGCCTTTTGGGATACTACCAGCTTCTCCTAATGCATAGCTTTGGGGGAAGCTGTCATTGAGATGTCGGATATAAAAAGAGGCAATTTTTATTTCATCTGGCAAACTGAATTACATAGTTCCGGGTTTGTGCAAGTGATGTCTATATGCTTTCGGTCTTGTTTTGTGAGTAATAAAGGCTGTTGAGTACATCTGTAATGTTGGTTTTGATAAGTGCGCTTTTTGGCTGACAAGTGTGAGTAAGAAAAATACGAACAAATCTCTGCTGAGTAAAAAATCATAGTTTGACTCTTAAGTAATAGTTAACAACACAAATATCTAACATGTATATTAGTAAACTCAATACTGTGCACTTTGAAGCATTTTAACATTTCTTTAATAAAAGATTGCAAAAGACTCTATGAAGAGTTACAATCATTTTCTTCATTGTCTTGATGCATGTACAGTTTTTGAATAGGTTCTACACTCCTTAAACAGAGGACAACACTGTGGTGAAAAAAATGCAAAATGAAAACATATGAACTGTACATTTATGCCCATGACAGGTCTCATACACTCACACAATCTGACAACACTCTTCACAAGCACACCCGGACATCAGTGGTTACTCTACGGCTCACTCGCTGTGTACCGTCCTACTATCGCTATCTCATAGGGGACTTTAAACATACACTGAAGAGTATGACATCCAGCTTACAGTGAAATAATATGTACATGTTTATTTTTAAAAAAACATAATAAAAAGGTGAGAATCATCATAATGCAGAGATTTGAACATCAGGTCTTCAGTTTGTTGAATGACTGAAAACAGGAGGAGGATTATCCCTCAGTTCTTTTTGTGGAGAAACTTCATTTTACTTCCTGAAAACAGTTAAAAAAATGTCATTAAAATAAGTAAAATACATCAAAATCTGAGAAGTTCAATTTTATTCATGTTATTAAACTGTATTTGGGTATTAAACCGTGAGGTTTGGTCTGATTGAACCACGAGGCATCCGTCTACAATCTAAGTAGAAATCTGAATATCGGCTGAAGTGTGTGGATTCCAGATATACATTTTTTAATATCCCCTCCAGACATGTTTAAAGACATTAAAAATACTCTGGATAAACACACAACATCCTGCTTTCATGAAATATTACAAGCCTTAAATGAGAATTTCAGGTTGGCAAAGGTAAATTTTCTCCCTTCAGCAGGAGAACGTTTAAACAGCCTTCTGGTGTCAGATTCTGCATAGTGAAGCTCAAACATCCAGGTGAATTGACCCCAAACAAAACACATGCTTAACCTTATTATGAACCTTCTTTCTTGATTATTACATAATGCAATAATAATAATAGTAAAACTGATGAGTTCACATCAGGACAGAGCAAATAAGTAGCAGCAATTAAAAGTTGGAAAACTGTGATCGAATCTTGTAGTGTGAGTGTTTTCAACAAAGCTAAAAAGAAAATACAAGAGCAGCCTGTTTTAAAACAGTTTGAGAAAAAAAACGAGTCTAGCCTTGTGTGTCTGCTGTGGGACTCACCAAGGCCTTTCAGAAACTTGTTGACTCCACTTTGCTCTGTGTCTGGCAGCTCCTCCAGATACTGATCCACCCTTTGCTCAAACAAACCTGCCAATGGGACAAAACACGAGATACAAAAAAAGAAAAAGAATAAAACATCTCATATTGCAGGAAGTTACAATTATTTTGTCTGCCAAGGAGCAGAGAAAACATGCTTATGATCACTTTTAGCCACTAGAGATCAGTATTACTGCAGTGTGCTCTCCTGCACAGTTAGTATTATAGATCGCACAGGGTTGGAAATCCTTAGAGAAATGTGTACAGACATGGAAACAACTGACACTCAGGGATCGAACAGTTTACCTTTAGCCCGGGTCTTCCTCAGCTCCCGATCCTGAATGAACCCAGTGAACATCTGAGACTCCATGAAGACACCCAGGAAACGACGGATGCTTTTAGACGCCACAGACTTACGGAAGGCCTCTCTTTGGAAAATGCGCTCTCCACGCTCATTTTGAGTGATAAACAGGGAGTAGTGGCCGATGGTCTCCAGAAAAAAGCGGATGAAGGCCTCTGACACCAGGCTGTTTAAGGAGTTATACTCTGTGGACACAAAGGAAAATGGATTAATCTGAAATCTGAAGCTGAAAAGGTCAAGTTTATTTGTCTTCTCAATACTGTGAAACTTATGCACGCTTCAATGTTGTTTTGCCACCATTTACTTATAGAACAATAAGATGTGAAGGACACATGAAAAAAGGAAGCGTGATTTGGCACTAGTCAGCTTGACACGTCCCTCTCATAATCAGAAAAAAATATTTTCTCATCTCTAAGCTGAGCTTTAGTGACTCACTGTGATGAGGAGTCTGGACTGAAGACGTCAGAGTTTCACAGAGACTGTTCTCTGATTAACAAGGGATCTGTCCTGGTAAGAAGTTATGATTTGTGACTCATTTACCTTCATCTGACTCGCTGTCAGAGTCCTGACTGATGATGTCATTCCTCTGCTCCAGCGCTTGTTCAAGAGCCGCCTGAAGTTTCCGTGGCAACAGCGAGGCCTCATCGTCCATCTATAAACAACCAAAACACGGCAGTCAGTGATAAACAACGATGTTTGGAGAATACGTTTCAAAGACTGAGACTTACAACAGAGAACCACGTGTTTTACAACCCTGTCTAAAGCGAGACCCTGTACCGTTTGAAAGAAGACAAAACACAAGAGTTGACGCGATGAGAAACAGAAAAGCCCACTCAATCCACTCAAAACATTCAGGAACTCTGAGGCTTCAGCCTTACATGGTCTAATACGACCAGTGGCGTACAATGATTAATGTTTGATAGCTTCAGTCAATGACGTTAGATACTTATTGCTGCTGTGTAACATCCTTCACTGAGACAGACTGTTTGCTTCTGTTACGCAACATTTTAACATGTCACAGATTAACATTTAAATGGTTTAATCACTAAATAAAAAATAGAGTCAAACACACATGTTTCACCAGGAGATTTTTTTTAAGCTTGAGGTTTTTTGTTTTCCTGCATTTTGCCTCTATTACATAGAGGGATGAAAGGCATGAAAATGTCCTGAGGATATTGCAAAAATGACTCACTTTAAGTTCAGTTTTTTCTTTTCATAGACTAACCTGTCGAATGAATCGGTCAGTTCCCAGGTCGACCATTAAAGCCTGAAAAAAGGAACAGGAAATATTATTCTTCAGAATTAATTAAAACATTTGTTTTATCTCCGAAAAGAACTGCTTATTCCACCGGCTATGGAAATGTGTATTTTCTCTCTGGAAAAATAGAATCTTGAAAACAAATAACCATCACATTCGAAAATCAGATATAAAATATATATATATTTTCTTTTCTTTGAAGTTATCTCATGAGTATATCAGCCACAGGAAAAGGGATGTAAACAGACAGTAGATCGTTCACAGGTCTGTCTTTTCACATAAATCACCTCTACATATGTAATGATGTAATAAGACTAGAGGCAGAGGAGGTCAAACAGATGCAGTAACAGTGAGACAATTTATAATGAAGTTGCTCCAAATCTGTATTGTTAATGTATCAGCCCAGACAATAATATCCACTATTATAATAAGTAGGCTTCAATCAGAAAACAGAGAGATAGAGACAGAACATCAATCAGGGACATCTGAAGAATTTAGGAGGCATTAGCCTGAAATGTACAAGTCTGGGGAAAAAAACTACCCAGAGGTAGATAGACAGCTACAACTGCAGATAGGGTGCACTCACCTCTTCCACAGGCAACTCCTTGAGCTTGGGCAAAGAGCTGGACAGCAGCCCCACCAGGAAGGGAGTGGGACAGCAAACAATATCCAACATGGACCCCGGCAGCACGGGGATGAAGGTGTGTTGCCAGGAGAACGGGTAGAGGAGCGCCACCACTGCATGCATGCAACTGGACAGGGTACTGATGATGGGAGACAACAAAAATAAAGGCACACACCATCAATCACATTCACACTCACACAATAACAACGCCCTGCGGAGGCCACACCAGTTTAAACTGAACACAGTCAAAATGGAGCAGATGTTTCACTAGATAAGGAAAACCTTTTTTTACAGACTGAAAGGGAGTGGTGGTTTAGTATACTGCCTACTGAGGTCATGAACTTCTGTAGTTAAAATAGTATCACTCAAAATGCTCAAATCCCTGAACTATAAGAGCACAAATAGTGTATTTCCATCACTAATCTCTGCTTAAATGATTTGGTCCTCTTTTCCTTGAAACAGTTATGCACTTTGACACTTACTGCAGCTCATCTGAAGGACAGAAGAATCCATCTTTGTCAAAGTTTTTACACTTTGAAACAGATTAATCTTAAAGACTTCCCATTACAACAACGGCTGGACAAATTACTGAATGTATCTATCGTACTCCTCCCTCTCAGAGTTTCACATCATCTACTACAAACCACAATGCAGAATGGTGAGCCTGATGAAAACCAACTACTGCGACAATACTACACTGACTGCAGGGCTGGCGTGACTCTGACATGTTGCTATAGTTAAGCTGGAAGCTTGTTGACGCAATACCAAAAAGTGCCACTTCGGTTTAACTCCAACAGCTGTGGTATAAAGTGGAGATCACAAATAGCAGCCCGTCTTTCTCACGATCCGTCGTTTGTTGACAGTGGCTGACCCTGACATACTGTCCAGTCCATGTACACAAAGGGAGTGAAAATAAACTGCGGGTCCAATCATACACACAAACACACACAGACACACACACATACAGTGGAGCACTAAATCAGTATGGATCAAGAACAAGACCAGGGATCAAACATGGTATGCACACACACCCCACTTGAGATATATTTTTAATGAGGACAGTTTTCCGTAGTTGCTGTCATGAACAGCAGACAGAACATCCAAGTGAACAGAAGTTACTCCCCTTTAACGTGACATCGTTCACACTGAGTTTCAGCCTACAGAGAGCATACAGAAAACAGAGATCACTACCCTAATCAATGTGCTGAGATAAATGACGCAACTCCCACAAACTTTTACACTCCTATCATTCAGGCAACATGTTTGGCCTTTTAAAATGAATTTGAGTCAAATTGCCAAGATTAAGATATGTTTTCTCGACAGGTTTAAATGGAATTACACCCACGAAAACCCAAAGGCTGCAGTAACCACAACATTTAGTCTTTTTCGGCCTTTTCCAGAATACTCATACTTTTACAGCCCTTGCAGCTTTACTTTGGCCGTCTGATTTCCATTTGCCTGAGGAGGGCTTGATAATTCCTAACAGATCCTGTCTCCTGGGTTTGACGAGTTCCAACAGGGAGTGATGGGGCACAGATCTCTGAAAACCTTCGCCACAGGCTACACGCGGCCATACACACCACTGATACCAAAAGGATCAATTACACTCATTCCCCAACCACACACTCTAGGGAGAAGTTGAACTTGCAATGAAAACACGCTGCACTACCAGAGGTTGCCACTCAACTCTGGAAAGAGAGAGTGGCATTCCCATTTAGACCAAAACTTCAGACCGTCAGAGGACGAGTGACTCTCGGGGTGGAAATGTTGGTCTGTCCATTAGTCAGCCAGTTCACAACTTTGGTCCAGACTGAAATATGTTGGCACTTATTAGAACGGATGACCATCAAATGTTGTCCAAATATCTGCACTAACAACACTCCCTTCAACCTCAGCTGTACTCTGCATAGCTAATGTGAGCATGCTTTAATGTTCAACTAAGATGGCATTGTCATTGTGTGCATGTTAGCATGCTGATTTGCTCAAAGCACCGCGATGCCTACAGCCGCACAGAGCTGCATGGAGTTAGACTCACTTTGTTATTTTGGTCACTCATATACTAACTAAGAAAAAGTAACTCCCTGTCTGCCTTGTATGACATATGTACTCCCTTTCAGGGTGCAAACAATTTTGAAAGAGCATAGCTGAGTTTTACATATTCTTAAGCATCAGCATATGTGGAAAATAAGATCAAGTAAAAATAAAGAAAAAAAACAACGACCTATTTGATTAATTTTGATTTGATACACACTTAAAAAGCACATTAATTCACGATTCCGCTCTTAGGAAAAGAGAGAAGAACCAGTTACTCAGAGGTAAGGTCTGGGCAGAGCTGTTGTGTGTTGAGGTTTGGGAGCTAATCCTGACATATTAGCTCTCATAGGGCTGCCAGGCCTGGTTTAGTGTGTGTGAGGCTGAACTGGCAGATACTCCAGGAAACAGGGGATCCAGAGGCTTAGTTTGTGAAGCCCAGAGGAGGAGGAAAAATGTCAGTGTCCAAGAGAAGGATAGAGGGAGAAAGTCAAAAGCCCACATCACCACATGTTTCACGGCCCGGCATGGCTACGACTGATTCCACAGACAGAGAACAAAGAGAACCAGACTGAACCACAGCTGTCAGACACCAGCTGTTTGGTAAAGCTTCACAAAACCATTCTTCAATGTCAAAGCTCTTTCCCAAGCTCAAAGTAACACAAAGAAATCATATAAAGAAGCAGCAGGGGTATAGACCTATATGATTCTTATGACAAGCTGCACTCTGTGTATTTTTATCCACTAGCAGAATGTTCTCTGCTCCCTTAGTCC
Organism: Clinocottus analis; assembly: GCF_023055335.1. Classification (NCBI taxonomy): domain Eukaryota; kingdom Metazoa; phylum Chordata; class Actinopteri; order Perciformes; family Cottidae; genus Clinocottus; species Clinocottus analis. The sequence continues at coordinate 578,644 of NW_027176076.1, forward strand.
CCAAATGGTTTTCCCTCACTTCCTGTCTTTAAGGATCTCCAGCCACCGACTCTCGGCCTCGGCTCTCCTGCTCCACAGAAAGCAACAGAAGAAGTCATTTTACAATGATAAACGGCCTCCCGGTGGGAAACTCTATTCACGTTCCTTTTTAAAACTTAGTAACGTCTGAGTTTGTTTGGCTCTGTCTGGACTGCAGATGAATGTGTGCAGGTGTTTGTGTATATGAGTGTCTATGTGTGAATGTAAGCGTCTACATGTGGGTGTAAACATTAACAAGAACAACATTGATGTGAAATCAGCTGGTCAGGCACTGGCAGTGTCCAAGTGTTTCTTGACTCTTTGAAAATCAGAAACATTTCACATGTTTACAGTGTGTTGGTTTCACACTACCTTAGAGTTAAATACCACATGGGGAATCGGTTAAATTGTTCAAAGTGGTTTTGGATTTGTGCCAGTTCTGCAGAGCATGTTACAGAAAGTGTTTGAGAATAACTGAGGAGTAAATTAAATAAGTATGTTGCCTACTTGTTGACTAAAAAATGCCAGCAGCAGTGCAATAATTCTACTTTCTGAAGATTGTAGACACCATTGATCATAATACCACAGCTGTAAAACATCTTGATGCTCTCTAGACCTCCAACTCACTTTCAGCCTGCCGTATTATTCCTTTTTTTCTTTTAAAGGACACCACAATCTCAATATATAGCCTCTATTGTATTATTCACAGTGTACTTTTGATCATGTAGTCAAATACCGATTCTGAGCTATTGACACAGATGGGGACCAAAATGAACAGCATAGTGTCATACTTAAGATTTGAGTGTGGCAATTCTGATAAAAAAAATAATGCAGCAAAGGATTCAATCACTTTAACAAAGGAGTCCTGTCTGGGAAAGTTATGTAAATCCAATAATTTTACTGTAGAATAATTTCACTGGAATGCCAAGAAATAAATCCAGACATGCACATACACTTTGGTAACTGTCCTCAACTCTAGTCTGAAGACTGACAGAGACTGTTTACATAAGTCTGCAGCACTCCTTTAGCATCTGCAGCTCAATCAAGTTACACAATTGTAGAGTGACATAGCTGATGATTAGGCATCCAACTTGTTATTACAGGCATTGGATGGAAAATAAATTGTTTGTGCAGTTTGTCATTACGAGTCAACAACCTATCCGGGAAAAAAATTACTGAAGGTTTTGGTGTAATATTACAACAGTTGAGGGAATGTAAAACACCAAAGAAACGATGGATAGAACCCACAGAAAACGGTTGCCAAACATGGCTTTTCCTCTCTGCTCCTGCTTGTGGTGGATGTATATTTCAAGGGAAAGAAACATTCTTCATGTTCTGCTGGTGAGCTATTTTTGGAGTGGATTATGTACAGGAGCCCCAGAGGGAGCAGTCCTTTATCATCTAAGTCATTAGCTGCAGAGAAGCCCTGTCACAATTTTCAAAAGAAACCAAAACACAGGAGCTCTGCATGTATGCATGCATGCTTGGACATTCAAATCCACAGGTACAAACACACGGTATATAAAGTAGGCATGTCTGCATATTCACAACAACTATTAAAGACATTATAATACTTATATCTGTTTATTTCGCTTAGTCATTTGCCAATTAGCACTAAACAAAAAAGTAAAGCTTTTGATGGGAAAAGTTAAGAAATTGCCAAAGTTAATACAATTCATCCTAAGGGGATTACAAATCTGTGTGCCATTTATCATCTACAATCTATTCAATAGTGGTTGAGACATTTTAATTCATAACCATAAACGTCAACCTCATGATACTGTAGAAAAGTCAGGGGATCACAAAGTCATTGGGATTCATCGTCTGGAAACCCTGAATTGAATGCATGTTGTTCCAAATAAAAAAAGGTTTGCATAGTGGGCAACGTACTTTATGGCTAAACCATGTTTTTGTTATAGTTATTTCACCCCTCTGGGAAAATCTTTATCTCTGCAGGTACACATAGTATATTGCATTACATGCTGAATGATTGTCACATAAGCTATCACAAAATCACAGACATGTTTGATGTCATCACCTCTGGTAATGAGCAACTTAAACTGATTTTCTCCGGGGACACAGAAACTGCCATAGCTCCTACGTAGTGAACGTGCCATCATAAGTCAAATGGTGACAGTCCAGCCACAGATCGCAGAGGGCAGAGTCGCGCACACAGGAAGTGCATTCCTTCTCCCCACAGTCACTGCCCCCACTGATGTTTGTTTAAACTGGGCTTTGATACATGGAGAGATTACTTCTCCACTCAATTCTTCTCCCACTCCACCCTCACTTCCAATGCTCTATAGTACCTATCTCTCCTATGTAACAAGAGGACAGACTGGGACACTGAGTCCTAAGAGAAACATTGCATTTTATCAGCCCCACCCTCTTTTCCTCTGGCAGGGACTCATTGTGTGACCCACTTTACTTCTGGTATCCTAACTGACTGATTGACCTGTTGCCTGACATCAAACAATTCAACACAGTTTATTTGTCCAGCCCAAACTGACAAAACTGCTTATGTGTCTGTATGTGTAGAATTGTTTTTGTTATTCTGCCTTCATCATCAGCCACAATTAGTCTAAATGGACATATAAGCTGGCAGCCTGTGAAAGGTTTCTGGAAAATATATTATCATTATTCAAATATATTTCTCAGTTTTGGGCAAGCTTTCTTTCACTTAAATATTGTCGAGGAGATGATAGGCTCACGGCAGAGGGACAAAGACAAGCTCAGAGCCTCACCTGAGTTTATCAGCTACAAAGATGACTCGACGCTCCAACAGCAGCGAGGCAAAGACTCGTATCACCTGCCGTACACTGAGGCAACTGAAAAGACTATCAAAGTCCACATGCTCCAGTCTGGAGTCTGTGGGCCGCCTCAGCTCGATGACCTGAATGACCACAAAATATGTGAAATATAAGTTGTCACAGTGTGTGAACCTAATTAACTCTGAATATTTCACACAACTGCATAATGAAAGTAGTGAAAGTAGTAGCTCTGACCTCATTTCCTGCACCGGGCAGAAAGGTCTTTACTTTGATAATTTTCCCTGGTGCAGGGAAGGGGGACTCCATCAGACTTCTCATGAAGGGGTAGACCAGAGCTGCTGAGACGCCTCGCCGCCGTTCCACCTCATCCAGGATCTGAACATGGGAAGACATAGCACACTTTCCTCAACATATTTCTACTGGTTTTATCAATACACATACTGTACATGTGTTCATATGAAAGGAGCCAAAGTTTTTTTATCCATATTGAATGAATAGCCAAGCATGGCAAAAAAAGTGCATCGTCATCAAGATTATTCACCATGGCAACAATTTATGGAAACATATTGTTCTGTGTTTGAGCACAGCTGAGTTTCAGCTTTGAGTTTTAGCTTTGAAAAAAAAGTGAATTTCTTTCCATGTCTGTGTGATTGGAAATTTCCAACCAGAATGCCTGTCTGCCTGTTTAGGTCCAAACTGCCTGCTGTCTGGAAACTTGATTGGAGAGTCAAGGTCTTATCACGCTCACATGATATCACCACTATCATCTTCTTCATCGGTCTGTCTGTCCGATATCAGAGAGAGTTGTGTGTGTGATAGAGACAAACACTGGTCTTCTTTCCCATTTACCATGAAAACGCTAAGATTCTTTTTATTTTCGTCTCAGGTTTGCTGCTGAACCGTTCGCAAAATGAACTCCATACTCTTCTCGTCTCATATGCAGTGATTGCCCTAAACTATCCCATGATGCAAAGCTAGACCCATTCTGTTGCTGGTAAACACTTTAATTTGTTCACAGACTATACGGTAAAATGCATCTATTTTGCAGAGTTATCTGCTTAACTCAACTACTGAATAAAGATTTCTGATGTGTCATGTTTGCCAAGCCTCCGTATGGCCTTTAATCACAGCCTGGGTATGATTATTATCAAACAATGAAAACAGAACATATTTGCACTCTGTCTTTGAAATATACCATGGTATTTTATGTTCATGTTATATAGCCACCACGTTGTTTCAACAGTCTGGACCTACTCACTTTGATTTAATAAGTAATCAGATAAGCTTGGAAAAGTCAAACAGAGTGACAGCTCTGCTCTGTGTTAGCACCACTGAGACAAAAGTGAAGGAAACAATTAATCTGGGCAATCAGGAAGTAAAAACTGAAATCAGCTTTACCAATGAACTGGCGCTCAGCAGGTCTGCTGAAAGTCGTGTATTTCAGCTGTGAGATGGGTTAACCACAGCTACAACACCACACACACACAGCGTACACAGTGTGTGTGTGTGTGTGTGTGTGTGTGTGTGTGTGTGTGTGTGTGTGTGTGTGTATCACATGCACAGGAAACGATGAACTCACAGTGGAGAACAAGTCAAAACAGCCCAGTCTGCTGATGACGCAGTACACCTCTGGAAGGCGGGATCCTTTCCCAGTCGGCTGTAAGAGGAGGCAATAGACTCATTGAACACTGGTGATAACAGACTTGATGAAGAGACACAATCACAGACGTTCCATAAACTGTCTACAAACACATTTAAATGGGTTGTTCACTTGCAAAACCTGAGAAATAGATTAAGGTCCCTTTAAGTGTTAGTTTCCATCTTTAGAAAGCTGAATAGTTTTCCCTGTGACGAGTAAACTGAAATTGATCTCTAAAACATTAAAGATTGCTAAAAGAACAAGGGCAGAAAAGTCAGAAAGGGTTCTCTTTTTTTAATCAAATTTGTGGAATTATTATGTGCATTTTTTTCTGACTAAAGGCTCAGATGATGATAATTTAACCATGACTGTAAACCACGATAATATCATATGTAGATAAATTGTTTAAGTACTGCAGCTCAAGTCTTTAAATCTAGGCTGTGATCTGAGGTGAAAGTCTTTTATGTGGATAGGAACTTCCTAAACAAAGATGGTTTATCTGCTCCTGCTGATCGTATCTACCTTCCTCCGTACACTCACAGACCATTATGTGCTTCGAGACCCTAGACACTCAAACACACAGACACAAATGAACACAAGCCCTCTACAACCGCCAATCCACTTGTCCATATTAGGTATACAATTTTCTCTTCGTTTCTCCTCCGCTTTTTCAAATGGATGATTAAATCAACTATGTGGAGCTTGATTCAAGTCCTCAGGAATGCTCGCTTACTGCCAACGGCTGGTCAGACAGCAGGGAAGAAACAAGTTACTGGAGAACTTCACATCTTCTTCGAGCTTCATTAGTATATTCTCCCATCAAGATGAATCTCAGATCAACAGAGCAGATCCAGTTTTAAAAACATGTTTGTCTGAACAAACTATTCACAAAAGGTTCAGCTGTCATCCACCACATACACCGGAGTAGAGACACTCCCAGAAAACTCATGAAAATATACACACTGTCGTACTGTAAACATACTCAGAAATACCAAGCGGCAAACAAAATCACCGCTACATTCGCAGAATCCCACAGTCATACCCTCTACCCGCAAGCTACATGGGAAGCTTAACAGAAGAAAAACATCAAAGTGCTCCACAGCCTCATTATAAAGAAGAAATGCTCCACAATGACAAAGTTAGGATTTTTCATGGTTTGTCTTTGTTTTGCCTCTCTTGAGAAACTCTAATTAAATTCAATGAGTTAATCCCAACTAGGTTTTTATCATATATTATATTATATTATTATTATATATATTCGTATGCACTTCCTGTCTATGACTGAATGTTTGAAGTTATACTTATGATAGTTAAATAGTATGCGGCTACTCTATTGTAAGATAGGATATATATATATATATATATATATATATATATATATATATATATATATATATATAAACAAAATCACAATCACAAAGCGGTTTAATTAAACCACTTTCCACTTCTTGCATTTTTGTTGGAAGTTGTCTTTTTTTGTCTTCTTTGCTTGATATGTTCTATCTCCTGCCGCCACAGTGGATGGCCATGTAACGCATCACCGGCCTCACAGGACCACCGTTTCACATGTTCACATAAAAAAGGTCTGTCACAACAAACAGGGCTCAGCAGGGTGTGAACAGGGAACAGAGGATGCGGGGGGACGGTGGCTTACCAGCAGGCGTCTGCAGTACCCGAACCTCCTGCTGCCGTCCTCTCCAGTCAACATGAAGGAGAAGGTCTCACTGTTGCAAAAGACAAATGTATACACATAATAATTGACTCAAAGACACACACACACGTAGACATTTTTACGAAAGACGTCACAGAGTTGCTTGAGAGGATATGTTGATGAGAAATCCAAAGGTATTTAATTAATTCCAGGGGCTACAAGTCACAGATCACTCTGCCTCTGCGATTTTGAATACTCTTTTTTTTTTTCATTGGCCTCTCACAAGCCCCACACCTTCATGTAAGTGTGATTGTACATGGCAGGAGTAATAGACCAGTTAGTAAAACATTATTCAGCCATACCTGGCGTACTCAGACACAGGACTCCAGTCCTTTGCATCTGGAAAACAGAACTGAGGAATGGCTTTGAGTCTCTGTTCGGCCTCCCTCATCTGCTTGGTGGGTCTCTCTAACTGTAAGAGGAGAGGAAAAGAGAGAGACGATAGGAGTTTCACTTAGTGTTCGTTCTCCTTCAGATAACGGTGTACTCCATATTTTACATGAGAGTAAGCATATCGCCTAGCTGGCAGAGATGTACTTCTCTCATGGGACACTGCTGCTGATCCAAATCTTAAATAACTCTAAAATGTATCTGTGAATAACTAAAAACACATCCCTGGCACAGATCCTGCTTATTTTTAACTGTAAACAGGCTTTAAGAATCCCTAGGCTGGATGATATTAATCATAATTATCAGTTTTACATTTTCAACAACCTGCACAATTAAGTGTGAAAAGTCACTGAAATATTATTTTAACTTCCATTAAAATATTTAAAAAATTGCATTGGTCAATGTCCAATACAAAACATAATCATCAGCATTTTCAGCATTAGCACTTCTGTAGTGACTATGACTAAAAGCTCATAGTGGGAAAACTACAGTACGTAGTTACCAATGTTCTTACACGTTATTTCTAGGTGACACTGGGCCGCTTTATCTGCGGCATCAGTCATTTACATCTTCCAGATTGTCTAAATATGACTTAACTGTATAACATTTCTTGTGGAAATTAACAGTTCCTCTCCATTATTGTCTCCAAATGTCAAGGCAATATTAATTGTTATGAACTTGGTCAAGACAGCTTTAAAAGTTGCTGCCTGTGCTGTTGACACATATTAAATGTGGTGTGTAGGCTCTGCAGCTATCCAACTTGAGAGTGAACCTTTTTCTAGACCATGCCAGCTAAGAATTGTTAAATTAGTTTTTTTCTGGCCTCTGCGAAGTCACCTGAACAGACTACCAAACAACAGTGTGTGTTTTTAAAACCTGTCCTTGCTGTAAGAGACTGTCAGGCTTTTACCTTGGGGAACTGGTAGGTGACCTCTGGAGAGTAGGAGTTTTTGCTGGGTTTCTTTTTCAGAGAAACAACCACAAAATACTCAAAGAGTTCTCTCTCCTGCCACTCAATGAGCTGCAGCTCCAGCGTGCGGTAGCTGGGCGCCCGTCGAAGGATGGACTGCAGTTTCAACAACCTCTGGGTGTGAGCTGAGGAGGAAAGTAAATGTCAATACATACATATCTCAAACAAAATCCACAATTTACAGTACAGAACTAACAGGGTATTAACCTTCAACCATTGAGGAAATTAAATGTTATACTTATGGGTGTAATTCATTTTTACTGAAAGATTCTGGTCATTGAATCTAGACATATGATAAATCTTTTATGGTTTTCTGATAATCTAATATGGCAAACGTTTCAGTTACAATTCTGCGGTCTGTCCGGTCACACAGGTTTACTTGTTATTGTTAAATATATAAACCATGGAAGCTGTTGCACAACTACTGAAACAAAACTGCTTGGAGAAAAGGTTCCGAGCTAACAGTAAAAGTAAAAGTGTAGCACCTAGCTGTTGCAAATGAATGCTGCGGACACTCACCTTTGAACCTGTCATCAGAGTCACTCTCACTCTCACTGTTGTCATCTGGAGGCAGACATGAGACAGACAAGAAGGTTTTCTACGGGTCAGAGGGCAATTTCACAAACCTGTGTTTATGTCATGAGAGGGACACAGCAAGACTTCTATGTGGGTGGATGAGACGCAAATATTTACTCACTTTTCTGGCCAGTGGATAAGGGAATGAAGAAAGCCCTTACCTCTCAGAGATGCAGTCTCAACATTGGACATGGACAGCTTTTTCAGCCTCTTCTTCCCACGTTTAGTGCAGTAAATGGAGTTGATCCTTTGGACCAGCTGTAAACAGAGGAAAGAGGAAATTCTCTGTTGTGTGATCTGAAATTTTGTTTCTTTTGATCCTGACTATAGAAGAAGTAGAGGGGTGTTCCTGGCCAAAAGTAATACTTTATTAAGCTTTAAAAGTTACTGAAAATCTTCACTGCCAGTTCTTGAGAAAAGGTTCCACAAGGAAAACCTAAGCAGTAATAACGCACATCGAGCCGCTATATTCTATAAAAGTAAAAAACAGATGAGTTGCAAGCGATCCAGTGCTGCTCTAACTACCCTACAGAAACTTAAGCTGGCCTGTGAAGCAGTAAAAGAAAGACAACACGGTCAGAGCTCTGCAAAGACTTAGTGTAGGTGTTTGTGCAGGATCTAGTAGTGTGTACCTTGGGGATCCTCCAGTTCCTGTGTGAGGCCAAGGTATCACTGCTACACAGGCTGTCATCCATCAGCAGGCCGCAAGGTGACGAAGATACACCCCGCTGTGAGAGAAGCAGCATTTCATCATGGCTGTAGCGTTTGGACAACTGGGACATGCGGTGGCTCTTCCTATCACTTGGACCGGGGAGACGAAGAGACTGGCTACTGGGTTTGGACGGCAACTAGTAAGAGAGGAAAGAAAAGGCAAGGGTTGGTTTATTTATTCATGCATACAGTTTTTATGAAAATGTATTCAAGTGCATTAATTCAAGATAGTTTCCTTTCAGTAAGAATCCTTCCTGCTCCTTAGTCAAGGATGGGTCAAATGCAGAGAAGAATTTCCCCAAGGGGATTAATAAAAGTGTATGTTTGTTTTTTTCTTCTTTCTTTTCTTAAAGGGACAGTTCACACCAAAATCAAAAATACATAATTTTGCTATTTTTTTGCTTCGGGCACCACAAGCCAAGTGCCATTATCGGTTATTAATTAACCAGGACAGTGCAAGTTAACGCGCTAATAACGCATTAACTTTTCAAACATTTTCTTTCATTTTTTTTTTTTTTTGCATCCTATCACTTCCGCACACAGGTGCTGCACTTTAAATCTCTCCTACGGTATAGTTCAGACCTGGCCGTCACTGCGATTCATGCACTTGCGCGCGCTTCCGTAGCCTCACCGACAAGCAGTGTTGATGACTTGCTGACTTGAACCTGACGTGAAAGCACGTATTGTCATGTAGTTTCTGTTCTGAAATGATGCATGCTATACTGTTTACTGCTCACTCTATTTACACTGTACAGAGCCGCATTAAGTTAGTGCGGAAGCAAACCGAGCATTAAAAGCATTATAAGCTTTCAATCAAGGGAGCACAGGGTGGCTTTTATTGTAAGGCAGTCCCTGGAAATGGAGTACATTTGTCTTGGAGGTAAGCGCTGGGAGCAACAACTATTCCTCCAAAACAAGACATGGTCACTTCAAGCTGATGAGTTTAAATATTGCAGGTAGGAACAAGAAGGAGCAGCAACAGTGAGCTCTTAGATGAAGAGCTGCAGGCTACCTCAACCTCTGCAGGGTATGGGCGCTGCTGTTGTGTGGTAAACTTTTTCTGTCATGTGCAGCTTGATTTAAGATTGCAGTTTCTCATGATATGATGAGAAAAACAATCCAATTGTTGACTGACGTATTGTTTTGCACGATAAGCAGATACATCATTTGTTATTCTGTCACATTCCTAAAAAAAAATTGGCTGCTTTCTATAGTTCAATAAGTGCTTATGTGTTTAAGTGAGGAAGCAAAATGTGCAGATGGGCCTTTCTGCGGAGAATCACCAGGTATAAACATATCAAACTGTATCCTGTAGCACCACAAATGAAGTGTGAGATTCTTTAAAAGATCTTGTCCAGGCACTGAAACAAGGGAGGGGGATTCACGTTACCACTGCAAAACATGTGTACTATGTTTAGTATAGGAAAACACATCAGTGCTGCTGATCCCAACAGGCTTATGACTTACCTGAGGTGGAGAGTTCAGCTTCCTATCCATGGTGGTCAGACATGACTTCCGACCCAAACTCTTCCGCTTCAGGTCAACATCCTCATATGGGTTCTCCTTCTCTGTCGGGATGAAGCAAGCATTTCGGTGTATAGTGACAACTATCATGTCAGCAGTAAAGCCAGCAACTGTCTATAGACAAAGGGTGTTTTCAACAAAAGACAGACAAGGCTGTGGGGTCAAAAAAGGTGAACAGGGGTGAAACTGTGGTTAGTCTGAAAAGAAATGAGTTATGAAAGGTAAGTCAAAGGTTACTTCCAGCTGTCTCAAGTGAACTCCCATTTTCCAAATCATTTGCTGTTAGCACCGGGCCCCAGTGGGCCCAGCTGAAACCTCTGGGAACAACACTGCTGGTGAGTCACTGTGCAGGCATGCCAACTGTCTGCTGTGAGACATCATCTTCTTCTTAGTCTTACACTGAGCTATATTTTAATATTAAAATACATGATTAGAATAATAATTGTTGCAACACATACATTTTCTCTCTTGTGAGACACGAATGTATATAATTGTATAATACCCAGAATATTGAAAATGAACACATCTTCAACCTAATGCCATGAGTCTAAGCATATTGTCAATGTTTAAATAAGACAATTAGGTTTAAAGACTACAGTTAATACTCTGAGTTGGGTCTCAATTGATAAAGGTTTAACATAGGAACATAGAAAATATGCATCACTGTACCTCAAGAAGTTGCAATAAGCACAGACTTTTCTACTGCTCTGTAGATGGACTTCAGTGAATAAAAGAAAAGAAAATGAACATTGCAGAGTGCTGCACAGCTCACGGTGATGTCACCTGGCAGAGGGCCAACTTCAATAAAGAGAAAACTTGTGTAACACCACAGTCCATGTCTATTCAGACATGTGCTCTGAGAATAGCTTTTTGGCAGGGTCTGAAAAAGGTTGTGAGAAAGTGAAGAAAACCACAGCGAAGAATAAAAACAGAGCCAGATGGCGTCGAAATGCATGAGGGGAACTTTTAAAAGAAAGAAAAGCAGTGTTATCTGTCAATAGAAAGGGAAAGAACAAAAAAATATATTTGGTAGATGTGTTCCTTATTCCTGAGTACATTAGTTTAAAACCCTATGAACTTAGCATCTCAAATGTGTTTTTGACCTACAGGCAGAACTTTGTTCAGTTATCTTTTTTTAGGTTAATTATTGAACCTGTCTGGGGTAAATACACACACCCATGTGCACATACACAGACAATGCACACTGCTAGTGATCTTAGGGACATTACGATGTGTCACACAGTACATTACCGTACTGGAGGGATATTATGTGCATCATTAAAGCTGGGAGCGGAATAAGAGGGCTCAGTGTGACCCCACGTTGTGCGGCAACTCCATTAAACTGAAGCAATACAGTAATGAGAGCCTGCTGGGAAAATGATATGTCTGCCGAGCTGCTTATGTACTGGAGGCTACTAATCTACTCCTCTGATTACAAACATCCAGAGCGCTCTGTAGCACACCCCCAGACACACAGCATTATGCAGGGAGTGGACACACCTCGGCTGCACATGATTGTACATTATGTGTACACAATAGACTCTCTGGGCAGGGCGAAGCACAAAACAAATTCTACCAACTACTTCAGTATTAGCTCTCCCAATAAAGTGGACAAGTTACGGTATAGTAGCACTGGCACTCAATCATTGACCCGAAAACAGAAATGTGCATACAGTTAGAGTTTTGTAAAAACATTTGGCGGCACAGTAAACCAGGTTCCTTATGACCACACTGAAAAAAGGAAGTAGGAGAATGCACATATGTTTATCACCAAAGAAAAAAAAAAAAGTGTGTCTGTTCCTGTGTCAGTGTGACCTTAATCAAATCTGAATCACTCACAAAATGTACCAGACAGTCTGCCAGATGTATTCACGACAGGGTAAGAGCAGAAAACACTTGAGCAAAATACGTCAGCAAAGGTGACACAATGGTGGTACTTTGTACGAGACCGGGACTCGATGATGCAGACAGCTGAATCACAGTGTTAGCACAGGGTGTGATTCATCTGCCTATGAACAGATCCCTCATTGGCACTCTATTTATCAACTCCACTATTTAAAAGCACTTAACACAGTCCACTAATATCTCAATCCATCATTCAATTGTAGTAACACTGTAGAATGGGTCACAAATGACTTGCATTCTTAAGTTTAACATTTGGCACCAAGCACAGGTGCTAAAAAGCCAAATGATGTGAGTGAATGTCCTATCAAAGTGGCTCCAAGATGTCCTGGGGGAAATATGTGGGGATTCTGGTTTTCTGAATTAACTGCTAGTTATAACAGGGGTGCAGAGGGACGAAAACTTGGCTCATTTACAGCTGTGACTGCTTCTTGCATAGATCCTCTGACCTGAATACCGCTGTTCTCCTCCGTTAGGACTCCACCTTAAATGCGTTGTTGCATATAGCTGGAGAAATTTCAAACTTACTCGGACACAATGACATTAAAAATAGTGAAAAATGTAAATTTTCCAAAGCCATATATTAAAATGTCCAGTTGTCCAACCAAAAGTCCAAAACACAAAAATCTTCACTTTATCACCATAGAACACTAAAGAACCTCCAAATATTCACATTTGAGCATCCAAAACCAAAACGAGTCATTTTACATTAAAAAGTGACTGATTAGTAAATCAATATTAATTGTTTATCAAAACAAGTTATTTTAAATAAATACATTTATTTTCTGTTGATCGACTAATCAAGCAATCATTTCAGCTCTAAACTATATCCAAGAGTGACACAGGGCAGACAGAAAACCAGCGAGAGATCCAAGTGGCATAAAGGCCCTCTCCTGGTTTTAAAGCATGTGCTTACCTACTATATCCTCATACGTATTCTCCTCTAAAGTGCTTTTGGAATTGGGCCGACCCTGTGTGCCTGTGGTTAGTGTGCCATTCTCTGTAGGCGAGGACGAAGATAGTAGACTACTCGTAGCATCCTCCGACTCACACGACTCTCTGGGAAGAAAAGAAGAAAGTCACAACAGACCATGAAGGGGAAAGATGTTAAGAAAGTGAAGACAGATAAGAGTAAACAGAAAAAGTCCACTAGTATTAAATTAGCCCAGATGGCCAGTTTTACTCCTTAATCCATTTGCCAACTAGAAGAAGAGAAAGTCAAAAGCTTTGTCTTATCCCGGAAAAAAAATTAAATGACAAGCCTCTAATTATATAACACACAAAAACAGAAACACCAGGATCAACATGCGCATCACAAGTAAACATGCAGATATCGTTGTATTTCTGAGTGTTCTTTGCACAGTTTGAGGTTCACATCACACATTGCAAGGCACTGCAAAGGCACTTTGCTACATTTGTGCGGGGCTCTACAGTATGGTCATGTCGCGCCATCGACAGCGTGTGGCTTTTAAACTTAGTCTGAAAATTGCTAGAGCCACAGGAATGTTAAACACAGAGTCCAAGGGATGAACATTTCAGGATTTCATCCTCATTTTACAAAAGGACAATTTGGAGAGGCCCCACCCTCAAATTGAGTCTGCTGAGCATGATAGCTTTAAGTCAAGAAGAACTACAGGATCCAAGATTCGGATAATATTCAAGCAACAAAGGGGCCCAATAATCCAGCTGGTTTTTATAGGTTATTCATTCAGTTACAGGCAAATTACGAGTAAACATATTTTTTAACTAAGAAAAGCATATTTGCTGGAAGTGTGTTTAAATTGCCAAATAATTTTATGGACAAAAATACATTTCAGTAAAGAATTTGACATTTCAAATAGTCAGTACAATGCATCAGTTAGTTTATGAGCTGCTTTTATGATTTCCAGTTGGCATTTACTTTATGATAAATCCATGATGACAATATTTAATTTGATTAAATTAGGAAAGCTGGGATGACGAGAACCCATTGCTATTACAAAACAAAACTATCGTTATTATTCAGTGGTCTTCTGAAAAACATAAGAACTGATCTTCACTTCAAATCTTTACAAAAAAAAACTCAGGATAACCAGAGTGGATTGCTCCAACAGCACAATCAGACATACTAATCAGTAACGTACAACACCAACAAAGCAAATACTTGGCCTGTGATCCAAATTCCTCATAAGATATATGTAACACAAAAATGCATTTCTGGGAAATTTAAAGATATTCATAGCACCCAATAAGGATATATATATATATATATATATATATATATATATATATATATATATATATATATATATATATATATATATAAATATATATATATATATATATATATATATATATAGGGCTGGGCAAAGTTGAAAAAATTTACCTGATTAATCGCATGATTTTTCTGCAATTAATCACGATTAATCGCGATATGCGCTGAATTCAATAATAAATTAAAAACTAGTGTATTGCATGCTTTTATTTTAAAGTAATGTTATCAGAACAATATAACAGCACTCTGGAGCAACAACAAGTTAACATACATACATATATAGTATATGTATGTATTTTTTTCTGAACAGGTAATGTTTATTAGTAACGGGTCCCTGTTAGGGACAAGCCACTCCTTCTTTTGTCCATGTTCAGTCTGTTGCTTACCTAAAGATGTACGTTAAAGACCAGCAATTGATTAACTTTATACAAAAGCAATAAGTTCTTTTCATGTTTTCCAGTTCAGTTCAGTTTTTCTTCCTCAGTGAGAAAAGTCCAGTCTGTGTTGACCTGAACACGTGCACTGAAGTCTGGTTGAGTGAGGTGGAGATGTGAAGGACAGCTGATCGGTGAGAGAGGCTCTCTCACCGATCAGCAGTGGCTTTGCACACGCGCGATTAATGTTCAATCTGGACGCTGAGCCTCCAGAGCGAGCCTGTCGGTAGCCTGTGAGAGCTTTGTGAGGCTCGCGGCTCGCTGCAGCACCGCTGCTCTTGACAACAGAAACTACATAACAATACGTGCTTTAAGGTCAGGTAACACTGTCTGTCGGTGAGGCTATGGAAACGCTTTCACATACATAAACCGCCTCTAAAGTAAAAGCAGTGTCGTTGTATTCATCTTATTTCTTTATTTTTTCATTTTTGATTGACCTCATGCGGGCCGGACTGGGAGAGCCGTAAGACGCCCAGGTCTGAACTACGCTGTCTGGGAGATTTAAAGTGCAGCACCTGTGTGCGGAAGTGATAAAAAATTTTTTAAAAATACAGTTAACGCATGATAAAAAAAAAAACGGCGTTAAACGATTGAAAAGTTAACGCGTTATTAGCGCGTTAACTTGCCCAGCCCTAATATAATAAAACATTTAATTGTACACAGATAAACTGTCTTCGACATAGGCACTCTTATATTCTCACCTGTCCTTTGTCTTCCCCTCGGTCTTTACCGTTCGAGTCATGCTGGGTGCAGGGGTCGAGGGCAGCGGCGGGGGAGACTCAGGAGCTTTGTTTGGAGGTAGTCCATTGGCTGAAGACACAGCCTTCTGGTCTCGTTTGGCGTCGTACTCAAAAGTGCGTTTGGGTTTAGGTAAGGGGTTGACTGGTGTGCCAACAGAGGTCTGTTGGCCTACTGGTTCTGGGCTCTCAGACCTGGCTGAACTCACACTGAACCTTTGTCTGAGTTGACAGAGCTTATCAGACACCAAAACAGCATCTGGTTCTGTGGCCATTGAGCAAATGCTGCTGCGCTTACTGGTGCAAGTACTGTCCAAGTCGTCACCAATCACAAAAGACTTTTGTCTTGTTTTGTCGGGAGCATAGCAATTACTCAGATATTGAGGAGGTGATGGGCTGGGATTCTCCTTCAGGGCTTGCTCTATCTTTTGTATCCTGTTGAGAACCGCTGACGTCTCCTTCCGAGCAGACAGGGAACGTGCAAAATCTGTCTTCCCTATCCTCTTCTGGAAGCGACCTAGGCCATCCTTGTCAGAAACCCGTTCCTCTTCCTCTGTGTAGGAGCATTCTGAGAAAGCTGTGCTCATCCTGCGAACCCCCTTAAAATCAAACGTTTTCTCGCTACAAGGGGAAGAAAGCAGGCTGGGGCATCCCTCACTGCCCCCTACACGCTCTCCTCCTCTTTTATCTAGACACAAGCTCATCCTAGGCAGAGCCACTCTTCGGCACTCCCATTCTGAGATCTTTTTGCGGATTGTGGTGGGGTGAACACCTGTTACCGAGCGAGTGAGAGAGAGAGTGCGCCTGTGGCTTTGGTTAGAGGAGGGTCCCAGTGAGAGTGTGCTCCAACTTAAGGGCCTACCGTTGAGTCCCTCTTCCGGAGAGGGTTCCCCTTGTTGCTCCTGGACACCTTGGCTTGCCTGAGGCTTATAGATGGAGAGTCTTTTGTCCAAACAACTGATGCTCTTTGACTTGGTCAGACGACCTTGGAAGTCGGTGTCACCAGTGAGAGAGGCCCCACTGCACAAGGTGGCGGTCTTTCTGTTGCAGCCACCACGTACCAAGAACCTCCCGTCAGTCCTCGCGTACCTACTCTGCTTCCCAGAGTTTTCACTGTCGCTAAGAAGAGGCAGCTGGCTCTGCCCCTGACTGGCAGTGAGAGCAGGACACGGTGATGTAGACTGGCACCTGTAGCGAGACAAAGAACTATGTGAACAAACATTGTACAAATTTAAATGATGCTCTGAGCGGGAAAAAAGACTGATAATTAACCAAAAGAGGCTAAATCAACAAAGCCACTCAACCCTGCAGCATGAAAAGTACCAGAAACGCGATAGTGAACAGATGGGGGGAAATTTTGAGGAATCAGCTGAAAATTCTGAATTCATTTGCGAGATCAAAGACAGAACGTAAACATGAGCCACTTATTAAGAAAACCCACAGGAAAGTATTCTGTCGTTGGCAGAATGAGATACAAATAAAGGCCAAAAGAAATACAGACTAGATTAAAATGTCAATGTGGATTTTTCCACATAATAAAATGAGAAACACAGAAAGCACTGTGCCAAGCAAAATTTATTCCAGCAGCCTTACCTGGGAAAGTCTCACTACTCCTCTCTGGTCCTCGCAGCCTTTTTCTAAAGTGATACTAGGTGCTACAAATGTCCCATGCTCACTGCTGACTGTACCACACACAGGCTTCCTCAAGCTGCTCACTTCCTTTAAGATTTCCAAAGAAAGAAACGTTCCCTGTCGATGCCGACACCTTACTACTGATAATCTTTCAGGAACCTTGTCATGACTTGGAAGCTAGCTGAGTCTTGCGAAAGTGAAGCGGTGGGAGATCTGATGTCATAGCCATGGTTAGAATAACAAGCCTATGGGAGGAGGAAGCTGAGGGCTGCGGACTGTGATCCAACAATGCAGGTTAGGACAGATCTCCCTTCTCACCTACCTGCCCTTCCCTGGTTTCATTCCTCCGGCTCCAGGGAGGGGAGACTTTTTACAACAAGGTATCGGCAAGCATGCAAGCATGATGCATGCATCTGATCTTACTTTCCCAGAAGAAATATGGGATTTTGAGACGACGACTCATGTCTTTACATTTTTGAACTGCTGGTTTGTAGTATTTTGAAGTCCAAAAGTATTGCTTTTTAAGTACACACTACTTTGGATACTGAACTAATACATCGCTCAAAATGAGTTCTACCAGCTTAGTTAAGTCCTTTTTAAGTGTTTATTAATGCAGTATTTCTCAACCATAATGATGTCTCTTATAAAGACAGATTTCATTGTATTACAACTGTGTCATTCATAGCCTTCACTCATATTTCTTCTTATTAACAAAATGAATAATAACAAATGTGTTAAGTGTATTACAAAACTATGTATGTATGTTCATACACTTTTCTCATGAGCACTACTGTATGCTTGTTTTGTTTTAGCACAATGATATTAATCAGCTGTCAAACATAAGACATGTTGCAGTGCTTCAGGAGGAAGCTATTAGAATGTGTCTGGCACATTAAAATCTAACTGGTTCGCTGCTAAAACTCCCAACTTAACTTCTGCCAAGGAGTCTGGCCAGAGAGGGAGAGCAGTCAAGCTAAGTATCAATGGGAATGTTTCAGTAGCAACCAGAGCAAACCCTCACTAATACTACTCTAATAACAGTAAAGGTACAATGTATGCTTTAATGACAGCAATTAACATATTTGCTCTTTGGTTTTATGACTACGAGGTTGAAACACGGTGAGGATTCACTGCTGTCTCCACGCTCAAAACATGATTTCACCAATGTGAGAGTAAACAAGCAATAAAAAAAATAATAAAGCAGAAAAGATAAATTGTTGTAATGTAGTGCTTTGTGAAGGTTTCAAGTAAACTGCATCTATGTTTAATTTTATTTATATATAATGTATACCAAGTGCACTATATCGTGACTTTGACCTGAATCTTTACAAACTTGTAAACGGATTATATACTCTGGTTTAGTGACGTTACTCAGTGATAGTAAATTGCATACTATTTTGTTTTTGTGTACTTTGTATCAATGTACTTAAATGTATTATTGTTTATCTGTTTAAATCACTGCAGATATATTTCAATCGCAAAAATAAAGCCACTAAATAATACAGATTACAAATATTATGGTCCCATATGATTATTCTTCCTGCTGTAAAATGAAATGTAGACTACAATATGCAAACCTTTTGATTATACAGAAAAAGAAAAGTGTGCAATTTTTTTTAGGGGTTCTGGATCATGCTTGTAAAAATATGTCCAGCCACACATACAGTACAGTACAAAGGGCTGGATGCCAGTCACAACCTAGCCTCGGCTTTCGCTCAGGCTTCCAGGGCATGCTAACCACAGGCCACTTCCTGTTACTGGCCGGGATGGAGGAAGCAAACAGCACTTTTATTATTATAGTTCAACAAATGTTTACTTTTTCATCCATCAGGATGCACTTGTGCATTATCACAGATACAATTGTAATAATTAAACCCATTTACGTTCAGTATTTGGGGTTTTTTATGCGCTTGCATAGTAGTACATAAGATAAATTCAGTGAATGTGCATATTTGGGTGTATAAAACCGTAGTCACAGTGGAGTGAGTCCTCTCTCTCACAGGCCTGACATTGTGTTTTGTGTTACAAAATCACCTTTCTGGGTTGCTTTTATAGTTACTGCAAACTTGTAGGTGCAGGGAATTAATTGAAAATATTACCTCACAGAAGATCACAGAACCAGAGCACATCCTAATTGTTTTTGTTTTGTATTGTTTTTTTCCAACCAAGTTTCTACATCTTGTTATGTGTTCCACTTGAAGCTACACAGTTTGATATAGTAACTCGTCCTAGAAACTCCTCAGTGGTCAATTTCATAGTTTAGGGAAATGCATTGTTTTGCAGTATCCACAAATTTTCTCTACATTTGTTTAAAATACAGGCGTGTAAAGCATCTTTATGATCTGTAGGAATCAAGGGTAAAATGAGGCCATGAGGACCGCAAGCTGTTAAATAAGGCCCTGCTACGATGACAATTACATTTATCAAAGAAGAGCTAAGGTTAAACGCACAATTATCTTATTAGAGTAATGCAGTCAGCAGGATAAGAGAAATTTGTGCTACTGTGATTAGTGTTTTTCCACACATTTGCATTCTCCAAGTTCACCTTGGGAATAGTGCTGAGTGTGACCATTTACTAGCAAAGGAATGCCATTTATCTTAATCCTAATATTTACATTAGTGCGAATTGCAAATTGCCACTTTCAGTGGGACCAAGTTGCCAAAGGTTACTTTATGTTTTGCAGTGTTTTGCTGCGTGTGTGTGTTTACCATCACTGCCTCATCAGCAAAGGAAATTAGGTAAGAATAAGAAACACTGCCAGTCAAATACTAGCATTATTGTATATTAAAATATGAATAAACAGCAAACTTTCTAACAATTGTCTTGAACGAAATCAGCCATCAGACCGTCACAAGGTGACAAGAACAGAGTGAACACGGACTACAATTCACCGCTGTGAAGTACAATGATCATGTGTAACTATTGTTCATGAGATTATAACAGTCTGCCTATTCCTAATAACACTTTATGGTTAAAGAAAAGAGACAGAATGATAAATTGTAATGGTCTACATATAACATATCATTCCCAAAGTTAGTTCTTCTCTTCCAGCGGGATACTGTCAGCTCTCAACATGCTAACACAAGTTTCAGCTCACTACTCACAGTACAGAGTTGGATGGGGCCCTTGTCCAGGATACAGGATCGTACTCGCGAAAGCTTTGAAAGTCTTATCATGACAGACAATCATCAGCCGTTCTTTCCCATTTGTGAAGAAACTACCACAAACTGATCATCAATGAGTAATATGTGTTTGAAAATAAACAAACTGATATTGAGTACCGCACCTCTTTCTTTTTTAGTGAGGATGCTCTTAAACCATGTGACATGGACATACACATGAACATTAACCAGCCCACCCCTGATGTCCCAGATGTCACTGACCTGTCGGGGACGTCCCGGGGAGCTTTACCCCCTCCTGCTCGAGGCACAGCCTTCGAACCCTTGTTGGCAGTCATGTTTGTCTGCAAACCGACCGCTCACCTGATGGACAAACACAGAGATGTGAAACATAAAAAAAAACGGCAGCATTCAATAAATAAATAAACACGAGCTATAGAATGAAACACCTATACGGTTGTTTGGGTTTGTCAATGGGTGTTATTAGGAATTAACATTATTACAAAAACATTAAATGGAATTTGACTGAAACACAAAATGACCCAATCCTGTCATGAGCATGGATTAAAATCTAGTGCCAACTCAAATACAAGATAGACAACATTCCTGTAAAACCACATCAAACTATAAACACAAGGCATAACACAAGCAATACGATGTGTTTGTGAAATCATAGTCTCAATCATTCAAATTCTGTAACTGATATTGGCTTGATGTGACACAACTTTCAACACTCTCAACCGTATAGTTGACCTTTCTCAATCACAGATTAACATGGGAGTGGGAGGGAAAGATAGTTGTATCTATTTTAATCTATTTTAACATCAGACAACACAGAACTAACTACATTGCTGCTACTAAAACAGCAAATATTTAAACAAGGTTTGGAGCATATCCAGAGAGGAAATTTGGAAAGAACATTGTTCTCTGTGTAGCAGCCAGGTGAATAATGGCACAACCCTGAAGTAAAATGTAGTCAAACTAGATCAGTTTGATGTGTGCAGAGACATTACAGTTTAGTTATATTGCAGCTACCTGATGTTTGTTGTGCATGATTTAATCAAGGTCACGACCATGTCTGGCACTGCACTTCATTAAATTTCAGAGGCTGCCAATACGCTTCCTTCAGGTGGCTACAGATAATTAACTGATTATATACAGTCTAAAAGCAGCTGCGGATAATAGAGACTGGTAATAGTGTCATGAAAGGGCCAATAAAACACTTGCTATTAATATTTATTACTGTCTGATGATACTGATATTTAAGAGTTCATAACATCTGATAACAATACAGTCTATCGCCCAATTGTCTTTTTTCATAGAGACAACATGAATTTAAAGATAAATGTGTCAACAATATTTAGTGACTGTGACACTTGAGAAATAGTTAGAAAATAAACTATAGTGAAGAAAGTGATTTATTCTTATGTATCTGTCGGTAAGCAGGTATGTAAGCTAATATTAGCCGATAAATTAGCCCGGGCGATTTATCGGTTTAGCTCTAATATCTAGCCGTGCAGATAGTTTGGGTTTTATTTGCTCAAAGATGTCCGCCTCTACCTCAATATAATGGAGGTGAATGAAAATATGTTGTTAATGCTAAACAATATTGCTGGGCCCCTAAAGCAAGCTCTGCCACATGCATGTTGTTTTTACCTCTGGACTGTGGATCAGTTTTCATTTATCTATTTAGCACTATGAAAAGTCCAAGAACAGTAGTAAAAACAGTTCAGATATTTTTCTGATAATAAACATTTCCTGGCCCTAAACTCAAATTAGATCAGCAGTTAGTTCAAATTGTTGACTATTGCCCCTGAAATGCAACAATGACCTCTTGCATACGGAGGTCAAAGGGAGATCCCTAGAGGTTAGAGGTAGAGGATGGGAGGGTGTTTGGCAGCATGGCTTGTTTACAGGAAGTTGTTGTACGAAGAAGCCAACAAACCAGTA
Source organism: Clinocottus analis (assembly GCF_023055335.1). NCBI lineage: Eukaryota > Metazoa > Chordata > Actinopteri > Perciformes > Cottidae > Clinocottus > Clinocottus analis. The sequence goes on from NW_027176076.1 coordinate 600,983, forward strand.
GTGGACTTGAGTCCTATAGAGACAGATGAGGAGAGAGAGGAAGCATTCCTGCTGTCAGCTATTTCCTGTACTGTGGATTGTGCTAAGAAGAAGGGTCATGCATCATAGTTTTAATCAAAGAATGATGTTGTCTTGTCCTGCTTATAAACTCTCCATGGAAAACATGCAAGTCGAGTATCATTTTTTACAGAAAACAAAATAGAACATGAAAACAAGGACCCTATATATACTGTGATGCAGACAGTACTTCTGGAATTAAACGTAAATGTGTACAGACATAAATTAACTATAGTGTGTCAAGTTTGTAATTAACTCAGAACTTAAAATACAATATTGCAGTAGACTCTACATTAAACCAAGTGAAAATATTGTCCTTACATAAAGTTCAGAATATGTTTTTTGACTACAACCTCCTTTAAACATTTGAGATGTTTTTGGAAGTGCAATTCAATATTCTGTCTTTGATTAAAAACATGAAGCTTCAATTTGTAAAAAGTTAAAGGAAGCACACAAAGAGTGAAGAGAAACTCAGCTGCCAGGAGCTAAATTATTAAATTATTTTAAATTGTGTAAGCTCTACAGATGTTAGTTATATCAAGCAATGTCTGATTGTTAGAATTAATCCTTGTATTTCTTTGGTGGTGGGGAAGGAGGGAAACGGGGGGGCTGAGAAACCTACAATCACAGAAATTGCTCACAGAGGCCCAAGACGGACTTTACAGTGTAAACACCAAGGCGTTAGCCAACTGACTTCCTGAAGTCTGATACCATCTCCCTACACAAAATCACAGGCTGTAAACAACCAATTCTAAGAAAGCTCTAGAGTACCTTTAAAGTGCATTCAACCAGATTTAAGATTTAAGACACATTTTCACTTGAGATGTCAGCGACAACAGTCAGTAGTGAGAAGTCAACTGCTTAATGCTGACTCCTCCAATCCCTCCATAATGGCTTAATGACTACTTTGACATCAGATGGTGGTAAAAATGTTTGTGACCACCTGATGATTTTAATTCCAAATATTAATTTAGTTTCCACCAACTCCTGAGGGACACATCTGGCTTTTTTGCTGCTTAATGCTTAACTATGTTCACCAACTTGTTACTAATTGTGCCTTCTGACGTGTGCTGGCGCTAAGCAGGTAGTGCACAATGAGTTTATTGTGCTTTTTAGCCAAAACAAAAAGCTTAATGCCGCAGCTCGAGACAATACTGATGAGACCAGTGGGATTAAACCAAATCAATAAAGTTGTGGTTCTGAAATCCTAAACAACAATATGAAAGACACCACAATTCTCCATAAATCTGAGGGGAACTGAAACGATAAGATAATTCAATGAGCAATGACGATGAGAAACGCCTTTCAATTGCACCACTGTTACGTAATACAAAACTATTTATCGGAGCACATTTACATATTAACAACATGTTGGTTGTTTCACTTCATTGTTGATACCTTGCATTGAAAATGTAACTGACAAACCAGGCCAGAAAAATAGGACTACAGGTAGGACAGCTTGACTATTTCTTCTGTTACTACTTGGTCAAACAAAACATCAAGCCTTGGGGAAGTTGCAAGCTCTCTCTTTCCCTTTATCCCGAGACATGTAGCAGCTACTGTCATAACTTCAAATTTAAACCAGAGCGATAAGACATCCATGAGTTTGGCTTTGACATAATAACAAATCCAAAAAGCCAAACTGCTTCAAAGATATTCAGTGCAATCATCTTAATGACCTAATGGCAGGATTTTTCCTGGTTTTGTCATGTTCATATACCGAAAGTACTAACTGATTACATGAAAGGGATATCTATGACGCATATCGTTCTCAGCAACAAGAGCATATTCATGAAATGAATGGGTCCCCATTAGATTCTCTGGGGAATAAAAGAGCTCTTTGTGTTCAATGTGTCCTTGAGAGAGAGACGTGGTTAAAAAGTAAGTCTCTTATCAGCTGTGCGTGCGTGTGTGTGTGTGTGTGTGTGTGCATGTGTGTGTGTAAGATAAAATATCTTGAAAAAAAGAGTCCACACTTCATTGGCCCTGTCAAATATGACGGATATTTTGATACACTTTTCTCTTAACTACAAGCAGGAATGTACTAATTTTCTCTATCCATCAGACCTGCGGCTGCATTCAAAATATTAAAGACTGTTTTCAGAGGGTAAAAGAAAGCAGAGGAGAGGGGCAGAAACACCTGGACCTGACGCCATGAGCTTGTTTTTCATTCAACAAAGACTACACTCAGATATGTGCTCTCTCAGCACCTGGCACTTGATGTTCAGACTATGAGAGCAATTTTATGTAAGAATGTTATGACGTCATAACTTTCATTAACTTGTGACTGGGTTAAGTTTGAGATCTTTGTTTATCCTGAAATATGCAGTAGCAGCCACAAGTGTCCATATACAGAGTCTAATATTGTCTTCTATTTCTTCCAAATCTGCTTTTCTGGCTGACCTGGTCCTACTTTTCTGCTGGACTTCAAGGCTTAGCTTACAGTCAGCCAAAAAGCAACGGAGAAAAGAAGAGTGAAAATGGCTGCAAATTCTCAACTCTTTCCAGACGTCACAACTCACTGACCCACACAATGATACATGCCATTGTTTCAATATCTGCAGAAAGAGCGTTTTGTCCACTTTAGACAAAAAGAGACTTCAGCTGGTATGTTGAACAAAGCATTGTGGGAGTTGCTGAAATATCCTGGTGGAACGGAATCAAGCTCTTGATACGCAATAATTGACTCTGCATAAAATCATTCACTGGACATGAGGGATGGTCACAAACTAACATAATGGAAAGGCGGAAGCTCTCGGCTAAAACTAAAAGATTAATGTATCACGCTTTGGATGTATATTCTTTACATAACCAGTTGACTCTGGGTTGCAGTTTGAACCTCTGGCAGCCTCAATAGGTCTCTATGTAAAAGAAAACCACCAAGGTTGGTGCATATAGCTGTACCTATATAATTACCCATATACTCTACCACATTGCCATGCTACCACTATATAGCTGAAATGACCAGGTGGAACCAATTCTTGGAATCTTTTTTATCTTGTTTTTAAGCCACTTCAGCATTTTTTCCTGAGTGGCCATGGCATATTTTCTCTTTGTGGAAAAGAGGAAAAACCCTTCTGTGTAACCTAGATATGAGCATACACAGCTGCAGAGGCAGGCATGTGGAAAACAGGCTTAAATCCATCTGAGCTGCAGGAGCGCTCGAGTTTGTGTCACAGAGCTGACTTCTGACACAGTCTTTGACTTCTATTTTAAGGACATTGAGTAGATGTATTCTTGTTCCGCCAAGCCAACAAAAAAATAATAATTTGTACATTTCCTGTATTGTTGCTCATTTTTGTCAATGTTTATCAGCTTCAAGTAGGTGTCATAAATTCATACATCTGCTTAATCATTGTTTTGCTAAACCTCTGTTTAAACACTTTCCACCAAAGCAAGTTATAACATCTTCCCAGCAGTCGCTATTGGTTTCTTTTGACTATAAAGGTTATCTTTTCTGGATTACCTATTATGATTTGCTAAAGCACAAATTCAAAACGCTTAAAAACTCACTCTAGAAGCTTATATTTGCATTACTACTCTTGACAAAAGTAGTCAGGGAATGAATACAGATAACGAAAAATGTTCTAATCAAGGGAACAGTCAACATAATGACAACGTTAGATAATGAAATATTTTCGGTTTAATAATCTGACACTTGTAGGTTATAGGTTATTGGCTACGGGCTGTCTACATTATTAAGAGAAGGCCTAAGTGTTTTTTAGCTAATAGGTCCCGAAACACAGCCGTTGCTGGTTGCATTCAGACATCAAAGCTAGCGTGAACTGTTTGTATATGAGCCGGCAATGTTGTATTAAATAGCGTCCTAAATCAATGAAGGTATCTCACTGCGTCTTAATGTCAACATTTGGAATATGTGGATCCCTCTGATTAATTTTACCTCAGTGGGTGTAAAGTGCCGAAAGACAACTGGTTATAATTTAACAAGTTAGATTGCACTGTGGCTGCAGGTCAGTTGTACAACTTACTTGTCAATTAAACGATTCTGATTCTGATTACAAAACTGAAAACCTCAACAAAAATAAATATTGATATGCAACATGTATTGAGCAAACCCAATGAAAGTGAAAAGCAGTATATATAGCAAAAAGTGTCAAAGCAAAGTCAGAGGCTGTAAAACCATCCATCCATTCTTTTTCAGCCGCTTATCTAAGGTCGGGTCGCGGTGGCAGCAGGCCCAGCAGGCCGACCCAGGCTTCCCTTTCACCCGCAACATTTTCTAGCTCATTCTGGGGGACCCCGCGGCGTTCCCAGGCCCAGCCGGGAGATATAATCCCTCCAGCGTGTTCTGGGTCTTCCCAGGAGCCTCTTCCCAGTTGGACGTGCCTGGAAAACCAGCCTTCCGACTCAGCTCCCTCTTCACCTAGACGGACTGGTACAGCGCCTGTTTTACTGATGCAGCCGCACCGATCCGCCTGACGATCTCTCACTCTACCTTACCCTCACTTGTGAACAAGACCCCGAGATACTTGAACTCTTTCACTTGGGGTAAGCACTTTGTCCCCACCTAGAGGAAGCAATCCACCGTATTCTGTCAGAGCACCATGGCCTCAGATTTGGAGCCACGAAACTCCTCCGCAAACAGCAGAGAGGCGATTCCGAGGCTCCCGAACCGGATTTCCTCTGCCCCCTGGCTGCGCCTAGGCTGCGTCTATGAAAGTCACGAACAGGACCAGTGATAAAGGACAGCCCTGGCGGAGGCCAACACCCACCAGGAACGTGTCTGACTTATTACCGAGGATACAAACACAGCTCCTACTACAGGCGTACAGAGACCGGATAGCCCGTGCCAACGGGTCCGGTACCCCAAACTCTCGCAGCACCCCGCTCCCCCCCAAAAAAAATTCCTAGAGGGACCCAGTCGAAAGCCTTCTCCAAGTCCACAAAGCACATGTAGACTGGTTGGGCAAACTCCCAGGACCCCTCCAGTAGTCTTACGAGGGTAAAGAGCTGGTCCACTGTTAGGAGTTCCTCAAAGTGCTCTTTCCACCGCCCGACGATGTCCCCAGTCCGAGTCAGCAGTTTCCCTCTCCTAATGAGAACAGCCTGGGGTAGGCCCTGCTTCCCCTTCCTGATCTGTCGAATAGTTTGCCAGAACCTCCTTGATGCCAACCGAAAGTCCTTCTTCATGGCCTCCCCAATCTCTTCCCATGCCCGAGTTTTAGCATCCGCAACCGCCGCAGCTGCAGCCATCTTGGCTTGCCGGTACCCGTCAGCTGCTTCAGGAGACCCCTGCGGCAACCAGGCCCGAAAGGCCTCCTTCAGCTTGACGGCTTCCCTCACCCCCCGGTGCCAAAACCGGGTTCTCGGGTTGCTGCCGCGACAGGCACCAACACCCTTACGACCACAGCTTCTAGCGGCCGCGTCCACAGTAGAGGCTTTAAACAAGGTCCACTCGGATTCCATGTCCCCAACCTCCCTCGGGATGTGTAAAAAGTTCTTCCGGAGTTGAAGACCTCCTCAGCCAGACGTTCCCAGTTCACCCTCACAACACGTTTGGGCTTGCCAGGTCTTTCTAGCCGGCTCCCCCGCCATCTGATTCAACTCACCACCAGGTGGTGATCAGTTGACAGCTCTCCTTCTCTCTTCACCTGAAAGTCCAAGACATATGGCCGCAGATCAGGTGATTTGATTACAAAGTCGATCATCAATCTCCGGCCTAAAGTGTTCTGATACCAGGTACACTTATGAGCCACTTTGTGCTCGAACATGGTGTTCGTTATGGCCAAACCGTGGCAAGCACAGAAGTCCAACAACAGAACACTGTGCTTTAAGTATTGTATATTATTTAGTTGTTCGGTTCGGTTCATAAGCACAAACAACAGTCAAAGTCTTACTCCCCGAAACCCGTAGGCGCAGGGAGCCGACCCTCTCATTCTCCAGGGAAAACTCCAACATAGCTTCGCACAGCCGGGGGCTCATGACTATCCTCACTCCTGTCTGGCGCCTCTCATCCTGGGCAACTCCAGAAAAAGACAAAGTCCAACCCTTCTCTAGGAGCTTGGTTCCAGAGCCCTTGCTGTGTGTGAAGGTGCGCCCAACTATATCTAGCTGGTACCGCTCCACCTCCTGCACCAGCTCCGGCTCTTTCCTCGCTAGCGAGGTGACATGCTACGTCTATTAAGCTAGTCCATGCTGCCGGCGATTGGCTCGCCCAGGCCCACTGGCTGGCCTACCGCCCAGTGTGTAAACCCTGGATTATAAATCAGAGATGGATCAGTGTTGTCATGCAAGTGTTTAACAGTAGCTAGCACAGGCAGACAACAATGCAAACTACTAGATTGCTCTCATATTCTCAACAGCAAACATGGACAAACATGTTTTTCAAGAAATAAAAAAAAAGACCAAAACCAAAACACAACAGACATCTCTTTTTTACAGTTTCTGTTTTACAAAAACAAACCCACCTGTCACAGGTTTTACAAACCTTTGCATGGAAAAGTTGAAGTACATTTTCTCATCTACAGTAGCATTCTTTTTTCCGTGGATGATAACTTTGGTTGAGCTTAAAGGTTCAAGTTAAGAGAGATGGTCTTATGACCCGAACAACACTCAACTGAGAAATTTGATTAGAAGAAATTATATGAAAATATTCTCTCCACTCTAAATAGCTAACTTTGGTTCCCTTCAATAAGACGCTGAACAAAACAGTTTTTTTCCAGAGCTGTTCAATGGTGAACAGTATAAAAACTTAACACTAAGCAACAATCAGTCATGTATTAGATGTGAGTGTAAAGTACTGATGAACAACAAGAATTCTCTAAGAATCCCTTTAATAAAAGATTAAAAACCGCTGACCGTCCAGTTGCAAGACTAAAATGTTACGTGATGAAAAGAGGAAGGGAGTGTGAATTTCTACTAAAAAATACAACAGTGTTCCTGAAACAGGCAGCTCATATTGTGTGGATCATTTCTTGCAGCACGTGAGTACAACTTAACAAAGACCAAACAGAATATTAAGAGGAAACCCTTATATTTAACCAGCTCTCTTTCATCACTAGGTTCAAAAGTTGTATATTATGTTGACATTTCTTGTCTTGCTATATTCACATTTCATCATCAGAGAGAATCAGACATACTTAAAGGGACAGTTCACTCAAAAACACAAAACTGACATGTTGAACTTCAGTCTTCACACAACACACTCAATGGCTTTGTGTTTAATGTGAAGTACATTTGCAAAAACTCAACAACAACGTCTCTTTATATGTACAACAGCTTAGTTACTCGAAGAAAAAAAAAACACTCCTTGTTGCTGCAGACTATTCATTGAGAGACACTTTCCCCATGTACATATGCAGAAGGGCCTTTCACAACAAGATGAGGAAAATCATGAATTAAATGGTTGTATTTGGATTCTATTGTTTTATTATTTTTAAGATCCTTAACTAATCACATAACACCAGTCACACAACTATTTGGATAGCAAGATAGCGCCAGGAAAGAAAAACATCTCTTTCATTATGAGGCTGGGTGAAGAGCAGTCTATTTAAAAGCGTCTGTGATAGACCAGACTCACTACTGTTTAACTGAAAGGAGAACAGAGAAGAATTTCCTCAATAGCCTTGTGTTGACAGTCCTGTCCAGTGAGAGGGGAAGGTCATTGTTTGATCTGCACAATAGAAAGAGTTTAAGTGGAAAAATACAGCAAAAGAAAGCCAGCCATGTCTCTGGGGTTTGTATTATAGTGTATACGCTAAAATCTAGATTTAAAATGTAATCGGTTAAGAAAACTCACTTCTATAATAAACAAAGCAACGCCTGCAATATTTAAACAGCAAACAGAATGAGGATGTCTTAGTTTCTCTAAACATGAGAATGTGTTAATACTTCAACAATTGATGTGTTTTGAATGTTTTAATCTTCAACCAAGTATGTGCAGGAAGTCATAAGAAAGTGGAGACAATGTTATGTTACATTAAATTATATATTTGCACCAAATTGTAGTATAATTGCCTGCCAAGTTTAAAATTTAAATTTAAAAAAGCTTAGGTCAAAATGATAGCCCCCTAACTAACTTAACAAGTCAGGCGTGTGCTGTGTGGGAGTACAACACTGTTATATACATTTTATATTCAGGTGAATATATCAAACCTTTGCTGTTTTGTTCAGGATGTCATATACAGTAGCCTACATGTGTCTGTTCTGTGAAGGCCTACAACAGCATTTACAAAGAAAACTGCAGGTGTACAATCTTGTAGCACAATCTGTATTAAACTATGACCATGAACGCCCATCACATGTAAAGGTCACACATGTTGTTTCATGTGTGTTATCTCCCTGAATACAAAACAAGTGCCCCTCTAAATCCAAACTACACCAGGAAAAGGACCCAGTGAGTCCAGAGATCAGATCTGGAGTTCTGTTCAGTTTCTGTTTATCTGCTGGTTTACTTTTCTTTTCATTGTTTTACTTTTTCGGATATTAAAGTTATAACTTGGTATAACAAAGATGCAGAGAGTTGCTGCCTCTATCCGCTGGGACATTTTTTTTTATAATTCAAAGGGTCAGCTGAAAAAAACAACAGTCTGGTGTTTTCGCACTTCTTCGCCTAAACATGTAACTAACGTGAGATGACCAAATAAGGTCACGTGGAGATTAGGACATTGAAACGCACCTTGCAACTTTTTATTTGTTCTACATCTTTTGCAGACCCTTGTTTTTTGGTAGTTTGAATCGTTTTCCTCCCGCCAGCTAAAAGCTGAACCCTCCTGATGCTGGCTCGTCGGTAACAGCTCAAAAAGCAGACTTTTAACGTTACCTCCGAGTTTCTCCTCACATCCATGGCCGCTGACATTTTTAGATAATTCCCCTTCGCGCCGCATAAATCCCGTTCGTCGACGCGTTGAAAAACTTTGTCTGTTTTTTTTTTTGTGTGTGTGTGCCGGAAATCTGCCCCTCTCAATAAACTCCGATTTATGTCTTTCCAACCAAAACCGACAAAAAGGGGGGAGACTCCTGCCTCCCTGCTGCAGGGTGGGAGGCAGGACTTGTTCCCTTGGAGACGAGTTGTTTGCCCCCCTGGCCTCGTGCCCCCCTGCCCTCGTGCCCTTCGCAGACAGGCATTCAGCCCCTCTCCCTTGTTTATTGTCACGGAGGGACCGAGGAGTGAGGATGAATATTCACGAGTAGCTACACGCGCGCGCACGCACGCAGACACACACACACACACACACACACACACACACACACACACACACACACACACACTACTTGGACCATCTTTCATTTGTCAGAGTGTGTAGTTAAGCAGCCCAGAGACCAGTTGTGGAAGAAGTATTCAGATATTTTACGTAAGAGAAGTAAAGTACATAAGTATTCACATAAAAATGCATTCAGTAGTCTCCAGAAGTAAAAGTACTCATGGTGCAGAATGGACTGTTCTGCAGAAAAGTAGTAAAGTGAAATGAAATGGAAAAATATTTGAGTAAAGTACTTTACTTAAATACACTTACATTCCACCACAGCTAGAGAGCAGTGACAGTGACCCCACTGGGGGCAGATATTTAGTGGTGGAAAACATATTTGGATCCTGAAGTCAAAATAGTGATAAAACAAGGTAAACAATACTCAATTACAAGTAAAAGTCCTACATTAGGAATATTTTAAAAGAGACAGGACACAATTATTATTATCAGCAAAATGTGCTTTAAGTATTGTATATTATTTAGTTGTTTGTTACTTAAGTAAGTAGAAAATACATCAAAATATCACTTACAGACCTACACTGACAATCTTGTTACTTGCATTAGTGATGCAGAGGTGTACTCCAGGACACCATGACATCACTTGTGGGTGTGGTTACAAGTGCAGCACAGCACCAAAAATGTCAGGAGATGCAGCCTGGTGTTAAGTTACTCTTTAAGTACAGTAATCGCAAATGTGCGTATATTACATTCCACTGTTGCATATCTCTCAGCGTTTTCGAAAACAAATCCAAAGTGATTGGGTGTGCTGTAGAGCTAAACCACAGGTCTAAACTTGAGGTGACCACAAAAATGAAAATATTCCTCCATAATATAATATCCCCCCAGGTCTGAGTTAACTCTAACCAAAATTAAACCACTTAACTCCCTCTGTGCCGTGTTTCTGGAGCTTTTCACTGAATAACAAAGAGCATATTTGTTATGTCAGCTCACGTAAAGCTTCTCAGACTGTGAATGTTATTCTAGTCGTGTGTCTACTGTATAGAGCATCTTTTTAGATCATACATAGCATAGCAGCGCTTCACAGTAAGCGTGACATAACCACATGTCCTTAAGAGATCCAATGTGTTGATCAAAGCTGATCAAAATCACCACAGAATAAAACAAAACATATCTGCTCTGTAGGAATTACATGACAGGGCTCATCCTCAATAAATGGGTGATCTTTTAACACACATTTACTGTCTCAACATGTTAACGGCCTGGAAATTCAGAATTTTTTAATACCTCTATAATCTGATTAATCCTTAGGTTAGAGTTCTCAAAAACACCAACAACACCAAATACTACAACGTTCAATCATCTACAGTTTCCTCTTCTGAAGCTCATGAACAAGTAGGTGGACCTTGATAGATTGTTTTGTGAAGGGCAATTTGACTGCAGAGCTTTTTCACCAAAAAGTGTTTAACAATAACTGTGAACGTGACAACATATTTATTGTGGAATCAAACATGAAATCCGATAACTTTTTGTAACATCTTTACACCAAATGTGGACGCCATACTATCCATAAAAACTCTTCTTTCAGTCTATTAGGGTTTCTTATCAACCCACTGACTTGGGAACAGAGGAAGTCACAAAACTCAGACATCTGTCATTACAGTTCGTCACATTAAGTCAGCAAAAGGCCTACACGCTCTGCCACTGTTCAGCTTTTCTTAGCAACCCACTTAAAACCTTTTCAAGGTCTTGTAAAAGAATGTTTGTCCTGCGAAAAACTGCAACTCCTTACTGTCTGAGCACAAAAGACAGAGAGGCATGTGACTCCTTTTTGTGGGATGTTTTACCAGAAGTTTGTACTCTCATGGAATTCATTGTTTCCATTGATCGTGGTGCTGTCTGCATTTCTCAGTAAGCCACATTATCTTCTTGCATGACATGAGAGCATCAAACAAAGTTCAAAATGTAGCATAATACTCAACTGAACACATACATTGTTATGTCTTAGGCAGGACACCCTACGGTACAATGCCAGGCTCCAAGAACTTAATAAACAGAAAGTTTTATGAGTGACCAGAGCTCTGGTGCTGTAAACTTTAGGTCTGTCTTCCCACTCTCATGACTATACACCTGCTAAAGCCACAGCCACATGGGAATGAGTGTTTATTTTCTCAAATAAAATCCCTAAACCTTATGTGTGTTTGTTAAGGATCCATCGAAAATCCCAAATCCTAAAACAGTCAAGGGGGATTATTTCACAGCTCTATGGGGATTTTCCCACCTACACCTCGGCTTCTTTCTTCCGGCTTCGGCATGTCCGCATGGTTTGAGGGGTTGAGAGGAGCTAACGAAATATTGAACCCATTTGAAAATACATTTGGTGCAATAAACACCATATTGGGTTTCAGAAATAGACCTGCGGCAGCTCTTAAACCCCAGGATTAAATTGAGGCTGACGAGTCTCGTCAACACTTCTGACAGCAGTCAGAGAAGACTTGTCAAGTAAAGACACCCTCTTCTCTTTAAAACTGAAGATAAGCTGCAAGTGTCTTCTGCACAGCAGCTGAAAATAATAAGATCTAACAACTACTTCATGTTTTCTAATACTTAAATTGCAAAAAAAGAAACATGTTCTATTTGCAAAGGAAGAATAAAGAGGAGTGTAAGCTGTTTGATTTTTCATATTTGAAGCCTCAGGCGTCGTTCAAACTTGTTTTGACTGTTTTATTTTTCATGCAGTCACTGTTTCAGTCCAATGGAGAGGATAGAATTTGTGACGTGTTGGCAACTTGTGTTGTCATTAATACTGAGAAGACTATCTTTCCTATACAGTGATACAACACACTCAATTGGACAAATTGTATTTTAAACAATAAAAAACAGTTAAATCTTTGATTTATGAATCAATAACTTGAAATGGAATGTTTTGTCTGAAAACCAGAAGTTTCATAGTTGGCTCAATGACAAACTAACACCATGATACAGTGTCCAAAATGCGTTGAATATGTGCAGCTGTATTTTTCACAACACACTGTGCCTCTGAGCACAAGGACAGTCCTTTATCTCATGGCATGGTCACTCTTCACCACACAGCAGCTACAACATCAGTCTGACTCCTGACTCAGAAACCTTGAAGGCAAATGTAGCGTAACGGTGTAACGTTTCACACACTGGAGTTTGAGTGTGTGTGTGTAAGGTTGGTTTGTCAAAATGTCTCAATATAACTCAAACTTGTTGGGACATGAAGGAAAAGGTAAACACAGATGAGTGTGTCTACAATGTCTGAGGAGTGCAATAGACGTTCGTTGTCTTGATGGATCAAATGCAAAGGCTGAGGCGCCCCCTGTAGGTTAACTCATGCAAATGCAGCTCTAAAGCAAAGAAGAACTACTTTTCCCCCTAAACGTCAAACAGTGGATTAGACAATGCAACAACATCGATCAAAGTCAGCGTGTATCAACAACGCTGTGTCAGTCATGTCAATCAGGTTAACAATATAACAGACTATAAGATACAAAGAAAGTGTATTTTCTCGCCAACACAACTCTCTGAAGATGGTACACAAACTGTAAATTACTTAAAAAGGCACAAAAAAAATGTCGGTTTTTATACAACATTTAATAAGGCGAAACGAACAGCTTACCTGTCTGCGTGTGTGCTGTTGCAGTGTTTGCTCAATGGTCCATTCTTTAACAGAGTCTGAGTCGCTTTCTGTCTGAACTGCCTGAAAACTGTTTTTTTTTTCCCTTTTCTGCGGAAAATAGTCTCCTCCGTATAACTGGATGCAATGAGAAGAAAAAAAGGAAAACTGGACGGCACAGGAAACGATGACGCATCTGTATGGAAATCACTTTGCTGAAATGAAATCGAAGACACTGAGGCTTATCAAGCATTTGCAGACACATTTAAGTTGTCTTTGTTTAGTTTAACAGATTTTAATAGTTTAACAGCCCTTTTCTATAATGTTTGAGTTTATAAAAAAGTAGAAACATGCCAACATGCTTGTAGTTTTGTTTCAAGGGAATTTTACTGAGTATGTTTTCAATTGGCAGTGTTAAATTGATCGTAACAAATGTTGCCAAGACAGTAAGCAGAAACATGTGTCAAAATCCAGTTTTAATGCCGTGAATATTTTAGTTAGTGCACATCCAAAAGCAATTTTGCATTTAAATGATCACAAGTGTAAAACAAACCCAGCACAAGGTAGTACACCAGTAGATTGAAATAACACTGGCAAAAATGTGTTGGGGAAAAAGTGTGTTTAAAATTAATATGTAGGTGTATCTGCATATTTCTGAAAGTGCTGCTGAGCGACGTTGACATGACATCAAACTATAGAAATGTTCACATCATTGCAGACTTATACAGTCTGGTCAAGTCCTGCAGCTATTGTAACGCACAAAGACATTTCAACAAATACTAGAATCATAAATATTACATCAATTTATTTCAAAGTTAAAGGTATAACATGTACAATAGTTAAGAACACTTCCATAGGTCTGTACACTGCCCAACTACACACAAAATCAACTTCCTTGCTCTCAAAATAACACCACTGTCATCCTAACGCTGCCTGATAGACGACAAGGACATTCCTAATGGAACTGATGTTAAACCATGCACATGGAAGTGCCAAATATAAAAGACTACTCATTAGATTTGTTTAGTTGAAGAGAGCGCAGACTTAAAGAGGGTCTTTAACAGATGTGGATCAATAGCACAGCTACGATTACTATGACATTACCAAGAGATTGCATCGATTCCTGTAACGAGGTTCAGCGACACTACTTTAAGATACCAAATTTAATTTAAAGCGTTAAGTTATCAGACATTACACATTATGTTAGGAATGAAGGATTCAAAACACATTTATAAAAGATTCATTATAAAACATGCATCTTCAAAGAAGGCTGAAATATTTATATTGAACACTATTTTCTTTTTCCTCTGGTGAAAGCAGTAATTTCAAGTTGTATTAGTTTTTGGGAGTAAAAGTGCCTACCAGCTATATGTTACCAGATCATGACTGCATCCAACATCTGGATGTTTAACTCTGAAAGCCAGTAAATGCTTGTAAACGTGAAAGACTTGCCAGCTTTGGAATGGCGGGACTCCACCGGACACTCTGGCCAAAAAGAGTTAGAGAATCTTACAAAATATTCACTTGAAAGATTTATTTTTATCTCACATTTATTAGTCTTTCCCATCAAATTATTCACTGCAAATTATCTGCTGGCTTGGCACTGCTTCAAACTAGACAGCCTGCAGAGAGTAAATTCTGCTTTTGGAAAAATGCTATTCAGAACAGTTCGTTCATTCAAGATTGTGCAAAAATCAATTCACTGTGATCTCTTGTGCTGCCTGCAGACTAAATAAGAGCTCCCAGCTTTGATCGTACATTTTAACAGGGACCTCTGCTCTACAGATCTGCATCTCCTCACCATGTTCACCTGGGAAGTGTACACTGGATGAGATACAAACAACAAATAAGAGAAAGGAAGTGATATAAATTGAGGGATCGGTCACAGTGATTAGTTTTTTTTTGTTCCAGTAATGACTCTCGTTTAGCTGAGAACAACATGACGGTCGAACACAGACTTCCTCTGTTCCTGGACCTGCCTCCTCCAGCGCTGCTGGGCATGCTCCACTTTGTTCAGCATGTTGGGTCGAGAGTGTGAATGAGACAGAACATTGTGAGCATTGGCAAAAGGCTGCTGGTCCTGAAAACGCAGAATAAAAAAAATACATGATTAGCATGAAAGGTGTGACATAGGTCCATGGGTAATTTATAGGTTAATAGTAAAATTCACAAACTACCTCATTACATTCATTTTAAAAACAAATTACACTTTCATTTTCAATGTTTAAAAAAAAAAAAATTGAATTCAATAGCTCTCTGTAAAGTATTTTGTAACTTGTTTTAATGCTCTAAAATAAAGTCACAATTGTTACTCGCAGAAAAACAAATAAGAGTAAATGCAAGAACGAGTTTGGGAGGATCAGAGCCACAACCGACATCTGCGGCAAATGCGTTGGGGAAAATAAATTAAGATTAAGATTATCAGTTGGGCAGCCTCTCTGTATCAAAGACTGACTAAACATTACAAGCCCACCATTTCCTCTATAATTAACATAGCAGCAGTACTTACCCTTATACTAGTTTTGCTTTCAAATCTCTCTGCTTTGTTTTGGTCCAGTAAGCTACAGCGCTACAAATAGTCTCAACTTTGGGTAAATTTGATTATTGTAGGACTTCCATCATTTAAAGCTTTCTCTAACAGTTCTCACAGAAAAAAGTTTGAATTGTGTGTCTTTAATTATTTCCGACAAACAGCTAAATAACCTCTTCTTTTAAATGAACAGAATTTAAACAGTGGGCCAGCATCTGTCGAAATGTTCACACTAACCTTGTAAAACGTTTCCGTGCTTGGTTCTCATTTTTACAAATCTTTATTCGGAGAAACCTCTCATGTAACAGTTACTCTTAGTTAAACCACACTGGCGTGCTCAGAAAGTCAGCTGTAGTAAAATTATAATGCCAGAAAAGAACTTCTCTGGCATTAGTAACTCTCTCAGTACCAGAATTACCAAAATATAAAACCTCATTGATAACGATGAGTTGCAATGCTGAACAATGTATACATACCCCAACATCATCATCATTCTGGATGAGCTGTGAATGTCCAAACAGACGCCTCTTCAATATGGGCTCCAGGAGAGTCAGGTAGACCATGTACAGCAGCAGCAAGCCCAAGATGGACAGGTACATTATGATGGTAACCTAAATATTCAGAAAAATTACTGATTGGTTCCGTTTCCTTTGAAATGATTCTAAATACATAAATCGTCATAAAACATTCCCTTATTACAGCTTCACAAATGTGAGCTTTGGTTTATTTTATCTATTTTACAATTACTGTAAATTGGATATCTTTGGATGTTTTGTTTAAACAAAACAAACTATTTGATTTTGTTAAATTTAGGGAAAGTTTGATGGTCTGGCATTTTAGAGACTCAGCACTTAATAAAGAAAAAAATTAACAAAATAATTGATATTTGTGTCAATCATTAGGTGGAGCACAACAGTGAAGTACATGACAATACAGATAAAAAGGAATTAAAGATCTTTTCAACGTAAACTTACCTTAATGGTCCCCGAGCTCCTCTCTTCATATTTACACTCGCAGCGTAAACAGTAGGCCTCCACATCTTTTCCATCAACCGGCATCGGTTCAACCACATGGAGACAGTTACTGAAACCAAGAAAATAACATTAACAAGGAAGCAGGAAACAGACACTTCATGTCACTCAGGGAGGAGTAATGACGCATCACTTTACATACCAGTCTTTCAGAGAGACATTTTGTTTGTAGATTTGACCCTCGATATCTCTGTACGGTGGACAGATGCATTTACAACGGATGTCTTCAGAATTCTGTAACAGATCATAAATATTATGTTGTTGTTATTTTGTTTTTACTCTTCGCACATACCTGCACATTTCACTGGTAGCACAAACACAACACACTTGTGTCTGTCTGTGTGTGTGTGTATATGTATATATATATATATATATATATATATATATATATATATATATATATATATATATACACACACACACTTGTGTATACACAACATACTTTTGTGTGTGTGTACATACACATGTTTGTATTTTTATATCTTGTGTATTTATGATCTCATTGTTCAGTCTTGTGTTCCTTTACATTAAATGTTCTATAAAGCAATTGCTATGATGAGTAGAATAGAAATGAACTTATAACCTTTGTTTTGATGTCATCGATAATTGTACTGCAAAGTGCATACTGTACTGTTTATGTCACTAAACTAATAGTAAATATCGATTATTAAGTTGGTTATTGATTGACAAGCTAAAGCTGATGTTAGCCATTAGCTCCAGTATAAACTCAGTGAGACTAAGGCGGTGTTATCCAACACTGCTCCTTGAATCCTTCCTCTCGTTTATGAGGCTCATGATGTGACGTTTTGTTTAGCTGGCGTTTGATGTCACGTTAGCTTTAGCAAAACATGCGACATAATTTATGTGAGCGTCACAGGAAAGTCCCAAACGCAAGATTCGCAAAGCTACCGTTCAATGATTTGACTCTCGATTTAAAGACTGAAGCTTCAGTTAAATGAGCTCTCATAGCAGAAGCTAGCTAACCTCTGCTCGATCAGATTAGCCTTACCTTGGCTGTCACTTGGTTTACAAGCACAAAACAAGCCACAGAGAAAGCCTCGAGGAGAAACACGGACTTCATCTTTAACCGTCGGTAACAGATCAAGAACTACCGTTCAACTACTTCCAAAAACAACTCCAGCAGTGCGAACAACACCTTAACTGTCGACTTTAGCCATCAAGCTACAAATGAGGTAAACACCAGCTCCCCAGCAGCTGACTGGCAGTTTCCGGAAGTGGCGTTCGGTTTCTCTACCCACAGTCACCGAAAACGAGTTCCCGGGAGGCGGGGGGCTGTGAATTGTGAACATCGAGGGCCCATATTTGTTTCGATAATCGATTGATTTTGTATCACATTTTAATAATTAGTAACTCTCTAATTCAGTTAATAATTTGTAACAATTCTGAAAAAAACGTCAGAAAAAAAACCCTCGCTGCACCCCGCCCTTGCTAATAACCGGTTTGTTATAAAACGAACGCACATAGTCGGATTGCCAAACGCTGGTTAGGCGACCATTAAGAGGTCTGTGGGGAAAGTGGGGTTACAATGCATTGAGGAAATAATTAGCAAAGATACCATATGGAGGAGACATAACAGGATACTAACTATGCATAACATATATAGTCACTTTATACATTCTTAATCTGCTCTTTATATTTGTTTACATTATTTATTTACACTACCTGTAGAGCCTCTTTATATCTAGATTTACACTACTTGTATTTATATTTCCCTATTATTGCAAGATTATTATGTCTTGTTAAATAGTTGCAGTTCCCTTATATTCCAGGTGACATGAATGGGAAATGATATACAAAAGTCACTTTATCTGAATTTCTTGAATAAGTAGCTCAATGTACATAAAATATATGCAGGCAGGCAGCAATTATAAAGACAAGGAGTGTTATGTTTAAGTCGAAATTATGTCTTGATGATGAGTATTGTTAACTTTAAGTTCATGTCACATAAGGTCATGGTGTATATGTGAATGAAATGCAAAAATAATTCCAAACGTTCCATTTGGTGACATGAAAAAATTAGAAATGGGACAATACAAACACAAAATAAGTTTCCTGTCTTTATTTACAGCATATTGGATGTACAAAAACATAAAAAATATACATACATGTGTCATCAAAGACAGGTAAATTACTCAATTCTATTTTACAGGACTTTTTTTCTTGTATGCTGTTTTCTTTGGTTGCTAGTAAACGATATGAAAATATATTGATGCATCCTTGTGTCATGTTTTCAGAGCAGTAGCACTCATCCACACACCATAGGGTATCACATACATGAGCCTCAAGCAATTGCATCAATGCTTGACTGTCAAAAATGTACGTAGTCACTACAATACATTCACATTTCATCTAAAACTTTTTACATCATATACAAAACATTCATCAGAATAATTGCTTTTGTGGTGCCACTACTTCTTTAGTAGTGCTAATGTTATCGAGAAAACATTTGTGCTATATTTGTTTCTGACATATAGCAGTTTCTTTTTTTTTCAATTAAGCTCTACCTGTGAAAGTAGCCTATGTTAAAACTAGATACACACTATATATACAGAATCACTGACATTCATTATATGTATATCTGTTTAGTGAGAGTATTTTAAAAAAACAATATTGATATATTGATTCTATCAGCAAATGTCTCACCATGTTAGCATGTACATCATTGAATCCTGATATGGTGACTTTAATATCTAAAGTCATTACAATTCGCCTGTTATCTATCAAAAGACGTTTTTAAATTTCCAAACAAAGTAATCCAGATCACCATCTGAAGATGGCCATGTAGGTTTACACTGTCACACTTTATCACTAATCATTTCTTCCTCTTAAAGCTCCACTTGTCCACTTTCTCTGCAGGATCAGTTTCATCAAGTGTGTAGTCCGCTCTTGTGTCACTCCATGTGAAAAAAACAGATAACTACAGAATATTCTTAAAGACGTCAGTGGATAAAACGGATACTGTGTCCAGTATCTAATCTAGGGTTTTCAAGAAATATCCAGTAACCGCTCATTCTAAGGGCGAAGGAATCTCAGGACTTTGGAGCGCAGGAAGCGGATGAATGATTTGGGGAACATTTCTCTTGACTCTTGTGCTGTGTAGTTGAAGAAGTTCTGCGGGTGAGCCAGAACATCAAACAACGCCCTCATGAGTTTCTTGTCCTGATAAAAAAAAAATGCAATGCATTGATGGAAAGCAAAAAAAACATGATATAGTGTGAGTAGCAGCCTGTATTTCCACAAGTCTCCAAAGGAGGGCACGGCATGCTCACTGGATCTCAGAACTGACTAATGAATAAAGAGCAACACAAATCAACAAGTGAAGGATAGTACTGCTCTGAATAATCAATGTCGACGACGCAGCTAGGGATGCCCTGGTGGGAACCGTATCTCTGAAATGTCACTGGTTTAATGTCTGCCCTCAGTTCTCTACTTTCATATCTTTCATTTTAATGGAAGCATACAATGTACACATTAAAGTGTGTTGTGGAAAACTTTCCAGCTCTACATTTTTCTTCTATTTAAGTTGTTTTCCTTCTCTTAGTGTGTTGTACATATTTTTCTATTTTATGTGGTGTAGATTTGGTGAATATTGATGTCAGGATGTAGCATTTTGTTATGTTTTATGCTTTTCTTGATGCTATTTCAAGATATAGTAATCAAACACTGTTTGAATGCCGTTGATGTGTTATTTTGTGCCACATTATATACAACCACATGTCAAAATGTTTTTCTAACTCTGGCTTTAGGTTAGAAAACCCACACAAAGACAATAAGTGCTTCTCGTTAATCATTTGTGCACACATACCTTTAGGATTTCTTGGTGATTCTCTGAAGCGTACAATCTTCCATCTCTGACTATGTCTTCTATCAATTCTTGGTAGTCCTCTGAAACAAATGAAGTACATAAAAGAGCTCATTGATGAGAATAATAAAACAAACCACATGTGACACTCTGAGGTTGCAACATCATTGTTGTTAAAGCAGCCCAATCTGGAGTGACCTGGTTGTAAGTCGAAGTTTGATGTGCTTTGCTTAACGCAAATTTTTGTAGCATGACAGTCCGTTTGTTTGCTTCACTGTGCATCAACGTAAAATCAGTCCATTTGTAACAATCAAACATCGCTGCACTGATCAAAACCCTTTTCCCTTTCAGGGTAAAGCACCTGACAATGACAAGCATTTCAGTAGCTATATACCTGAGCTAAAAATATCAATACAGCACCAACCAATTGTATAGACGGAATAACATTTGTATATCTTGATACTCCCAATACCAAATCTGTATCTTTCACAAGTTATAGCAGCAAACATCACATTTCTTCTTACCATCATATGTCACATATGGGACCTGGAAACCTTTCCCACTGTTTCCCTCGTTGGACCTGAACTGTATCCAGAGCCTCTTGGAGCGGGAGGTGAAAGCGATGGGACGTTCGTATGTCTGACAAGTCTCGTAGGTTGTCACTGAGTTGGACAGAGCTGTAAAATGAGCACACAAGATGGTGTCTTTAATTAGCTTATGAAAGTAATTAGTAATAGCATAGAGATATATTATGTTGCTTCTCCTTGGTAACATTCATACCAACTGAAAATATTTTACCATTTTGGTTGACCCAGTTTTAAAATAACCTCTAACACTTAACCTTAAGTTAATAGTTAACCTCTTGGTGGAATAGTTTTTGCTTATTACACACAAACACAAAGTCACACGATGAAAACATACAGCTCTTTCTCATTACTAAGTAGTCTCCGCACTCGTCATCAATAGGCAGAAAGATTTCTGGGACGACAATGAGGATCCTGCGTTTGGGCGGTGGGTTGATGGTCCAGGTGCATTCCACATTGGCTGGGTAGTTTCCCGGGTAGTTGGGGGACTCGATGAAGCCAGAAAAATCCCCAAGCTCTCCTCCACATTGTCGGTCTGTGAAGGGACACAGATGTGTCAGATAGTTTTTTTTTTGTTCTTGGTGCAGCAAAGTAAACTATCTGCCACTTAATCCCAAATTTCAGTGTCTATGTCTACATGATTCAGAGGAACTAGGGCATAGCGACATACATACTTTTGCATTGCATGAAGTTGGTGGAGCCATCAAAGTCGGTCGTGGTATTTCCAGGGCAGGAGACGCAGTAGTTCTGCCCAAACTCTCCTTGATAGGTGCCGATGGGACAGCGGATGCAGCGGTGTGTGGTGGTGTTATAGTAATGTCCCGGAGAGCACTGGACTGCAGGACCCAATGGCAGTGATAGAGGGCTGTTAGTTGATATAATGCCCCAACCATTCAAAACCAATTATACAAAAAATGCACTGTCATCAAGCAAATACAAACACTTTTTCCAAGAAAAAGGTTCATATCTAGATGTGTATCATTGTAAAAGGACTTGAGTGCCTCAATGTAAAGACAAAAGAACAGCTGCAGAGGGCGGCAGAGTTCTTGTCAACACCCAAAATGAATCCAGAGTCTCACAAGCCCATGATACTGTTGGGATGCCAAATGAAAAAAGTAGTCTGTCTTTGTTGTATAAGCCAACAACCACATATGTTTCAATTCATTGAATAAGTTTGACAGATTTTCATAAACAACCATCTAATCCCTTCATTTGTGTTAAACCAAGAGAGAAAATAGCACTGAACTAAAGTTATTTGTTTGTTTACCCTAAAACAACAATGACAGATATGACTTTCACACCTTTAGTCTCACACTCCTGAAAGTTAACAGCTCCACTGCGCTTGGTGACCAGGTTCCCTCCACAAGGGAAGCAGGTGGTGCGTCCCACTTCTGACTGGTACGCTCCGAGTGGACATGGCGAGCAGGGGATGAAGCCGTCATGAGAGTAGTGACCTGGGGAACACTGACCTGAACAACAAGAGTCAAGAGTGTGAACTGTAAGACAAAACCTTTAGAGCTTCATCACTTCGATTGAAGTGTTTCCTCTTAGATCTTTCAAGTGTAATATGAGAGAACATATTCTCTCCTTCCATTGAGATAAGATATGGCAAACTAAAGCAAATGGTAATGGAATAATGCCATATTTTATCTGTAATGCATAACTCAACAGAGTGTAACTCCTGGGCGACAAATACAAACTGGGAGCCAGTGGGAGTGTGCTGATTGCTTCTTGTTGTTTAGTCTGACAGAGTAGATGGGATCTGAGAGTCAGCCATGAAATGATTCTGATAACAGCATAGGAGGAGGCCAAAACATGGTGGCTTCTTAAGCTATTATTCCAGACTGAAAAAAGCAGAGTTCATCTTTTGAATTCAAATACATCTTTAACATCTCAGCTCGGGTTTCTTTAGCTTTACACAAAGCAGAACATCTGCCGGGGAGAGATCTTTATCAGTGATCCACTGCTTCCTGTGTGGCTCATATTCACAAAATAGTTATCAACATTTTGTCTCATTCTGTGCCTTAATTTCTTTTCTTCTGCTTTTTGTTTATTTATTCCCGATTTAACATTATATTTATACTTTGTCTTATGAATGATCATATCCTTTTGTTTTTATTATCTAAACAGTATTTTAGATTATTAAATTATGTCATTACCAACAGGATGAAATAATAAAAGCCAAATTAAAAGATTTCTTTCTCTTAAACATCTTACCATGGAATTCAAGCTTTTATGATCTATAAAGAAATAGTTTGACAATTTGAGAAATGTGTCTGCACTCTCTTGCCCTTTTTTAGATAAGAAGATTGATGCTGCTTTTATGTTTGTGCGGTAAATATGAAGCTATTGCCAGCAGTCGGCTAGCTTAGCTTAGCACAAAGACTAGAAACAGGGGGAAACAGCTTGCATGAGTCTGTCCAAAAGTAATAAAATCCACTTATCACCAGCTCTAAAGCTCCCAGAATGTCACACTATTCATTGAATGTGTATATATTTGTCATGTGTTTAATTTGATTGTGGATGTCAGTTTGTGAAAAACTGTGCAGAACCTTGATGGCTTACAGAGAGCCATCATAAGTACTTACAGTGAAGGTGGGTGTGGTTTTGAGCCACATAAATGAAATTGACTTGACTCTCTTACCTCCACACTCTGACATGTTTCGAGCTCCGACCACCTTGGAGACGTCTCTTCCTTCCGGTCCAGGACAGACTTCACAAGACAGCTGTGCCTCCTCATCCTGATACGTTCCAGATGGACACAACACACACCTTCCCTGATCCCCGTCGTAGTAAGTCCCAACACTGCAGCTCACTAACAGACAGGTGGGGAATGACACCAAGATAGATCTGAGGTTATTAACTCAATGATTTACTTGGAGCATAACTCACAAACACATGTGCATCCCTGACTGTAAACAAAGAAATGTTTGACTATATTTAGGCCTGCAATGTTTCTCCAAGAAGCTGTCAAGCTGGGGTTGTGTGTCACATTGCTACTAGCTGCTAGTTTAGTCTTAGTGCTATTATTTTCATCTATTATTCTCTCAAAAACAATACTGTAATATAAACCAAGTAGAGAGACACATGTAATTATTCAAGCTGAGGAAATCAAACATTTTCCTCACAAACCGAACACAAACACTTCAGTAAAGACACCCAAAACAAACTGATGTGTCTAAACTGTAATTTACAACAATCTTAGCAGCCAGGTCAGTGTCAGGAAGGGAGATAGACCATGACATGCAGACATAATCCAAAACATATAGCAGCATACCCTGTGGTTACACATAATCAAACAGTTATCACACTGTAGATTTACACCATAAATACAGCAGTTCAATCGCATGACAAGATCAATAAAGTAAAGTAGCCCAGACTTCATGCTTCAGCTGCCAAGAGTAATCAAACAGAACTGTGCACATACTTGAAACTTATAAACACAATGAAGAGCATCCTTATCACATCAAAGGCTGCGCTTGATCAATTTAACTGTTGAAAGATTTGAGAGTTTTACTTACACGGCAATAAGCATTATAAGAAGCACTAAGCTTGTACCAGTTTCGGAGCTTTAAGCATCCGTATACTCAGTAGGGTACCTGTTACAGAATCACTTCTGTGTCCTAAATTTATCACACAGTCTTTGCTTTTCACCATGGTATCTTCTGAGTGTTTATGACGAGTTATCTGCTCAATCTCACGCACAAACGTCTTTGAAGGTTTGAGCCTGTAACCAGGAACACGATCTTCTGGCAAAATACAATAATTATTGTGTTCTTTGTAGCTTACATGTATATAACAATTGAGAAATGATTGATTGTGCGAACCATCACATGGATCCTCTATATAAGCTTTAGGTCCAAGACACTAACAAACTCTGTAAGCAAATGCGTAGGGACAAACATGTGTGCAAAAACCCAGCATTAAGCTGTTAAAATGCTTTTGCAAACCAACCAACAGCCATACACAAATCACTCAGACAAGAGAGCTCCAACCCTCTCCACAGCTGCCTTTATGCCCCACATCTGACACGTCCTGATACTTGATATAACATGACTGCGCATCAGGGAGGAACTTCTAATGCTACCATAAGCACACTCACCGCTTTTAAAAGCAAACACAGAACTAAATCAAAGAGAGTATCCCCCTTAGATCTTACAAAAGTGTCAAGTCTTGATTAAAGGGACCAAAGCACAGTTTTACTCTGGTTCCTCCCATTCAGCCTGATGTCTGTAATTAATTTTGGGAATTACCGCATCTGTCTGATAGTCTCAAGAACTTGACTTGAAAACTTAAGCTGATCTCACATAAGAATAACTCAATTAAATTCCAGGCCTTTGGCACAAAATGTGCTTCATTTGTAGCCTCCAAGCAGCCAGTAAGCAGAGAAACCACTATCTCTAAAAGACCAAAACACAAAAGCCTTAACGTAGATCCATTATACGTGGCTCAGCAAATTGTTCGATTTTCCTTTAAAGAAAGAAAATGTAATTCTCTCAAGAGCAGTTCATTTTTTGAGGTCTATTGTTTATTCTGAAAGACCATGAGGAGCCATCTTTGCATTGTCCTCAAACAGCTTTTATTTGACAGAGGAAAGCAGTGAGAGAGGAGAGAGAGTGAGAGTGAAAGAGAGAAGAAACCTTGAAGCCTTTCAAATGCAAAGAACGCTGCTATAGAGTCCTCGAATTGATGGCCCCAAAGAGGTTTAAAAGACCTTTCACCTCTATTCAAGTCCCCAGTCTTTGCCTACTTGATGACATAGGAAAACACTACGGTATCACAGTGGTAAGGAGCTGAACCCAATAAAAGGGGTCAGGTTTCTGAAACCCCCCATTCTGCTTGGCCCAATCGCTGCTCGCACCCATCAAGCGGAGGCCCAAACAACTGATGCTAATTGATTCCCATGGTGTGGCTGAAGTCAATTCTCTTTAGCAGTTTAGTGGCTGGGGGTCATGCAAAGTGGCCCCAGCTGGGAGGCAGGGGGGACACAGCACTCAAACTGCCAGCTTGAATCAACAGCACTTCCTAAACATCTTCAGTGTTAAAACAAACACGCAAACAAGTTGACTACAACAGTCAAATAGACGTGGATGCGCACCATTCATTGCATACCCTGGATCGCTCTTTATCTGTTTGCACTTGTTTTAATTTTTATAATATAAATGTTCATTCTGATGCAGGCAGATGCTCACAATTATCAACAGTACAAGTAAGCACCCGGACAACAAAATATGTCTATAAAACATAAAATAAATCATGAATACATCTTATTCCAACAAAAACAAAGCTGTGGAATACAAACCGATGCCAAAATGAATCAGAGAATCACAGAAGAAATGCTTTAAAAAAGAGGTGAGAGCGTACTTTCTCCAAATGCACAGAAGGCTGTGTTGTCATCTCTCTGAGGCAGAGAGCCTCAAATGGGGTTTTCAATGGAGTGGGCAAACTGAAAAGGACTAAACTGCACTCTGAGCTAAGCCAGAGCGGGAGTGGGGGAGGAGGGGAAAATATAGCTCCTTTAAAGAGCTGGAGGTTAAGAAGAATGCCTTTCAGCCCCCCTTTCCTCCTCTCCCAAATTACATGTCTACACCCCTGCCATGGCCAATAGACTGCTTAATGTTGACCTGAAAGCATAGCGGGGGAGTTAAGAAATCAAGACACTTAAGACCTACAGTATGTAACTGAAAGATAGAAATAATGAACAGGAGCAGTTTAGGTTTAAATCATGTCAGCACAGCTCAACGGTATAATGATTTTGAATGTGAATGTAGATTTCCAGCACATATGGTGTTACAGGGGGGTATCTGTAGAGTAAAGCTGCTGATTTTCTTTCAACAATCAATATTTCAAGAAACAACCGAATAGTTTCTGACAGGCTCCAGTTAGACACTTTCGTCAGTCCAATTCTTCAGCAGTTCAAAAAGGGAGGGGGGGGGTGGGACTACTTCAAACACCCTGTCAGAGTTGTGTGCGGTTCACGAATGATCTGGGTCGACATCAGATTCAAACATCTTCAACAGTGGTGTGCAGATATCAAACCAAACGCATATAATTTCAATAAATATTTAGACATCTCAACAGAAGAAAGGCACCGGTTTCCTCTCTCTGATATAAAGATGGCTAGCAACAGGCAGCAAACTTACTGTGAGGCCCAAAACTAGGGGCCCACAGACCCAACAGCTAGAGAAAACACATACCAGCCTCCAGCCCTCAAACACTGACAGTGTGCGGTCTTTTTTAATGAACATTTTCTCCATCACAGGTTGTATATAAAACTCCAACCGAGAGGCAACAGCTACCAAGAGACCTGCCGCCAGCCCTCATGTTACACTGTTATCCCAGGGAGATGCTAAAAAGATCTCACAGCGTAGAAGGCCAACAACAGTCTCTCTGTTCCTCCATGCCAGCTCGTTCTCCCCTCAAACCAGCTCATTACAGCATGTGTGCAAACCAAATATGTCACTCATCTGGCCAACACCTGCTCTAAATCCAATCATTAAACCAGCTTAATACATCAGCTAAATATATGTTACTGGCATGAGCCGTTTCAATTGCATTAAGACACGACTGTGAGTCTCCAGTGTGTATACGGCCTCGTCAGAGACAGTGCTGCCTTGTATTTGGTGGTTGCATCTCGACTCTTGAATAATCAAATGCATCAATCTATCCAGCAGAAAAGATGCCTGGCTAAAGGTGCATGTGTGCATGTCCTGACCACAAAGGTGTCTGTGTTGAATAACAAGTAAATACAAAAATCAAACTCACCACACTTCCTGCCCACAAGCACCTGTCCCCCCACACAGTGTCCTGGCAGTTCTGCCGGCTTGCCCAGGCTCTTGGCGAGCTCGTAGTCAGACCCGGCAAAGTGCAGGTGGAACTGTTCCCGGTTGATGGACTTCCTTAGGGTCCTGATGGTCTTCCTGAGCCTCTTCTCTGAGCGTCGGCGCACACAGTTCAGGTCACAGCTCTCTGCTGAGAGAGGCATTTGATTCCACCACTGTTTCAACAATCATTCTGGTGGAAATTGTACATTCATGCGTGGATGCTTGCACGCTATTCTCGACATTTGCACAAATGCACCATCAAGTCAAGGGAAAATACAAACCAGGCCAACACTTATAAAGAATTCAAGGACATGAAACAAAAACAAATCAAGACCCAACCTCAAGCCCACCACCATAGCCAAGTCAAAACAGGAGATACTTTCACAGTTTGGTTTGTTTAGTGACAAACAGACAACAGCGAACAAAAGATGGAGAACAAGAAGCAAAGGTTGCAGGCAGGCAGAGGGGAAGCGCAGAGAGACCAACCTGTTACCTCCTCTAGGTTCACATCCAGCTCAAACTCAGCTGTTATTGAGGAGCTGTCCTCCTCGCCAGCCTTCCTGCCGTGGCGGCTACGCATTCGCAGCCCGGACGAGGAGCAGCGCAGCCTCACGAAGCTGAACTGGACATTTTCAGTGAAGAGGAACCTGCTATCTGTGGACATTTGAGACAACCCACCCCCCACCACCCCCCCATGACCACGCCACACCCAGCAGACACACACAAACAACACACACAATCGCACAATTGTTAAAGAAAATTATAGACAGTATTACAGAAACGAAACAACACGCACCATCACACAATCACAGTAATATATGCAGTTAATTTGATAATTAAAAGCTGAAGAAAGTGATAAGATGTCACAGTGACAGTTTCCTTTATTTAAAACGATGATGTGCTCTTTGGTGGACTATGAGGGTTGTAAAAGACCATGCCAAAACCCTTTGGAGAAGCAAAAATAATCCTACAATCGGAAACCCATTTGATTGATGGCTAGGTCAGACCCAACTGAAAGGCATGGTATGGCTAATTACATCCTCCCCTGTCACAGCCAGACAAAGTGCTGCGCGGAGACATTCAAGACACCCAAAACCACATCACTTTAACCACAAATTTCTTTCACATTTGCCTTTGGTTTTTGGTTTACTTTGAAGCAGGCTTCAGGTCTGCTTTATCTTCTAAAGACTGTGGCTTTAGATGCTGCCAGCTCTTAGTAAATCCTAAATGTTTTATAACCAGTAACATAAAAGAGCTGTAATTGTAATCCTGGTCTATCAGTGATCTAAGTCTTGTGTTTGGAGGCATTGTTATGTTTGTTGTGTGGCAACCTCTGTACCTGAGTGTGGTGATTTTAAGCTCTCCTTGAGCTTCTCCTGACTTTTTTTTAAGTTGCATTTTGTAGTGCCTGACTTGAAAGTGGCTGTGGTCTTGATGCGTGGAACACTGGCCATTTCTGGACCTGTAGGACACAGGAACAGAATTGCATTATTTTGATCTACTTATATATCAACTGCAAACAAGGGAGCTGTTCATGAGTTACCGTTTTGTGTATCAGAGCAGAAAGAAAGATGTAAATCTGTGATTTTTTGTACTTGCCCAAGCAATGCAAGCCGCTGTTGTTCCTTTGTGTATCAGCCAAGCAGGGCAGAGGCATTCCACAGGTCACCGTATAGGAATCCTCCGTCCCTGCAAACACACAAGAGGCCGTGACAAGCGGACCAACACAGACAAAAGTTAAGGCCACAAAAGCCAAGTCATAGAGGGTAAACAAGCAGCGTGTAGGAACATGAAGAGCCACACAGCAGACTGTTGTTGACAACTCGAGCTAGAACAGCTTCACTTACTTTCTAATTGCGGCTCCAATAGCATGCTTCAGCCATGCTGCTTCATATTTCAAAAACATAGCTGCATCAGATAATACCCGACCTGGGCTGTGCCACGCTGTTTTGGACTTATCATGCCAGAAAACCGAATGATGCACCTGACTGTCAACTGATTGGATAAATGTGTCCGAGACGTCACTTTTCTTATTTCATTGACCTTCTGGAAAGCTTTCACTCTAAAACGGCTGTATGAAATGGTTGGCAGTGGTTAGACACCGAGGGCTAAATTGGTGCTGAATTAAAGTTATGTACAGCTTGCAGGCCAGCCGTGGTTCATGAGAGGAAAACACTCAAAAAGATAGTGGATCCTCAGAGAGTAAGTGATTTAACAATTAGTGACAAGTGACTGTGCAAACCATGAACCTTTTTCATTTGTGATCTTGGTAAGCCAAGAGATCTCCTATTTCCTTTGCAGAACTTGTGCTATGGAAATACAATTAGAGGTATACAAATCATATTATTTGGAGATCTGGCTCAATCAACTCACCACTGCTGATGTGAACTTGTGACTGGCAGGTCAGGAAGCAGCGGTCCCCTCCCTCCTGCTTACTACAGTTCAAGGTAGGTTTAGAGGGGGGTTTAGCAGGTGGGAAACCCTCAGCCTCTAGATGGAAATCACAACAAAACTCCAAGGTAAAAAAGAACACTTTTGATCGTAAAAAGGAGGGAGAGGTTTAGAAGGTCCAACAGCGTGACAGCACCAGCACCATCGTAGCATTTTGGATGTTTTACTCAAGCACAAGAAAACCAAGTGACAGGGAATTAAAGAGAAAAAGAGAACAGAATTCAAAGTATCTCCTGTTTTTTGTCCCCCAAAGTTTTAGTTTAAAATGTGTGAGGTGACACAATTTCCAAAAAGTCAACAGCGCTCAACTGTTGGGAGGAGGCGCTGACTTACCAATGCAGTCCTTTTTGTTCCAGTGTAGCTTATAGCCAGGATGGCAGAAGCATTCAAATCCCCCCATAGTGTTCTCACAACCCTGGTCACAACCACCATTGTTCACACTGCATTCATTTATATCTGAGAGGAAAGAGGAAAATCATTATTGTAATTACACGGTCCATGTTCGAACACATCAATGAGAACTTTTGAATGCTTTTTAGCCTCACAAATTTTTCAATTGAGCGCTTGCTTGTGTGTTACGCTCAAGTTGTTATGTGTACAGCTCCCGCCACTTAATTCAGACTCACCTCCGCAGTGGGCCAGCCCATACATTGTGTAGCCTTTGTTGCACAGACATTGAAAACCACCAGGGGAGTTCACACATGTGTGACCACATGTCCGCTCAAAAAAACATTCATCTATATCTGTAATCAAAATCAAGCAGGCCAGTCAGTTGCACTCAGGAGGGATTTCACACATGCACACACACATTTACATTTGATTGTGAACTTTCACACTCAACGAAAAGTGTCATGTAGTTAATCAGGTCAGCATCAATAAAGGCATGGACCCTGATCCAAAGGTTAAGAAAAGAGCCTCAATAACAAAAATCAAAACACAAGAAAGGAAACTGACAGGTAAAGCACAATATCACACACAATGTATGTCTAATGTCTAATTATCTGATGTTTTAAAGGTTTTGTTTTGGTTAGTTAGTTATTCTTTTACAAAACAGTAAAAAAAAACTTATATTTTAATTAGTTAAATAAAACTAGATTTGTTTTAATCTACAACTTAAACTTGTCAATTATGCATTTCACTATTTATAACTTCTTTGGTCAGGAAATTGCAAGTCTATTAGAAAGGATAAGGTAAAAATAAGGATGTGCAGAGATTCAATGGAAATGTCTGCTTGTGTATTTATGAAAGTCTCACTTTGTCCCAGTCTTTATCAGCTGTACAGGAGTTTGAATAAAACAATTTAAGAGCCATTTCTACCTTGACAAGAACGCTCATCTGTCAGCAGCTTGAAGCCTTTTCTGCAGTTGCACTCAAAGCTGCCGATGGTGTTCCTGCAGAAGTGTTCGCAGCCGCCGTTATGAAGCTCACACTCGTCAATATCTGTAGGGACACAAGTGATATCCTGACATGCTATACAAATCCACTAAGTTAAATCAGTGTGTCAAAAACTGAAGACTTTTTTGAGGACTGGCAGACAGACCTTTGCATGTTTTTCCATCCGGCTGCAGTGTGAAGCCGACTGGGCAGCTGCAGCGCACGCCTGTGGATGTGTCTTTACAGGTGCAGTCGCACCCCCCATTGTTTAATGCACAGGTTTCTGAAATTACAACACAGTTTGAATGTAAGTGTTTGACCTTCCTACTTGTGAACAATGCTGTGTTATTCCTCAATATCAGATACTAGATCGTTAGAAAAACAGAACATTGATTTTGTAAACAAAGTGCTTTAATAATACCTGGACTGCAGAGCCCATGTAATATGATAAAGTTACTTATAAATAATATCTTCCATAAATTTTGAATTAGGGTTTGAACACTTTAAAGCATGACAGATATTTAATTATATATATATATATATATATATATATATATATATATATATATATATATATATATATATATATATATAATCTAATATTGGTTTAAACACATTTAAATGCTGGTGGGAACATATACATATTGTATGGTGCACAGTTGTATGTTTGTATGTAGAGCACATACACTAGTTAGGTGCAAGTTGACATCGAGAAGTACCCTTAACACATGTTTTATTTATAACGCAGGGCAAGACTCCCAGAGCTCACATACTAACCGTGTACTTGGTAAAGTGCCAAAGTTCTAATGTTTTACATGTATTAAGTGACCCAAAATCACACAACTGATAAATACTAACTATACAAGAAAAGATTCACACGCTGCCCTTCCCCCAAATGGAAGGAAAACGTGAAATGTACCACACTGTCACAAATGCATATTTTTCAGGGGGGAAACTGGGGGTGAGAAAGTGAGTGTGTAGTCATTTCACAGTTTGCTCAAAAGACTGAGGAATGCATCGCTTTACTAGACCTAAGTCCTCTCCCCTGTTTAACACCTCTGAGTGGTTACTGGCAGCTCGACATGGCTTCAGCAAAAACACAGATTCCAAGCTGTACGCCTCTAAATGCAGAAGAGTCATTATTACCCATTAACAGCCTTCGTTTGACCCGTTTGTCAACCTCGGTAAAGGAAGTGGCGTTGTGGTCTGCGGCCTCGGTGGTGGCTTCATCTCGTTCTGTGACACACAGAAAAAAAAACAATCATTAATAGATGGAGAACCAGGACACAAATACACCCAAATGAAACATGAGTACCATCATTTTAAAAATGATTTCAGCTCCTGCAGTAACCAGATGCATGTTTACACATGAGACTTTCCGCCTGCAGTCACTTGGTGTGCTTCAGATAACACACCAGATCAGTAAAGTGAATCTTGTGACAGTGCAGTGATACGCCTGGACCTCACACACACTGCTGCTGGAGGCAGAGATATTATCCCATATCTGACGGCTGATCCTTATCCCTCTGAACCATTGTGTAGAAACATGCACACTGAGAGATGTTTCATGTTACTCTGTTTTCATTGAAAAGCTACACCTTGGACTTGGGCGGAAGTCTAGTTTTGTTATATTCCAAACAGGAATTAAAATTAGGAAAAATGTGTTATCAGACACAAAAACCCCAAACATGTCTCATCTTTGAAAACTTGTAGATGTTATGAGTATTTTCAATATGTGTAAGTTTGACCAATGTTTGGCTGCAAAGCATGACTATCAAATGACTGAGCTACTGGTGGGTCAGATGGATTAAATCACAATATAGGACTGCACCCACCAAAGGATAAAAATATCAGTCAGGGGGACTTTGTACAAAATGGTTGTCAGAATATTTAAGACAACAGGAGATTTTAGAAGAAGTGTATTAGTGCAACACTTTGTCTTCCATGGTTCACATTCCCAGTGGAACAACCGAGTCAACAAACAGTGTGCTCACCTACACACGACCTCTTGTCAGGCTGCAGGGTGTACCTGACATGACACCTGCATATGGGACCACTCTCTGTGTCCTCGCACGTGTGCTGGCAGCCTCCGTTACCGTGGTTACAAGTCACTGCAGGGTCAACAACATGCAACCATTAGACATTATAACAGTGCAACACTTGAGGCTGTAGGCATGGAGTGTAAAGTTAGCTTGTTGCTGTTGAACACGTACAGATGCAGCCTCTCTGGTTCCTGGCCAGCTCGAACCCTGGACGACACTCACAGGCCACACCCCCTTTGGGTGTCTCTTTGCAGATGTGGGTGCAGCCGTGCTCCTTATTCATACAGTTGAGGCCCTCTGGGATAGAAAGAAGGAGAGAGGTACACAATGAAACTCTCCTACAGTGACTGACCTGCTACACACAAAAGCACACATACTGAGAGATTAGTCTGGCATCTTCAAAGACACTGATTGTTCTCACGCCTTACACAATCCAAAAACATTACCATCAATGCAATACTTTTCAACACATTTTCAACAAATCTGAAAAGGCCGCAAGCAGCAGACCAGTTTATATGAGTTCATTCTATGAAAAAAAAAACTTTCCAAAGTCTTCTATTATCTAAAACAAATTCAATAATGCTTCAAGCTAAATCTCCATTTATATAGATGGGTCACAGCTGAGTGGATAAGTCCACAGGATTTAAAGGGGATGTCAAGACCCGATGGAGTGGAAAGTACTTGCATTTGAGTTGACTTCAGTCAAGAAGACAAAACAAAGGCCCTGCAGACTAATCTGTGACACAGGCCATATAGACCCGAGTGTTGCAGTTATTAACTTATTTTGTTCTCCGAGACACAGAGATCCTTTTCCCACAGCATGTTGCTGCTGCAGATAAAAGCTCAGTGACGGGAGCCAGCTTGAACCTGTCACCCCTCATTGTGCCGTCAATCGTAGATTTGTATGTGAATATTGTAGATTTTGCTTTATAATTCTGTCTTTTTTCAGAGCATAATGAAAGAGATACAAGCATCTACAAAAATACACATACACACACACACACACACACACACACACACACACACACACACACACACACACACACACACACATACACACACACATAATAGTCATTCAAAACTGTATAAATAAACTGGTCAGTGTTCAAACTTGTACTTCCTCCAGACACTTTAAGCTGTGGGTGTGTGACCAAATATCCTCAATCTTTATGAATTGTCCTTCTAGTATAGTCCATCTGTGTCATCAGGCTGACAGATGCAGGAACGACTGCTGTTTACAGAACAAGTGTGCATGTTGTTCACTCACCAACAGAGCGGTGGATGCATGTGTGCTGGTTGTCGCTGAGGAAGAAGCCCTCTTTGCAACGGCACTCATAACTGCCCATGGTGTTAACACAAGTGTGTTGGCACCCGCCATTGTTGAACTTGCATTCATCCACATCTACAGGACAGCGGATTGATTGCATTTGTTCACAGTGTTTACAAAACTCTGGAATAGTATTTGCTATAATTACAAATCAGTTTTATTTAGGTTTGTTAAAGGCTTACAAACATTGGGGATGACAATAAAGGTTTTTTTTCCAAATCAAATTTCAAATACTAACACATCTTTTAAATCACTGCATGAAGAGAACGTGTTATTTACTGAGTGGTTTAAAGTCGACCTTACCTAGACAGTTATGTCCGTCATGTGCCAAATTGAATCCGTCATAACAAGTGCAGCGATAATTGCCTGGAATATTGTTGCACTCGTGTACACAGCCACCGTTGTACTCCAAGTCACACTCATCAATGTCTGAGAAGGGAACACCACATAAATCAATGTTCATATACGGATCAAAAAGTCATCAAAACATTTTAGTCCTTGAACACTGAAAACTGTCTATCTGAAAGAAATATTGAAAGACTAAATAAGTGCAAATATTACAGGGCTCTGAGATGATACCACAATAGATTATAAAAATGCATTCAAACTCTGTGATTACACTTTGACACTTTTTCCGAACATCAAATGAATGTAAATCAAACTGTTCAACAAAAAGCACATTACCTCCGCAGTGTTTTCCGTCTCCTTTAAAACCTGCTTTACAGGTGCACTTGTATGAGCCTTGGGTAGTTTGACAAATAGCATCAATGTGACAGCCATCACTCCCTTCTGCACAATGATCTGCTGAAATCCATATGGATCTTATAGGTCATGATTACCAAAACACATTTAAATAGTCTAATAAGTCAAATAGATTAGCATTTACCACATATGCACTTTTAAGGCGGTCGTGTTTACTGGGAATGTATATAAAAGAAGACGAGCAAGAAATCATAAAGCTAAATCATAAAAGTTTCTAATAATAACAATTTGAAAAATCTAGTGAAAACTCACCTGAAAATTGCTAAGTTACATACAATATAAAACCTATTTTACAAATGTATGTGTACTGCGAGCACATACATTTCCACAGTAGTGTTTGTATATGGCTACACATTTAGAAACTAAACGAAATAAATAATTTAAAAATAATCCGCACTGGGGAAACAACAAGCGCGCACTCCTTGAAGCGTGCGTAAAGTAGCACTCTCCACGACTGGGAAACACAACACACACTCACAACAGTCCCACCTCGAATATCTGGAAGCGCTGCGCTTTGGCGACTATTTAACAAGAGCAAAAGCAAACAAAAGTTCCTTGCAGCCCAAATAGCTCCCATGGTGATATGATCCAAGTTTAGAGGTCTTCTCAAAAGGACGCGTACGCACTGAAGTCGTGAGCGAGCGTCCGCCTCATTTTCATTCTAGCCTGTCAATCTGTTTCACAAGGGGCTTTAGAAAAGAGAAAGGAGTGAGTAAGTGAACGTGTGCGTGCGCGCGCGCGCGCGCGTGTGTTTGAGCGCGTGCGAATGAAAGCGTGGGAGCGCGTACATGTGAGGGTGGAAAAAAAAGCTGCATCAAGTCAGTGAGATGGTCTGTGGAAGACCGGGTTGTCGAGACTTTGCATAAAACGTGACAACGTCTCTGCGCTAAATGGGCTTTTATTTTGAAGGCCTGACCGGAAATCAAATGGTGAATCTGACGCCTTTGATTCCTTTCAACGTCTCCACTTTTGTAAACATGGCCTTTGGCGTCTGTTTCAAAGTCGACCTCGTCAGATTGTAGCGCTATAAAGGCTGAAGGCACATGATGCACCACAGTGAAAGAATATGAAGGGTTATTGCCATTTAGCTTCCGAGTTAACTTAATAGTTCTGCAAGAGCACTGTCAGCCAAACTACATGGTTGCTAGGCAACATACCTTTGGTTCGACATCACGTCGACTTTGCGTGAAACGACCGTTGGAGGAAAACTAAATATAAAGAGAACGACGCTTTTTACTGAGCGGTAATGACGTTGAGTTTGGCAAAAGTAAATCCTTCCCGTCAACCCAATTAACAAAAGCCTAGTTATTAATGCGTTATTAACGTTATTAATGCGAAGAACAGCTCTGTCCCAACTCACCTTACAAAGCTTCATGCATTTCAGGAGCTCAAATGTGCCCGTTTTTGGTGAAAATGTATAATAAAACGTGCGCAGCGGTAATGTAACAGGGTTCATCATCGAGCCACATCATTTACCATCCCTCACGAGCCAGAGGGTGTTTAGCTCTTGTGCGCCACCTACCGGCGCTCATAAATACTACAAGCACACTTTTTTTCTTTCATATTTTTTTTATTACAATACAGATCTACTTTGTCGTACAGTATACAAATAGGTATTAAAAAACATATACATTGCATGTTCAAAGGAAGTGCACAAAATTAAAAACAGACTTTCTGAAAGGCTCCACACCAGTTATCAAAATGTCAATTTAAAAAAGGTTTTGCAATAAATAAATATAAATTACATGAGAATCATAATGACAAGTTCAGGTAATTCATTAAGGCACATCTCACATCCCAAAATGTACCTCGCAAAAACAATATGGCAACTCCCTAAGGACAAAAACAAGCTTATTTCCCAGCTTAAAAGGAAGCAGCGATTTCTCCTTTTAATAATAAGAATCATAAAACATGTTCAGCATTTAACTACCCTGCCGCAGAAACATTTATATATTAAGCAACTTTACAGATCATTGCCTGTCAATTCATGAAGGTTGAGATTGCTTACAATAATGCAAAAAAAAATAAAGTAACCGTGTCATTACAGTATTCATTTGAGCGACAGTAAGCACGATGGCTAAAACTCTGCAATCTGAAAATTTCAACATAACAAACATGAAATATATTGGGACAATGATGCATTTTGAATAGGAAAAAGTATTGCTGAAATAATGGATGCTTTTTATAAGCCAATTTGGTTGAAAATGGAACCATCACTTTGCACTGCAATAGTGAGTGATAAGACAGCCCCAGAGCACTTTTCACATTCAAAATGTCTGCATAGGTTGAACTTTGACAATTGCTTCTGAAGATGAATCGCAGAAATGGCTATCACAAACACATTTTCCATAACAGCAATTTTCTGGCAAAAAAAAAAATCGTAGTAACCATAAAAATGGGTCACGTTTCCTGTAGGTTTTGTTTCTGACCATAAACGGCTACCATTCCCTGCAGTTTACACGCCTATACAGAAATATGTCTGAGAAAATGAGACTCAATAAATCCTATTAACTGGCTTAGCGTAAAAGTACTATCAGACACACAAAACATTTTCTTAAAGTATTAGCTTGCTATTCCTATAATTTTAAAAAAAGATTTTGATGCACCAAGAGCAGAAACATTGACTGTATTTACAAAATTAATTAAAAACATGTGCTTTACAACATGCATTGTCATTTCATTGGAGGCTGTACAAAAGGAAATAAATAAATCACTTTTGTCATTCCAAAGGGCAGAGGAATGTACTGCATGCATGATCTAACCACAACTATGTGCACCAACTGATGAGAGAATCCAAATGGAGTGTTTCAAACATGCAGCATGCTTAAGCTGTGAAAGTGTCAGAATGTGTATGTGTTATCTATACAAACACTAAAAGCTAATTAAATTCATAGCAAACAGCTGTACTGATGGTCCCTGGTGTAACTAATAGACATTTGTGTACTAAAATTCTATAGACTCACATATGGAACAGATAAGACAAAAACATTGCAACATGTTAGAGAGCCACTCCAACATACACAAAAAAAAGCTGGTATTAGAATAACTGGTGTCTCTCATATGCACTTACAATTAAACAAATTATGAAAAAAATATAGCACAGTCTTGATATGTATGAAAAGGTGACAAATTATGTACAAAACTTTGATCACTTAATACAAATTATCCAAAAACAATACCAAATCAAAAACGGAGCAGCGACGAAATGTGCTCCCTCAACCTATAAATAACACTAATGCCCATGTTTTTTTTCTTCCTTTTTCTTTTCTATAAAAAAAAAGAAAATAAAATAAAATTTAAAAAAAAAGAAAATCAACTCAATACAAAAGATAAAAGACACCCATATAAAAATGAACATTATGTAGAAAAGAAAGATCTAACTATTTGATCTAAATGGGAGGTCTGCCACTGGAGACAAATCCAGGTGGATGCCGTGGATAACCCTACATGAGGATTCAACAAAGGCAATCACCAGGTTTCTTTCATGACTTCTGGGAGTTGTGGAGGAAGTGTGTCTGGAAGGTGTGTGGCCACCTGCGTGGACACCAGGGTCTTCTGTTTTTTTGAACTGCAGCAGGGCTTGAAGAGCCGAGGATCAATAATCACCTCGCCAAACCTCCCCTTATAGACAATCCCACAGCACACCTTTTGCCTAAAAGAAAAAAAAGGAAATGAAAAGGCAGAAAGACCATTTGAGTTCAACATTATATTAAGACTAAAACCGGCTTTACAAGTTTGTCTTGTCCCACCATCAGACCGAAAGCTGTTCAATGAGAGAAACCGCTTACCTCTTCCAGTAGGAACGATCCAGGAAAGAGAAGCTGGACGGAGCTGGGCGTCTTTGCTTGGACTCTATGTCTGAGCCATCATCTGACTGGTTGCTGTAACTGGGGGACTGCGCCGGAGACACACTGGATGTTGTGCTGTGGGCATCTGAGTCTGCTTAGGAAAGAAAAAAAATAAATACTTAAAACGTAGCCGACTGAAGAAAAATCCTGAAAAATCCTACAGATTGGTAGGCACAGAAGTGACAATGTGGAGATATGAAAGTCAATAACATGCTTGATAATTGGAGTTTATATTTTTATAATTACCAAAAGTGGGGTAAATGTAAGCTGACAAACAGTCTAAATTGGAATGAGAGCAACAATAACAATTATACCCATCTGAAGTTAATGTTACATTTTTTCTTAAATGTTGCCAATTTATTTTCAAGAAACTATTTGTTGTTTCAGACCTGAGACATTGGTAGAAATTGCAGGCGCACAGTGTGTGTAACATAAGAAAGCCATCAGGTGGTGCTAAAACCATTACTTAAATCAAGCGGAGGGGGAAGACAACCCCAAACACATGTGTGAAAACCGATTTGTGTGATCTTAACACTTTCAGTCAACAAATATTCCACATCTATACATAATACAGTCCAAGATTATTATCTCAACACATGTAAGTTAAGAGACAATAAATAAAATAACTTACTTTGTCTCTTTAATTTATGAAGCTTCCTCAGCTTGCTTTTCTTCTTCCCATCACCGTTCTTGATCTTCTTGGGCTTCGTCAGCTTGAAGCCTGGTCCAGCACGGGCATCCACCACCTGAGTCAAGTCAACATCAGGTCAATTTAAAGCCATAACATGATAAATAAGATCCTCATACTGTGAAAAGATATCACTTACGTGGTTCCAGTTCTTCTTGGAGCCATTAGGGAGCTTCTTCCACCTCTTTACAAGCAACACACAGGCATTGCAAATGTCTCCAACACGATCTTCAGAAAGCCTGAAAAATGAATTGCGTGTCACTGCTTACATTTTTTTACCCTGATGCATTAGGTTAATCTTCCATTCGTAGCCACAGAAGCAAATATAACACAAAAATGCAACACACTACACAAGTACAATATGAATAGATTACCCAAAACAGAGCTTGAATGTTTCTTCATATCGACTGCTGTCTGTGAAGCGTGAACTGGAGGACTTGGTCTTGCAGATGCAACAGCCGTCGTTACTCCGGTAGATCTTTGACTTGTGAAAGCCAAACATAGTCTGTTTCTTTGTTGGTGTTGTGGCAGAAATCTGAAAGCGTAAAACACAAGACGGTAAATAATTCCGGCATCGTGGACGCCTGGTTGTGCGTTCTCATACTGAAAAGGGGGCGGTCCCCCACACACACATAGATAACCATGCACTCCTAACACACAATATACACATAACATATTTAAAGTCACTTTTTCAGCAAGCAAAACATTTGAAAGACAGTGCACAAACAACCGACTAACTCACTTTGGCGAAAGTAACAACAAACGTATTAAGGAATTTAAATCCAAGCCGCGGGAACAACAAAACCTTTTTTTGTTGTTTAAACCAGGCCACACTGACATTGCACTAAGCTACAAACTGATGACATTAGTTGTGTTAAACAACATAAAAGACCACGGATATGACATTGTAATGCGGTGGTAACATATGCGGACCCCCAAACTTCGCTCACGGTGACCGTCTACAGAAACACCCACCACAACACGGCGCTTTACTCTCGGTAACTAACGTGTATCTGACTCTTACCTCCGGTCAACGCGTGGGACTGTTCGCGGGTCCGTGAGCCCGGAGACGATAAAAATATTGGATGTTTGACCTCGTTCGGCGGTAGGTTTGTTTGCGACACGAAAAGCAGCGCTTTCAGAAGTGAAGAAACAAAAAGCTACCGGGCTATTCGCTGATTACTTAATGCACGTGCCTAAATAACACGCGACTATCGGTTCAGTGAAATTCGTGTATTTCGTAAATATTTTTACAGAATGCCAAAACTTGCAATGAACCCTTTTCCCCCTTTGAATTCAAAATTTTGTTCGCTCGAGCGCCAAATTGTGCTCATTGTTGTTAGCTGTTAGCACGCTAGCTAGCAGCCGTTGCTACCACGCCACGCTCTCGCTCACTTCCACGTTCCCCATTGTCGGTCGGTCTTTGTGCGCTTCGCTCGCGACAACTGGAGACGCACGAGTCAGAATACAACTAAACAATGTTGACCATTGGTCTCCTCGCACATTACAAATCAGACAAACTCCACGAATGTAACGTATATACAAGAGAAATAAAAGTGCACTTACTGAACAAAAACTTTGAATCTTCGCCGTATTCTTTTTACCTACTGCGCATGCTCTTACTACGACTGCATACAGCTGGCCATTAGAATGCATTAGCATAAAGGGCCGACCGTACAATGACCATATAAGGAGTGC
The DNA here is from genome assembly GCF_023055335.1 of Clinocottus analis. Taxonomy (NCBI): domain Eukaryota; kingdom Metazoa; phylum Chordata; class Actinopteri; order Perciformes; family Cottidae; genus Clinocottus; species Clinocottus analis. The sequence goes on from NW_027176076.1 coordinate 642,829, forward strand.
AGCCGTTGAATTTGAACCGGGATCCAACCAATCACCGCTTTCCTCACGTACGCTTCACAAAGCATGAATGATGGGAGGCGTAGTGAACGAGCGGGAGATCTCGGTTCTGTCACAGTTGTTAACGTTCCTCTTTCAAACTCAAAATCCCATAATCCACCTGGCCTAAAGCTCTAAAGAATAACAGCTATTTCACAAGGCGCGAAAGAGTTTGTTTACATTTTCTCAGCTGAGAAAGCACATTCAGTAGTGAATATAACTAATGCAGTTAAATGACTGTTACTATTTCTGACTACTATTTCTCTCAAAATTTTAACAAAGGGAATATGACTAGATTAGAGTCAGTTTTTTATTTTGAATATTCATCTTTTATATGAATCAAGCAAAAGTTTAGATTAGATTTAGCGCTTCAACCAACATATTTTCATTATTGATTAATCACTATACTATTATCATCACAATCTCCCAAAACCCAACTTCACATGTTCAAATTACTTGTTTTGTCTGACCAACTGTCTTTTGATTTACTATAATTGAAGACTGATTAATCCATACATATTCAAAATCAAGAAGCTGCAACCAGTTAATTTGTGAACCACAGCGGAGAAAACACATATGGCAGATACATATATTTTTATTAATGAAAGACTGGACGACTGGTCAAATTTACTTTGATGCATTACATATGCTTTATTCTTTATATATTTTTACACTGTACACTGCTGCTCACTTAGTAAACACTACATTACACAGCTATGTTAATAAATGTACAACAGTATTGGAAAACAAAAATATATATCTCCCAAGATGCTCATGTGTGGGTTGTACACAGATGAGTACAACAGTTGGCACAGAAAAGAATTCCTTCACATATTAAATCTCTTGTTCTGCACAATTAAGTTCAAAGAACGTAACCGAGTAGGGCTCGGTAACACCTCAAGACATACCATATGTTTATAAGGGGTTGAATTTTTCTGTTACGGATATTGCATAGCAGGAAACCATCATGGCAAAATCAGGAGCAGGAAAGAGCTGTCCTTTTTGTTCCTGACATGGGAAGAAGGAGATCATCCTTTATCACAATGAGTGAGCACAGATCCTCACTTTTAATTGGAGAAGAGGGATGTAGTGTAAGGGCTGGGATCACGGCCTGGGACAAGGCCGGTTGGAGGTATTTACATGAAGGCTTTCATTGTAATCCACGTCACAAAGAAAGCTCAATCAAGAATCTCTTGGCGGACTTGTGTCTGTAACAACCTAAAGACATGTGGTATTTCTCTTTATCCAAATGAATATACTGTCCATCACTGAATACAGGGTGAAGCCACAGTCTTATTAACATGCAACAAGGTTCATGTTCTCTGCTGAGGGTACTCCATTTAAAGAGATCAGCACACTCGTCAGGGAGAGGCCCAAATGTAACAGCCGTTTTATGTCGATGTATATGAATTATTCTCCAAACCACGAACCACCCATCATACACATACTTATAAAGCATACTTCTACATCATTTGCTTTAAGCTCTGCGTAATGACATTGGAATCAGAGTTGACAACAGAGCAAGCAACTTGACTGATTTAACAAAATAATACTTTTTTTTTCTGAAAATATATTAACAGTTTTGATCCTCGCGTTCCTTTAAATATAGCCATTGTCAGCAGTTCACGAGAACAATGAAAATATTTAGCTTTCAATAAAACATCATAGCAAGTAATTCATGGTCAATAATGTGAAAATTATGATTCATAATAGAAAACATATTTTTAACATCTAATGGCAACATCATTGAGGATAAAAAACAACAACATATTTTGAAAGGCTCATTGCACTTAATATATGGCAAATGTAACAGTAGCTTTAATATAAGCCAGAAAATGTCCTTTGTTCAAGTCTTTTCCTGCATATAAAAGGTTAAGTTATTCTTTTTAGTGGTCCCCACTGAAAACCATCCAACTAGTGGGAAGTTGGTTTGGTTTTAGATACCAACACCTTTGACGAGTGAAGACTCCAGGGTGATGTTGAACTCCTGCAGAGTTTGAAGCACTCGAATGAGAGAGTTTACTAATGAGCGGTCCTTCATCAGTGCGATGTCTTCGTACATCTGGGTGGTGATCGGACAGTCTGCGAGCAAAGCAATCCAGTGATGCAGCAAATGGTCCCTGAGAAAAGAAGACGCATGTGGAGTCAACACAACAGTTAAAAGGGTAACTTTGGTATTTTTCAACCTGTATGTTTTTATGTCTTACTGACTATTGGGGAGAACAGTTTCTGAAATTGGTCGAGCACCAAACGAAGGCGTTGTATACCACTCAAAAGCTGCAATGCATTCCTAGTAGGGCAATGACACGTCCACTAAAAGTGCTAGATTGTAGCCCTGTTCTCTCACGAGGCAATGTTGTCAGTTGGCAATGTTAGCAATTAATCATCTAGAAAATGATGACACTGCATTGCTATGTAGCCGATGCACAGAAATATCCACTCCTCACCAGAGAGGAAGAGCTAAAAGAAACCAATAAAATACCTGATACTTTAAGAATCCTCAAAGGAGAGATCACTTTCACTCGACTCTTTGAAGGTTAGCATGAAGGGTCAGATTACGAGAAGCGCATCCACAACATTGCAGACAGAAGGATTGATGAGTATCCTTGTGGCTTAAGTTTGATTTATAGTTGTGCGTTAAGGGGTTATGATGTAGATACATCAACTTACATACGTAGCTTAGCCGACGTGTCTAAACTCACTTTTCCAACCTTCTACCTAAAAGTCAGCTAGTCTAGGTTTGCTATCGGGGGGAATGCCACACCTCAGGCTAAATACTACTGAAGTTTTACTGCATTCACTCTGAAGACTGAACTCCCATAAACAAATGTTTAAAATGTTCATTTAATCTAAATGTGTGTCAATAATGAGTGCGATCGGCCTACCTTGCACCTAAGCATACGAGCATCTGGAACTTCCCGTCCTTGCCAATGTTTCTGGACGTGTTGTTGATGGCACGCGTAAAGCGGCAGAAGTGGCGTACTCTGGTTTGCCAGTTTTCATCTGCAGTCAACTCCTGCTGCTCTGCACTTTCAAAGTATACTTGTGACTTCTCTGTTAAAGCAAAAATTTAATGAATTAAAAAGACAAATCAATTAACAATTTAATACACAGTAATAAGAAGGTTTGTTTAAAGGAAAACTTAAGTGTTTGATAGTCAACATTTAGATTTTGGGTCGAATATCACTTTCAGTAATATAAAGTGAGAAATGATATAAAGTTTTTACCCAAGAAGTCCCAGATGAAGATATTCTTAAAGAGTCGGGGTGATTTGAAACCATGCAGGAAAACCTGCTCCAGAGCCCAGACAAGGCCGTACTCTCCACAAAGAAGGAGGGTCAGACTGCCTCTCTATAGAGAGCAAAAACAACAAGAAAATGCATGCAGTTAGAACTGATTATAAGGTTGTTTTCTCACAATGACAATTAAAAAGAACACTTTTGAGACAATTGCTTCTCTGGTCCACTTTTGTTCATTGAACCAACAGCTTTAATAACCACCTCTTTACTGTACTGACGAAGGAGGCTGAGTAGAGTGTAGGGAATTTTCCTGAAAAATCCTTTGTACGTTAACTTGTAAAACCTATAATCAACAGATAAGTTACAATGGGCATCTCCTTTGAATTATAATAACTTTATTAAGTTAAATTATCAGTGTTGGTACTTTATATTAGCTCCATTATGACAGAAAGAAAAGTTTTGTCAACCAACTAAATGTTTTCTATAATGTGTTTTTTGATGATGGCCACAAGCTGAAACATGGTGGTCTAAACAGTGAAGTTGTTTTTAATGCCTTCAGACCAATTCCCTTAGCACCTTGGAAGTAGGTCAAGTTGTGCCAGAAACCCTCAGTCTGCTTCTACAATCTCTGAAAACCAGCAAGAATTCTCCTATGATATGCTTTAATAATGTAGATTACACCACATAGCCCTCAGTTTTTGAGAGGCTTTGGGACCAACAGAGCAGAAAGCTGATTGTCTTCATGTGTGATGAATAATAGAACTACATGTTGGGTCCTGTCTAGACGGATGTCTCTCACCTCCTTTTCTGGCTTGTGGAAGTGCTTCACAATCCCATTGATAGCCTCTCCCACTCCCTCCTGGATCTGACCTGTGTTTAACTCTGGATGATAAGGAAAAAAGCAAATAAAGATGCTGTGAGACAATAAAAGCACACAGAGGGCCTTTTATACATATATATCTACACATACATACACATTTACATACGTCATTGTGTTTGCCGGGGAATTAAGTGTAATTTAGAACAATATTTAAAGCATTAGTGAGCGGAAATAAGTGGACACATTGTTGTCCTATACTTCTAAGATGGAGCTGAATCTCAAATTGGATACACATGTTATTCCTCAGCTAGTATAAACCAAACGACATTATCGTTGGGAGTTGACATAGTGACTTATCGTTGTGAAGTTGAGTAACTTACTCGGTTTGCTGTTTGGCGAAATGGTAACAAACCGCCTCATCATCCCAGGGGACTGCTGCATTGGGGGTGTGCGGCACATCCTTTCATCATTCTCTGAGCTGGGGGTCATCAGCTCCCCCACCAAGATCCTCTCCAAACTGCCGTCATCCACACCCTTGCCCAACCACCGGCCACATGGAAACCTGCACAACAAACACATTGTATTCATCATTTTTGAGAACAGTGCAATCAAAACAATATAACAGTAGGTGAATTTCTCTCAAAAGACACCCTTACTTGTAAGTGTGCCCTGTGATCTCATTTCGGACCACAACACACTCCACAAGCCACTTTGCGTAGAGCCCCGTGTTATCGTGACCCATCTGCACTGTGGTGAGCTTTCCCAGGTTCTGACACTGCGAGAGAGAGAAGCATGGTCAAACATCCAAACAATAAATTATATTCACAAACACAAGTCATTAGCTCATATTCATAAAGAATGATACTGGTTTATCACAACTTGGTCCCATTTTTATCATACAGGTTTTTCACCACTTTGCGAAACTTATTTGGAAGAAAAGACAATGACAAAATGATTTCCAAAACATTGTCTTTTAAAACCGTTTTATACATCCAATACGGTTTACAGACCAACGTCTAAGATCAACTTTGACCTATTGTACTTGTGAGCACAATTTTCTGTGCAATACTGTATTTTTACTGACATTTTGAGTCTGCTCACTTTCAGTTTTACCTGAAAAGTGTGCATTAGATAAACTGTAACAGCTGGCTTGTTAACAACCTGACTGATCTCTGAACTACGCATGTTTCTGGCTTAGTTAGACTTCATAATAGTAATATCACTGTGTTTCCTGATTGTAGCAGTAATTATGGGGATTATTACACTGCAACAATAACCAAAAGAAATAATAAGTAAAACCCAAAAAATGTTTTGGTAAATTTGAGTTATCTTTTGTCTCAGAAGCACCAACCTCAAAAGTGATCTCCAGAGTATTTCTGGGGACCTGCAGGACTCCGGTCTCCGCCAGCTCACCAGAAACACACACCCAGGGGTTGGCTGTGAACATGGAACCACCCAGCTTCTTACTGGAAACCACCACTACGTGGTAAGGGATCACTGGAAGACAGAGAGGTGAGAAATGTCATCAGAAAAACTGGTAGTTTATTGATAGAGTTGTTGTGTTGTTTGGCATCAAAATAGCACTCACTGATGGTCGTAAAGACGTTGGTGAAACAGAAGTAATCCACAGCATTAAAGGACAGGAGGTGGTAGAGAAACTGCTCCTTCTCATCATCACAACGAAGGAAGGCGTATCGCTTGTACAGTTTTCTAAAAAGGACAATAGTTAGATAAGTGTAAAAATCAATATTATTTTCTGGAAACACAAAATATATTCTTAAATTGTAAAGTATCCCCACAAAAAACATTCCTTAACCATCATGACAAATGATACATCTAAATGGATACAAAAGTAACACTTTGTTATAAAGTAGAACAAATGATATTTAAGGTCACAAAGGCAGACAGAAATCCCCCCGACCCAGTTCACCAGTCAGATATTAATTATGAAGAAAGCTGTGAATTATTGAAGCTTGCGGTGGACTACAGAAAGATGCTTTGCAATTTCAAAAGAGTTAATGTATTATAAATGGGTTGATCACACGCCAACTTAATTTCATATGACAGACATTCCTCCACAACAACAGAAAGAAGGTCAGGATCAGAAAATATATAAAAGGTGTGGGAACAGACACTCAGAGATCTTGAAAAGGTTGGCGTGAGACTTGTTGACTGATACTTGAACTTTAAATGACAGCAGAGTTTGACTTGTTTTGCTCACTTTGTAAGCTCGTGCTCTGAAAGCAGCTGCTTCAGGTGTCTGGAAAGCAGCTTCTTCTCCATGGAGAGGCGGACCCAGGCTCTGGCTTTGCCCACATCTGTCTTGATCTCACTGATGTTCTGGATGTATCTGCGAATAAAAAGACAAATCGAGAGGTCAGATAAAGTTTGGTGATCATACGTAAATACAAAAGCAAAGATAATTTTCATCATGTGAAAATTACAGTAGGATACATCTGACATCCAGTATGTTCGTTTCACCACAATCTGTTTAATAATAAAAACACAGGGCCAATAAATGGGTTCTCCTGTGAGACAACATGTCTCAGAGAGACACTGCTTACAAACAATTAAGAAGATCATGAAATGCATAACTTAGCCAGACAATAATGAATGTGGTTGACGCACATATTCATGCAGTTTATGGTATAGTTCCAACAAGAGCATGAAAGCTAGTTTAAGTATCAGTACATCACTTTTATTGAGGTCGTTCTTTCATTTGGGCTCTCCGTGGAGCAAGCATGGTCTTATAGAAACATTTATACATAGTAATACACAAGTCTGTGGTCTACACTGATGACAAGCCAATGTTTATTTCCTTTTTTTTCCATTCAATCAATAAAAACTCTATAAAAAACTCAAAGTTTAGTTTAGAGAATCCAAAGTGCTGTCATAATGTTTTGTCCGAACAGTATATGAAAAAAAAAGATACAAGGGAAAGATGAGTAATGTTCTGTTTCTTGTTTTTGTTTGCTTTGTCTTTACATTTTTTTGTTTTGTTCCATCTGTCTCTGTCTCTTGTCTCCAATGTAAAGTGTCTTTGTGTACTTAGAAAAGCGCTATAAAAGTTCGAATTATTATTAATGTTATCCTGAAAAGACTGGATCAAAAATTGTAAAGAGCAATTGGTGACGTCCTATTTATTTACTGTATTTATTTTGTCCTCTTTTTGTCATTTAGGGTGTTTTGTCGCGTTTTTTTGTCAACTAAAAAAAGTAAAAAATAAAATAAGTCAATTCTCAATGACATAAAACAGAAAAAAGGAACATATCATCACATTTTAAAAGCTGCAACCAGATTATCAGTTTATCAATGATTAGTTGATTATTTGTCATTTGTCAGTCAAAAGTACCAAATATATTTTGAGCACTACCGATGCAATTTAAAAACTCTGACTTGTGACGTATTCTTAGTCAAAGGAACAGCTCATTTATAACCAGACATCAATGCACGAGCCTCTGATGTCCAGACACATTCCCTTCCACTCCACCTGTGCCATAAGCGTCGTCTGACGAGAGCTCTCCATGTCTCCTCCTCCACCTTCCCTCCCCCACTGTCTCCACCCTCTCACAAGTAACCCAGTTTTCTCTGCTCGTTATCTCCATGGCAACAGAGGAAAACATCTACTATATGCATTTTACCCAGAAAACACAGGGCAAAGCAGACGAGAGGCCGTCATCTCCGATTAACATAAAGATGTGAGCAACTGTAAAATGATCTCATCATTTTTAGTGACATTATTCTATGACCGGGTCAATATGCACAGAGTAGAGCAGAGTATTGATGCCCTGAGCTGACCCCTCCTCCATTTCTCAGTCAGACTGGTGGTGGTGGGGTCTGGTAATTAGGCTGGAAGTAACGCGCTATTACACAGACTCACTCTCCACCTCCTTCCAGCAACACAAGCCCCTACTCCTCAACTGGGTATAGTAGATAACATGAGGATACATAGCAAGCACACAGGTGTTGACGCACGCAGGTCAGCTGCTGGAGCTCTCAGGGTTGTAGTTGAAAGGCGTGTTTTATTAATATAAAAAATAGTAGAGTATACAATTTGGAGAAAACTGGGGCACCAGGTTGGGCTCGGGGTCTGGAATGGTGGGTTGCTGTAATTGGTTGGTTTCCATCTGGCTAGGGACCTTTGCTGCATGTCATCCTCCCTCTCTTTCCCTTAATGTCTAACTCTCACTGTCTAATATTTTAAAAAGACAAAAAATGGCCAAAAATACCAGAAAAGTGGACATTATAGATCAATTCAAATAATGTGGCTCGTCTTAGTGGACTCATAACATTTGAGGTCACTAGTATTCAAGAAATATATAAATTATACACGATAGTACTGACTTTTAAAATTTTACATCATCAAACTGTATATATGTACAAAAGCGTGAACTTCAACCAGGTCAGAAAGGAACTTTTACAGTGGCGTTACTGGTTTCTGAAGATATATTTTGCATTAGACTTATTTACATCACTCCATGAAGTTTAACTTAGTCGATACAAATCTAGAAAACAGAAAAGGTTCCATTATAATAATATATTACTAACCATTATAACTGTGAAGCATGACATTTATCTAGTAATACTCTGAGCGCTATGAAAAAAACGTTATTTATTTGGGACATGAGATCTCAAAAATGTTTCAGTCACTGAACCAAAACAGACAAACTAATTTAATTTAATTTTCCCTACAGACAAACTGCAATCTGTTTTTGATTGCTGTTGAATTGCCTCCTTTGAATGTGTGGAGTAACCCATGATAAAACAGATTGCATTGGGCCAACTTAACTTATGATTAATTTGACACCATGAAAATCCTTTGATCCATAGACCATCAGTCCAACATAGAAAACTCTATAAAGTTCTTGTTTGATAGTTAACCACAAGGAGGCAGTCTTAGTCCAACTTACTTTACATTGACAATCAGCTAATGTATACTATCAGTTTTAAGAACACTGGATGAAATCAGGCAAGACTTCATCTTTTATCGATGACCTCATAAGCTCACAACTAAATAACCTGTAGTCCTTCTCACCTCATGTCCTGTATCAGGGAGACTTTAAGAGGTGGCATTGCTGATCCACCACCATCAGATTTGCGTCTTTCTGCGTCATGAATGAAACCTGGTGTGGAAAAAAAGATGTGTAATTGCAGTCACTTATTTGTTAAATAATTTTGTTCATGAGGTCATTTCAGCCTTTACCTGGAGGTCCCAAACAACCTGGAGTTGCATTTGTCTTCTCTTTGCTCTCCTGGTAGTGCAGCAGGTGGGACCACAAGGCCGATTTACCCTAAAAACATTCATTAGTGTCGTTAATTGCGCTAAGGACACACTGGAGTTCCACTAGCTGTGGAGGACCAATTACATTAAATGACAACTCCTTTGATGTTGTTCTTTCTGACCTGTTTGACCTGCAGCCCGTGACTCCAGATCCTCTCCAGGAGGTCACAGAGACTCGCAATAAGAGTGTTTTCTTCAACACCAGTGATGCTGACCTCTCCATGACCCAACTCCACGGCCTCCCGACCCATCTTCTCTACGAGCATACGCTTGGTCTGCAAGGAGTATGGAGCCAGTACAGTCTCAATTATGGTAAATGCACACAAAGATTTACAAATGCGCACAAAGATTTACAAATGTGCACAGAACAATTCACAAATATATTTTATTCACAAATGCACACAGAAGGATTCAGTATTAGTAAATGTGGAGCCACAAATTGTGGAGCCACAAATGCAGTGTGATTCACAAATGAATACATACAAATGCAGAAATATATTTGTGATTATTTTTTACATTTATATAAATTATTGGAATGTATTTGTGAATCCTTCTGTGTGCATTTACCATTGAGACTGTACTGGCTCCATAAAGGAGAGGCACACACTGTCGTTACTGGACGTTCTGCTGACAATGACTAAATCAAACTAATAATATTGGACGTCAAATTCTGATATTTGTTTTTCTGCAGTAGGAAAAATAACTCGAGTGAGTCGGTTATTACATTACGTTCTGCATATTGTTAAAAAAAATACGGAATAACTAAATTCAGAAATTAGAAAATTGGTCGTAACTCCAAAAACAGAGATTCTCTGCTAAATTCTTTGCACTACTGTACTCATTCTGAATTTCTTTGTATAACATATCTTTAAGCATGTGTAAAAAAAGTGATGAACCTATTTTTTGCAGTAGATATCACAGCAAAAATAACTAACCACATCAGAGTCATACACAAACCTTGTTTCTGCACTCCTTCAGCAGTCCTTCAACAAATTTCCAGTTGGTCTGAGCAATGACAGAAGGTGACAAGTTGGACAACTTGGGCTGTCGGATGGTTGTACCGAGGTTCCTGGCTTCCTGGATGTACTTCTAGTAAAAGACAGTTTTCAGTCAGCTAACCACAAAAAGGAAACAGATACACTCTGTCAGCAAAAGCAATAACTAACATCTATATATTTAATCAAGCAGATTGGATACAACTATTTAGTTCTGAAACAAAACATGTTGATAATCTAGAAAAAAATTTATAAAATATATTGTACTTTGTTTTTTATGAGTTCCCAAACATGACATGCTATGGAAAAAGTGACAGATAATTAGATAAAGCTCAGCTGGTGATGGTGAAGGAAGCAGAGGGAAGTAAAGATCACATGGGTGGACAGGTTTGTGTGGCCCCACTGTGAAAGCTAAAAGGCCTCACAAACAACCAACACATACCACATCCACAGTCACCGACTTTAGACATGGCTTGAAGGACTGCGAGAGCCAGTAGTAGTCAAGAAACAGCAAGAGCTGCAGCTCCGGAAACAAACACTCTACATGCTGAGAGTAATGTGAGCGTGAGTGCAAGAGAGGCAGAGAGGCAGAGAAAGTGACCAGAGGTGTGAGAGGGAGGTGGGAAAGCAGACAAGATGGTGAGAGCAAAGTCAAAATAAAGCAAACAGATCATGCAAAGTGAACACAGACAACAGAGCTCAGCCAAGAAAAGAAGACACTGTGGTGATCGCATACCTCTCTCTGGTCGTTGTCTAAATAAAGGTGCTCAGCGTGCTGCTTTTGTCGATCCCTCCTCCTCCACTGGGCGGGCGCACTCCTCTTTGCCCATCTGAAACACAAAACGGGCATCAAGCTCAGATTTAATATAGTGAAGATTAAATAACTACAAATTACAAAATGTTTGAGGCGACAGTGATGTAAAATATTCACTTGTTGGTGGTGGGCCCAGTGGAAAGCACGTCAGACTGCAGTCGGGGGAAGAAACCCTGCTCGTAGCGTCCCTGACCGATCTTCATGTCCAGCAGGTGGGGGTGCAGGGCGGTGTGGTCAATCTTTATGACTCTCATCTCGATGGCTTTTTCTGCAGAAAGGATGCAATTACAGGATGAGTCATGCTCATCTTGTTAATTTATTGAAATTGTATTACTTTCATTTTTAAGATGCAAGTGATTAAGAGTTCTTGGGACAGTAAGATGATTTTGGGACAAAATCGGAATATTAAAAAGTTACAATTCATGAGTTCATCTGGTAATTAACTCTGCACGCTGCTGAGGAATCTACTCAAACAATTGATCAATAGGAAACCAAATTACCAAAATGTCCCATAGTCAGAAACTAAGTAATTATCCTATTTTATCTTCTTACCAATCATCCAAATAAGATTCTTATATTTTCTCTTTTTAAGAAACCACGAAAACTATGACAAAGGATCTCTAATTTATTTCTTAGCAAATGACTGACAACAGAAGAAAGAGGACTTTAAATAGAAAAAGACATTTCCTTTCAAACAACCACAGAATCAAAAGAAGAATAAAGGCTCAAAATAGCAGTTTTCGTTTTTCTTAAAGACACCCAATGTATTCAGCTTCAGACAGTGATTGTTTGATTCCTGATTAACAACCCACCCACACATGACTCATGTTAACAAAAGCACCAAAGAGTTTAGAGGAACACAATAGAACTAAGATATTTACAAGTAGAAATATTTAATTCCTTATAAAATATGTACTATCCCCATTCGCCTGCATGCTGCAAGTTATCAGATCATCACCATAAAGATCAGCAAAAGTAATTTTAAATTGTAAATAACATAATGTTTCCCAAGCTTTGTAACAATTGATTTTTTCATTGCATTAAGGTTCTCACACAGGATTCATTCATTTGGAGTGGTATGTAAATAAAACAAATTTAGCATGTCCAAACTAGAATGAAACACTGTTGACATGTGTTCTGAGTTAAAGTTAAAAGTTACTATACAGACAAGTCCATAGAAAGTCCATCAATCCTCTTTGAGTCTACATTATATGTTATTTAGCTGATGCTTTTATCCAAAGCAACTTACAATAAGTGCATTCAACCGTGAGAACAACAAGAATCAAGAAAGTACAATTTCTTCAAGAAAGTTAAACAACAAGTGCCATCAGTAAGAGCCATCTAAGTGCTGCAACAGTGCTACATTCTTTCTTTAATGTGTAGTCGAAAAAGACGTGTTCTTAGTTTGAGGCGGAAGATGTAGAGACTTTCTGCTGTCTTGATGTCAATGGGGACTCATTCCACCATTGAGGAGCCAGGACAGCAAACAGTCGTGACTTTGTTGAGTGTTTAGCTCGGAGTGACGGAGCCAATTGGCAGAAGCCTATCGGCTTGTCATACCTCGATGTAAGCAGGATGACTGGTAATTACCGTATTGTTTCCAGTCAGTTTACGAAATAGAGAAAATCACAGAGTCTGTCAGAAGTTTATAACTTCAAATTAACTCATGGCCGCACTTAAATAAAATGAGTTTTATCAGACTTGTAAGGTCTTTTATTATTTTACATTCACAAAACTTTAAATTGAAAGTTTTAGCTTTACACAGGGTTATAATTAAACATTACAGAAGCTTATTTTTTACTGTCCCATTATGATGCTATGGTGAAACTATTAATTTTTAAACTTAATCCCATCACAGAATTTTCCTTAGGTTACAAAGTGTTGAGGCTTTTCTTTTTCTTTACCTGCTTCTTCGATGTTTGTGCATTTCTGGTACATCGATGTGCGTAGTGTGGGCGTGCGGACGTTCAGCATGCGAATCTTATCCACACGGAAGTCAAACACCCTCAGCGTGTGCTCCTTCTCCTCATCATCATGACAGAGGATCTTACTATCGATGAAGGAGGCAAACATCTGTGTCTCCAAGAAACGTGACAGGAAGGGCAGGTAGGGCTCTGGCTGGTCAGACAGGAAGGAGGCCTTCACACACAAAATAAAAGGGTTGAATTTAATGTCATATTAATACCAATCACTATATTATGCTATTAACAAACTATATATAACACTTTACCTTGTCAAAGTTTTGCATCTGGTCTCGATTGGTGAACCAGGACTCTTTGTCCTGGTTTGGCTGGATCACAAACACCTCGTAGTCTGCAAACATCTGAGTGAAACGGTTGGCAAAGACCTCGCGCACATGGATGTTGATCTTGTGCATCTTTAGCTCTTCTTCGTCACACTGAACCCGCATGTCCTTATTGCTGCTGGCATCCTCTGTCACCTCCAGCTGATGTTCATGAGCATATCCACACACACGCGCACACACACACACACACACACACACACACACACACACACACACACACACACACGCACACACGCACACACGCACGCACACACGCACACACACAGAAAACAAGAAAAGGTGTGACAGACAGACGTCAGATGAAAGAAAGCAGAACAATGTTCTTCATGTTATCTTGTCTGACTGATACCAGAGGTTACAGATGAAGCATCAGGGTTGTGGGAAAGGAAGTCATCTGTTTTGATTCATGACCCAGAGCAAACTGACTCCTTGTTAGCATGTTAGTGGGTCAGCTGGACAGATACCAGCACAAGGAGGCTACAATAACAAAGAGCAGTACCACTGGGTTTATGTGCAATTGTAAACCAAAGCCGCAATCAAACAATGTGACCCAAGAATCTCTTCAAATCACTGCTTTGTTCCCTTAAATTTAGCAGTGAGTTTAGATAAGATTACCTATAAGGGAGGTCTGACCTCATAGATGTAAAGGGAAACAATACACAGATGAAGAGCTGATCCGTTCATGGAAAGCAATGCTGGCCACCAGTGCATGAACTGATTAGGCTGCACATACAGTCATTTTCTCGAATTAGCAGCTTATTCCTCATTTGGCGGTCTTTCGAGAATGTAGTTCATCGTTTGTAAGACACTCAAGTGAAATGAGCCAACTCCAGGGTTTCTGTCATCTAAGCTGTGAAACATCAACCACCTGGCTTTCAAGGGCAACGGTTTGATGTTTTGAACTGTTGAAGTCTCTCAGATGAATCTGCGAAACATCTTCCAGATCCCACTTTGTTAGCGACCTGTTCTATTAACATGAAGCTCGAAACACTGGCAGGAGGACAGCTACTGAGCATCTCAATACAATTTCCTTGGAGAAAGTAAACATATTCACTCCGTAATAACTCAAATATGATAAGGATCTACGTACATTCACAATTAAAGAAACTTAACATATCTCTCTTCTATTTTTAAATACATAGTGTTTTCTGAAAAACATCAAATGCAATTGACATCCACCAGGCCACGGTGCAGCAGAAGGGCTCCCCCTTTGGTTCATTGTCCCTTACTGCAATAATGATGGAAGTAACTGTATGATACAAAAAAACATTTCTATCTTTTCAGTTCATGTAGCAACATTGATTATCATGCCATCACTACATAATTTATAGGCAGGCAGAATACAGCGGCAAATGTAAGAAAGGAAATTAATTCCAGCTGAAAATATATAAAAATGTAAAAATGATATGTTTGCAAGGCCGTTTTTACTATTTAACTATAATTTCAAAATTTGTTTTAAAGATTGAGTTCCAGGCACAACCAGGTCTGATTCTATATTTGTGCAGTCCACTTTTAATTAATGAGATGACATAATTTCTCACCTTCTCCAGACTCACACCCGTTCTCTTGACCAGAGCCTGCAGTCTGGCAATGGTTTCATTCTCCCTCAGCAGGTAGGAGTTGAGGGGAGAGGCCAGGTTCCCATTGCGCTTGTCAGAGACCATATCAACAGATCGGAAGCTCCGGTACTTAATCTGGGTGTCGCTGGAGTGAATATTCCCCTCTGGAGACATGCCAAAGGACATGAGTATCTCAGAGATCTCCTGAATGAACTCCAGTTTATTGGGAAACTGGGGCAGCTCCTCTGGCAGATCGATGAAATGCTTGTC
The DNA here is from genome assembly GCF_023055335.1 of Clinocottus analis. Taxonomy (NCBI): domain Eukaryota; kingdom Metazoa; phylum Chordata; class Actinopteri; order Perciformes; family Cottidae; genus Clinocottus; species Clinocottus analis. The sequence continues at coordinate 658,148 of NW_027176076.1, forward strand.
AATGTCCACAAAACACAAGTTAGCCTGGAAAAAGACAATAAACCAAAAAATGAAGCATGAAAAAAATATATATAAATAATCATACTGAGCTAATGCTAAAATTAGGTATTGCTAACATGTCTAACAAGTTTAACAACAAAGTCCATTTGTATATCCCAATAGAATTATTAGAGCAGCCTTTACATTCATCCAACATGTTTGAGAGCAGGTCACACTTCCTGCGCACGTCTCTGTCTGTGTGAAATGTGAACCAGACAATTGTTCCTAATGAGCAAACTGATGACTGTTTAAAAATGCAGCAAAAAACTGTCCACCTTGGCTTATGTGAGCAGTACAACATGCAGAATGACAATAATTAAACTTCTACTGATTGTAAATACAAAATCTACAATACTGTTCATGCCTCTTGGTACAGTATAGATTAATATAATAATCCTATAATAACAGTTAATTCAGCAGCAATTTACTACAATTTAAAAAGTAAGCAAAACATAAAATATTAAAATAAACCAAATGATGGGGAGGTCATTGGTTGTGTTTATACCTCCTGTGGCAGCTCGAGCTTGGTGCGATCATCCTGTCCGTTGGATTGGAGGCCCATGAGATACGGCACAGGAGCGTCCAGGAAGTGGAGGAGGGAGGCAGGCAGAATGGGAACGTACACATGCTGCCACTGGAAGGGGAACATTAAGGCTGTGATGCTCTCTGCCACCGTCATCAGCCTCTGGTAATCTGTTTTATGCACACACACAAAAAGAGACCAATGGTGAAGGATAAACGGTAACCAAATCAGCGATATGGTCCAGCAGTACAGAGCAAATTTGAGGGTTTATTTTCTGACTTAAAGTAATGAATTACTCTAAAAAATTGTCATGATATTGACAGATCATATATGGTGCAACATGTTCTACTAAATGGTGGTTTCCACAGCACAATCAACAAAATCCCTGCAATGTTAATGACTTGACGACTACTAGTACTACTACTACTACTTACTACGACTACTACTACTACTACTAGTACTAGTAGTAGTAGTCGTAGTAGTAGAGGACTGAAACCCAGAGGGCAGAAATCCGTTTTTGCATGGCTCATAATGGACTGCCTTGCTAACATCGTTAATATTTTATTATCATTGTAAACTATTAAAGTGCATTGTAAGACCAACTCCTGACATTCAAATTCGGAAACAGGTTGCATAACTCTTCCCACAATTTATTCCCCAAAAAGTTTTTCGTCACAATGCCTTTGCCTGATATACGTTGTTCACTCTTCTTGTGCCAGACAACTGCAAACGGCAGAAGAGTTGTGCAACACGTAATTTGACTGTGATCTTTGGAGCTTTGCGCATGCGCGATAAACTTTCAACCTGGATGCGAAGCCTGCCGGTGTGAGCGCTTAGTGGGGAGAAGCTGCTTGTTACAGCATTTGATGCTTGTTGTAAACAGAAGCTACATAACAATACGTGCTTTCACCTCAGGCTTAATCCGTCAACACTGTCTGTTGGTGAGGCTACGGAAGCGCGCGCACACCTACATGAATCACTTAAAAGTAAAAGCAGTGTCTCTGTAAAGCATTAATTTATTTATTTTTTTATGTTTATTTGACCTCACGCAGGCCAGACTGGGAGATCCGTAAGATGCCCAGGTCTGAATTACACCGTCTGGGCAAGATTTAAAACAATAAGCCCCTCCCAATGCAAAAAAATTAAACAAAACATGCAGTTAACGCATGATCAAATAGTTTACACTGTTAAAGGATTGCCAGAATTGTATTAATATGATGTTCTTATTATGTCAAAGTGTTGGAATAAATGTTAAATATTTAACTGCAAAGTAGTAATGTGTGATACTTTTTTTGCATTGAATCATACGGGGATGTTTGCTGAAATGTATTTAATGGCCCTACCAAAAAAAAACTCTGCTGTTTGCTAACAGAAATCACCTGCTGCAATAGCACTGTTTGGCTGAGGTAAAGTACTGAGCGTTTCTGTGTTTGAATCAGGGTTCAGTACAAAGAGAACAGTGTGGAGACAAAGTGGACGAACATGACATGACAAAAGGAAACACCCAACCCTACTAGTGTTAACTCTTTAGCCTGGCTGTCTTTGTTATTTTCTGTTCTGTTGGTGTGGGAGTTCAGTGAAAATCAATGACCAACCTTAAAGGAATTAGCTGTAATGAGCCACAAGCTGTAAGCAGATTTAGGGAGTGGATCTCCAGAAACTGACAGGGCCTGTCCCATAACAAAGACTCCTACAAATGTGCCAAGACATTATTGACATTTTTGACAACCTGAAAAGTCTGCAGGGCTAGACCATCTCATTTAAGTAGTAAGTCCTCTATAAGGCCGTTGTGGCCTGCATTCTTTGGAGGATACAATAAGCAGCAACACAGCTTCAATCAGCTGTCTTTAAAGTACTTTGTCAAGACTCCACAGCAGCACTCCTTCATGTTCAGGGTTGGTATAAATTCAAATATGTTCCCAGCCTTCCTCATTTGCATTCCTGCTTTATCCTGTTGACACTTCTAGGACATTCGTCAGCAGCTCTGCCTCTCCTGTTATGGTGCCAGAATAAATACCATTCCTTCATTTGGTCATGTGCTGGTCCATGAGAAGAGACTCTCACCCAAGCCTGGCCTTCCCCTCTCTCAGCAGGCTTCCTCTCCCCAGGATGGAGACAAGGATACCAACATTATCCATTATTGTTCTAGACCACCAGAACAATAATCCACTTTACCTCAGGTCAAATAGGGTCAAGTACAACTGCTTCTACATACATATATTATAAAATGTGAGAACCGGTAGCAGTTTAGACTTGAAGGGATGCTTGAACTGTTAAGTTTACATACTGAGTGCAAAGTGATGCAGCACAGCGAGCTAAAAATACACTGAACACACAGAAGTGAAACCTCATTCTGTTGTTCTCATCAAACAGCTTATTACACAAAATGTGTTGTGTTTGTTTGACTTATTGCCATGACAGTAATGGAGGCTACTTATTGTTTTTAAACAATTAAAATTCTCAAACTTGTACATCTGTTGTTAAGTAAATTTAGCAGTCTGAGCCAGGTACAAGTAAGGATTATTTTAATTATCGATTCATCTCCAGATTATTTTCTTGATTAATCAATGAGTTTTGTCTTTCAAATGTCAGGGAAATATGTCGACGACAATATCCCAGTGCCCAAGATGACATCTTTATATTTCTTGTTTTGTCCAAACAGTTAAAAAATAAGAAAATAAAAAAAGATTAACATTCACATTTGAGGCAATGATGAGAAAATATGTTGTATTTCCTCTTCAAAGTAGTGATTAATTTAAAGTGTAATAGGTACAGTTTGATCATCTGTGCATGGCTGATTGACAAGCTAGATTATGTATCATAAAGCCACAGCCAATAACACTGTGATGACGGAGATTTAGCTATTTATGCTTTTCACACTTCAGAAACAGTTTTGTCCTTATTTGCGGAGCATCCCTCGCCTGTGTGTGTGTGTGTGTGTGTGTGTGTGTTTAAGTACATCGAGTCTTTTCCAAACAAACCCTCGTATCTTCCCCAGTGGAAGATTGCCAGGGCTTAATTCTACACAACACCCTGAACACATTCTGCAGTGATCAGCCTCATGGGGGTAAAAAGAGGCATGATGTCACTTCCAGCCAATAATAATCATCCTGCATCATTGCCATCCTCCCTGTCTCTGGGTTGCCTAGCAACACCACAACTTTCCCCCCTTAAGAGCTTCTCTCCCCCGGCCCCTGGCTTTTTGTAAACCATTTGCCTTCTCTTGCGATTGTAATGGATCCAATCACCACACCAGACCCAGCATCCTTAAATGATTTCCTTGTTTCTCCACACACACACACACACACGCACGCACACGCACACGCACACACACACACACACACACACACACACACACACACGGGAATCTTTACCGAGCAGTTACTACCCCTGAATAAATACAAACAGGGATCAGGCTGTCTCGGACTGCCAAATATTATCACATATATATTATAAAATGCAGTAACTGATTGTGTCTTGCTTAAAGGATGAATCACAAAGAATCACCACAATAGGCTTGCATAGCCGAGTAGCACATATGTGCACAAAAGATTAACATTACATACAGAAACACATGTTTAAATGTGAGGTAGAGTGGGCTGCCTGTGACGGGTATGGGGACCGACATTTACACAGGCTGGTCCTCACAGGCTGGTCCTCACACTAAAAGGAAACACTCAACAGGTTATGTAACCTCTTGGATAATAGTACCGCCATGCATATCAAACATGTGTCCTTGCCTTAAGGCCAGCACTTCTGTTCCTTTAAAACAACCATCCAGCAATTTTGGACCCAAATGTTTCTGTATTTAGGCACATAGAGGGATTATGAAGTAGTGTAGCGACATACTATTATTGTTGTACGCTGTGCAATTTTTGCGTCTTGGATTTTAGGTGAAAGAGAGCATGAAAGGGATGTTACATAAAGAGATCAGCAGCCAAATTGATTTGTTTTGGCCATTGAAGACTATAGTGTTTCCAATAATCCCTTGTGAATTAAGTAACACACTCTATTCAAATTGAACCAAGAACCCCCCCATCCCCATCCCCAAAAAAGGTTAATGAATAAATACTTTTTTAAAGTTTACAACATTTCTAAGCTTTTGGAGGACCAACAAGGATATTCTAACGGAGCCAAAATACTCGGTCAGAAGTGCCTCGGAAATACCAGCTCCCACCCCATGAGAACGAAGTGTGCTAAAACTATGGTCACTTTTCGTAAAGGACAGTCCCACATTCACACTAAATTTACATAGTGATTGGCCAGTGGGGAGGAAATCCTTCTATCTCCAGTTTTTTCCCTTTTTGACACAGAAATGTATTACACTTTTCATGTGAACAATGTGTGACACTATGAATGTCTACCAGGAGAGACCGTCTGAAAATGTAAGATCATTTTTTAAACAATATACCGTCTCACCTCACTCTATGATAGCCATCTTTTTTTTAAAATAGTAATTCTATCCATCCGAAATGTTTATGTAACCATCAGGTCACCAGACAATATCCAGTCTTATGACATGACACTGATGGGTCTCCCAGCTGCAGACACATCTCTTGGGACAGCCTTGATCCAATTTGTCAGAAACATGTATAGTGTTAATAAATTGTGTCCAAACTACACAGGATTTCATGTTAGCCCGGCTAATTAATTTTTTTATGTTTTTAAATATGATTGTAATGTCAGTAAGATACATAGGTAGTCGTAATCAATACAGCCTAATGGGACAGGATGCTGAAGGCGACGTGAAACATTGAGTGTAACAGTTGCAGGATGACTACTTACGTTGTGAGTAGAGCAGTATCTGCATCTCGAGTAGGGCACAGGTGAACAGCTGAAGAACGTTTTCTACACCGAGCAGATTAAACATTTCACCAATGGGAAAGTCAAAGAGTGGCAGCTCAGATGTGCTCGGCCTCTGGCACACAACAGGCCCGTACACGCCTGAGAATTTGAGGGAACGCCCAGAGGGTGGCAGGGGCACCTCATAGAGGATGTTGTAGATGAAGCTCTCCAGCGGGAGGGGTGGGGGCTGGGGGGAAGACACAGCCTGGTAAAGCTGCTGCAGCACCTTCCTGCAGGCCTGAGGGAAGGCCATGGGTGTTATTAGGCAGATGCACTTTGACACGTACAGCGTGTCACGACTGATGTCATACGAGTTGAAGCGCTGCAGGCGGGAGATTGCTGGTGCGGCGTGGAGCACAGGACGTGTCTGGGGGTGGTGGTGTTGTCGATGGGCTTCGGGTCCCGGTGGTGAGGTGGGAGTGTGCAAGATGTCATACTGCTCTGCGTTGTGCATGTGGTAAAGAGTCTGCATGGCACTGCAGATCTGCTTACTGGTCACCTCCTCAAAGAAGGTGAGGGCAAAGCCGTAAGTCCGAGAGCCGTCCTCTCTGGTGATAATATAGGAGTGGAACTGAGGCTCTCGAGAATCAACCTGCGTCCTGAATGCCAGACCCTTTGGCATACAGAGCTGTGAGAGGATGGAGAGGAAAGGCATCAGAGGGTTGAGGAAAGGGAAAAGTGAAGGAGACATCAGACAACAGTACAACAGACCTCAAAAGGCAGTGTTATTTTACACAATTTATTTGCTTTTTTCTGAGAGTTAGACGAGAAGATCGACACCACTTTCTGACATGAGAATGGTTTCGAACAGCTAAAACTCATGGGAATGAAAGCGTATTTCCACAAAACAAAATTGTGACAGATTTGTCTTTTATAATATTGCAACACGGAAACTCATAAAACAATCAACTTAATTTGCATTTATCATTTTCAATAGAAATAAAATGTGCAATAAGAGTTATTCTGTCTGTATAAATAATATTTAAGTTATTGTGGATACTTTACTGTTTTTTGTATAAATATTTTGTATTGCTTATTTGCAATACTTGTTTTGATCTTGTTTCTTTTTACTATGTCTGTTGTGAGCAATATACCCTATACTGCTGTAAATTGTGTAAATGTACTTGCTGCAGGACTAATAAAGGATTATCTTATATCAAGATTAAATGGAAAAACATTCATATTACTTTTGTAAAGCTGATTTCAAGCCTATCTCCCAGCCATGCCATTATTCGTAAAAGATATGATGGTAATAATATATCTGTGTAGAGATTATACCATGCCCACTGCATCCTGGTCAAATGGATTCCACTCGACATTGTCTGGATAATGTGCCAGGACTTTGGATTTAAAGGTTCTCCGTAATGGACTCTGCTCAAAATTCTCACCTGAAAGTGAAACAAAACAGAGAGAGAAAAACAAAAGAAAAAAGGAGACAAACAGTTAGCACAGGTTTCCTGGTGAAGATGGAGACGCAGAAGAACAATTTGATCAGAAGCAGGTTAAAAGGGCCAGGAGCAACTCCAGAGAAAAGAGCAAGTCAGCATATTGGTCTTGAAAGGAAGATTGTATTGCACTATATAAAGCTGTCATCTGCACCTAACAAAATAAAATATTCAAAAAAGGAAGCATCTTATACTTCAAAATAGATGATTTACTTTATGAATCGTAATGCTTTCTGACAGCTTTTATGGCAATACAATGGAACACACAAAACAACCAATCATAGAATGCTTAAAAAAAATAAAAAAAGAGTTGATTTGAACCTGGAATAAAGCAGAAGTGAAGCACACACCAAGGCAGTACTGAGAAGTCATTCAAGTGTAGGGGGAGAGTAAACACTGGCCAAGCAATGCCAGCGCAGGCAGCACTGGATATTTGTGTGTGTGTGTGTGTGTGTGTGTGTGTGTGTGTGTGTGTGTGTGTGTGTGTGTGAGTGTGAGAGAGAGAAACAGAAGCGGTGATTGTCAAACATCAGCTCATTGTTCAGCTGCTGCTGAAGGATGCGAGGGAGGAGGAAACAAGAAAAAATAGGGAGCGCAAAAAAGAAAGCCCCCACACCTATGCAGAAAATAACTGAGAAATTCAAAATTTAAAATAACATAAAGGGATTGTGAATAAAAAAAAAGATTAAAAAAAAAGGTGTGCTAGGTTGAATGTTGAAGGGTTAAAGCTGAGCAAAGGTTAAGAGGGGGAGGAGTGTGTGTAGTGGGAGGGTTACCTTCATTTTCCCCCGCCAAATTTCCTCTGGCCCCATCTCTGAATTTAGTAGCCTCTATATACTGGCATAAAGCTACACAACAAATAAAACAAAAAATGTAATTAAAAGCCTGCTTCTGGATGGTTACAGCATCACCTCTCAGTCTGTGCAGACACATCCTGACAGCCACCTGCTCTGAGAGCAAGCTGCCCACAGACGCACACATTTGTGCGCCTCTGTCAGGTGGGTATGCTGACTCAAGTCAGGCTGTAGGGTCACGATACAGCATTTATGCGTGTTGTAGTTTCCGCTTCTTCTGGAGATCATGCAAATCCATACTGCTCCGATATGGATCATATTCTCACCACAGAGTCCACAGCCATGCGATCAGCTGTGTGATGCTGCATAGTGACGCTTGGAGCTAAATGATAATGTCTGCATGCACACATGCCCACAACGATAACGCAATCATGCAGATTTGAACAGGAATAATGTTGAGCATGTTCGCATCTTAGTTAAAACATTAGTAACATTTGCGAAGTAGCACTAAACAGTGAGTACAGATGAGGCTAAAGGGAAAGTCATGAGTGTTGCAGGCAGTAGATCGGAATTACTGAACATTTATTTAAAATTCACCTATTTGTTATCGTTCTTTTGTGCCACAGACAGACAGAGGGGAAGGAAATGAGAAACTTACACCATCTTGGATTTAGTCGTTTTATGGGATTTCTTACTCATATTTCATGATTTTTAAAAAGATGGTATGTAGAGCATCATTTTTAGAAAGGAATAATGTGACATATCAATACATTTTCAATATTTTGCCCTTTTGAGAAAACGCTTCTCAAGCTGTGGCAAATCAGTAAAAGATGTGTATCCCATCACTAGACAGTCATGAGGTTTACTGAATGAATGGCTGCTCTTGTGTTGCAGACTGACCCGAGCTGGGCCAAATTATCTAACATTTTACATAAAAACCAGCCTTTATGCAACCGAGCAATGCTTTTTGCTGTTCCTTCTCCATGCATGACATTTACCAAACACCAATGAAACAGCCCTGCTAGCAAAAACACATTCATGCAGCATATCAAAGCAAAATGGGAGCTGAGTAACACAGGACATCGACTCTTTTCTTCCCTGATGATTACATTAAGTCTCACTTTTGCTTGAACAAGACAAAATATTACATTTTTAAAAGCATTTATTGAGAATTTGAAGTAAAGAGTTTTACTTTCATAAACAGGTTACAAGGGATGGGGAAAGTATTATCCAGTTCCTTATTATTTTTTTGACATTATTTAACTAGGATGGCTCCAGAATGTTTATAAACTCTGTCCGGATGAAGTCACGTATTGCAGTGAAGTAAGGATACAGGTTGTTTTACTAAACCAACAAACAATAATTTCAAAGTAATCACATGTTTAAGTATTATAGCAACAGGTAATTTCAATTTACATAAATCTGCACACAGTAAACTCTAAACTACCACATGAAAGTCTGTTGATTGTTGAAATCATACAGTAATTATCCCAGCATTTGTCAGCAGCACATTTCAAGAAAAAAGCACTAAATATAAGGAAAGCTTTGCCTTGTTTTAAGAAGCCTACATCTATGTAAATTTACAAAACGATAAGAATATAAATTAACAAAAAGGTGTCCTTTATGGTGTCGCTCAAGACGACGTGATTATGTTTCTGAAAAAACAAAAGACTACACGACGCTAAGGTTTGTCACCTTCTTTTCAACTGCCGATTACATGTACAACAATTATTGGTTACTTTAAGAAATGTTGTGTTTGGTGCGCATATATATATATATATATATATATATATATATATATATATATATATATATATATATATATATATATATATATATATATATATATATATATAGACGAGTGTCGTCCCGAGGCGAGGCAGCTACTATGTAATTAGCACTAATTATCAGGTGAAGATGTTAGTTTAAAGAAGTAGCACCTGTGCAGCCTGAGCGGAAACAGCTGTGACCGTCGAGCGCAGGGATAGCTGCTGAGCATATAAAACACTCGTCTAAATGAGCACCAACAAACTCGACAGTGATTGAAAACATGATTGGATCTGTCACTTTGCAACCAAATGGCCGGTGACGTGTTGAGCGCGTGGACCGGTAGTTGTGGGAGGAGAGCGTCAAGCAGCTCTGGCTCCTCACCACTTTCCCTCATCCTGTAAGCCAGGGACCACCCACAGCTCTGCACCCCTCCTGTGCTCATACACCCTCACAGCTACTGTTGCTCAGCCCACCAGGCGCACACATAAACAGACGTACCTCTCCGACTAAAAATCTACACTAGCACGACTCGACCGCCCGCAGCTGAATGCGGTGAAGGCGCCGCTAATGCTTCAAAACATCTCAGCAGCAATGACATCAACGCTTATTCTCCCAGAGGATCCAGAGGACCCAGCACTGACAGGACAAAATAGCTCACTCTCGGCTTCAACTCACAGCCTTCACGGCTTGCACTCCCAATAGAAACAATGGGGTTTCTTTTTCAATAGGAAGGATAGCAAAAGCGAAAGGATAACAAATACTTTCTTCAATATTTGTTTTTTCGGTACAGTGGAGGAAAGGTTTCTGAACGGGCACTTTACTGAAAAGTGGCAGGCTGACGTCGCTGTCTTTCCCCATTCATTAGCGGGATATCATTTGCAAGCCGGCTGCCAAAAATACTAGCTTTCAGGTTCAGGACAAAAATGTGTTTATGTAACTATATCATGTAGCTATAGTATAATTCATTCAAAATGCAAATAAGAAATCATCTCGGAAATTATTTTCTTGCCAAAGAACCTGCTACAAAACACCAAGAATAACAAAGGAAAACGTTTAAGATCAATAGTATTCTTTGGTTGCAAAGCAGATGCGCTGTATATTGATATTACTTATATTCGGACAAACCAATATCTACAGCTAAAGGGAGAGTGTATGTGGCTGCCTCCAGAAAAAGTGCTGCACACAGAGTCTTCTTTTTAAGCTCTGTGCAAAAAAAGTGTTATGTTATTACTGTTGCTTCCCCACTACCACTCGAAGGCCGACAGGTTAAAAAACTATAAAACCCATAAGTCTCGTCCACCATTGCTATTGAGAAGGAGCCAGTGACACCGAATCTAAAAGTAAACTGATTAAAGCTGCAGATCTTACACCTTAATCCTGAGCTTCCATCACTGTCAGTCATTACATCATTAGTTAGAGCCCTATGAGCCACAACTTTCTCCGAGCCTATTCATGGTCATGGTAATCATTCTGTGTGTAAAGATCAAGAAACACTGCACCCGCAAAGCCCTGTGAACTTTGTAATGAATCTTTAAACTGCATTTAAAATGTCCCCGATACATTTTCAAGCAGATTTTTTAAGTACTTACAGGAGAGCCTTTATTGGCCTGTAAATAAACAACCTCGTGAAAATATGCCCACATTATGCACTTGAAGCCAGCTTCAGCCATACAACCTCATTTGTTTGCTGAGCAGGATTGGGGGAGAGAGGCTGCCTGGGAAATTCTAAAGGAAATTTAGCATTTGAATAAGTGGAGCCTGTGTGCGAGTGTACTTATGTCTCTCAGCTGCCTGTGTTTCCAGGGTTATACATATGCTAATCAGAACCTCGCTGTGCTGGCAAACCATGTGCTAAAAGAAAGTTTTGGTCGTTTCTTTGTGTTTTACTGTACATGAATCACAATTGCATCATATTAAAAATTAAGAACACAATATAGTTTTGTTACATAACTAGATTACCAAAACACGAGAGGTTGATTTGGATGATTACAATAATGTATATGTGAGTACGGCCCCTAAAATATCATCCTTATAAAAAAAATTTAAGATGGCATGTTTTTATTAACAAAACGTTTGACTAGTCTTTTAATTACAGCCAAGGCAAGCTTTTGTATATTTTATAGGTACAGTTATGTACTAATCTACCCACACATGAAAGATATCTGAAAGTCTCCTGTGTTAACAAACATTTAAAGTATTGTGTGAAAAAGAACATGAACCCACTAAAACTAAAAAAACAGAAGAAATACTCATCACAAGTACAGATTAATTTATGCACAAAGAAATCACTTTATCTAACAGTTAATAATGATGCAAAAGAAGTTTGAGGTATAGCAGACATTGAGCTGACATTATCATAATGTAACCTGCAACAATGGAAGTTCCACACCATTTCCTCTCTCGACAACTTAAACTGAAAGTCAATAAGGGCAAGCCCCTAACCTCTTTCTCTAGTAAACAGCAGCAACGTGCAGTAAGTAGGACAGCGGCAGGGAAGTTTGACCACATTGCCTCAGTTTCTGTGCAAGCTTTGAACTGGGTGCGTTTTTGTCTTGTCAGAAAGACCTCAAAGAACCATGATCACACCCTCGAAGGCAGAGTATAATAAAATATGAAAATATCTCGTTCAATGCTATTGGAGCCATTTGAAAGATGAGAGGGGAAGACAATCAACAGGACATTTTATAAAAACCAAACATTTCCCTGAATAAATTAAAAAAATAGGTTTATTTATTTGTCTTTTGCAACAACAACAAAAACATAAGCTCAAGCTGTCAAAAAAGCAAGAAGTTGCCTTCTTCCTTTTGCTGCCACTCATTGCACAAAGCCACATTTTGAAGAAAGATAATCATACACTATGTTTTTCTCTCTTACTGATGCAAGGCTGACATTTTTAGAAGTATTCACTCTCTTTAACATCTTCAAAAAGCTTACTTAAGTGTTGAGATGGACTTCGACTGGTTAACTACATACATCTGTGCTCAGAACAGAACAGAGCATGTTCTTGAACTTCTATTCATTTTGTGAATTTTGAATACATTTGAACTTAACTTGTAAAAAAAAAAAAAACTGATTAAAAAGAATGTTAAAAAAGAAAAAAGGAAGTAAAGGGCTTGAGTCTCTAAGACCTAAAATGATTCATTGCTATGTTATTTACTCAAAGGAGGAAATAACTTTCTTTCAACCACAGCTAAGTCTACAAGTGTCTCACTACTTCCCTCGCTACAGTAAATCACACTTAAAATAGGGATTAAAACAGACTATTCTCTGAACAGCAGTTGCAGAAGAACCTCCCCCCCCAACATTAGTAAAAAACAAATCAGTAAAAATGCCCTCATAATTGAACTGTTGTCTAAAACAGAGTAGTGACCCGGTCAGGAAGAGCTTACACCTTTACACTCACAACAGGCTTTAGGCTTATTATTGTGAGTAGATTTGCACTTGAATAGTTTGCCTGGCTGCAGCTTCTCGACCATCAATAAGAACAAGTATTTATAGTTATTCTTCTTAAAGTGAAATACACAACATTTGAATTTAAAGGCAATGACGAGTATATCACTTGAGTTGAACTATATTATGTCTTTGTTGACCAGTTTTTCCTGAGGATATGAGTTAGCAGTCGGGGCTGCTGTTCGAAACCCTGACATTATTTGGTCGGGGAAATATGTTGGAGTTGCTAGATATTTACATGCACCTAAAAGATTGCCAGTGTCAAAAGCCCAAAAACTATTATTTAGCAAATCAACTCCCACCTCTAGCAATATCTTAGATCGATATTGATTTACAAGATGGTAAATAGAGTCTCCAACACTAAGCGGGGATAAAGTCTTCTGTCGGATCATAAGTGCCTGACATCACCGTGGACTTCCCTCAGAAAATCAAAGTTAACCGAGTCATCGCAATCCTTAAAACACAGGCAGGACCAAATACTTTATCATTTGTTATATCTAAAGTTATATGGATATAATCATCTCTCAGAGTATATGTGATTTTTATATTGAAATATCAATATATATCATGGTAAAGTAAATTACTTAAACACATGGCATATAAAGAAAGAGGATCATATTGATATAAACTCGTACTAAAATAAAGAGTTTCCTCAATGACAAACCCAGAAATATTAAAAGGGATAACATTATAGTCAACTGTATGACAAAATGTCTAAAAATAGACACATTCATATAGCCTGGTTTGCATTGTCATATTGGCTGATTCTCTCTCTCTCTCTCTGACAGAAGAATCACACTAGATCCAGGTGTGTCAAAGCATATTGTGCTCTTTGTAAGGTCAATTAATGTTTAAACTATTTATATTTATTTGTGAAGAGAAGGGTGTGCCTTGGAAGGAGGTTCCTTGAGGAGGATGCTCGCATGCACGATGTGGCTCTCTGGTGGATGATCAGGATGTTAGGGGTCGATGGGGGGCTACACATGCCCCCCAAGGGCATCTGTTAATGCGCCCATGTGTATCGCTACCTGACCTCCTCTAAATAACCCGGTGACAGTTGGATCCACTGTGCCAACGTCCTCGGGTGAAATTACATTATATCCGTGTTACACATAATCAAACAACGCCAATGTGTGAATGCACTACAGAAAAGTGTTACTCCCATTAGATATGCATCACTGCGCAGAATCAATATCAACACATTTTAAACAGTATACAAATGCATGGGAGGAGGAGAGGGGCCAGGAATTAATGTCAGCGCGGTAAAGAGAGCCAACAGTAATCCTCCTCATCGAGCAGCATCTAATACGTTACCGGGCGGAGAGGAGGCGAGCTAGGCCCGGACGCTGTGTCCACAGCCGACGTTAACAACCGATATTAGACGACACACGGTTAAATAAACGACAGGCGCGTTCATAAACAGTAACGGCGTATTATTAACGCTGACATTACATTATAACATTATAACACCCCTTCCTTCCTTCCGTATTTGCTCCAGCATCAACCCCGACATTTACCCAAAGGCTAAATTGCTTACCGGACAGTTCGTCGGGTTCCAGCCCGCTTTCGGTGTCGAGTCCGCAGACCACAAAGTAGTCTGCGAACCGGCAAGAACCGGAGCTGAAGCCGGTGGTCATTTTGAGACTGGCCCGATGATATCTTTATCCCCCCAACAGGGAGCATATTAAAGGGACTCAGAGAAGTGCTTTCTCTCTGCCATCACGGTGCTACGTTACTGCAAAGCTCGGAAATCAGTACCAACACCAAGCTGGCCTGTTCGTTAACAGCAACGGCTGTGATACTTCCGCCCGGAATCCTTCACAATAAAACGTCGTTTACGCAATAGACGAGAAACTTTCCTACCGAACCACAAAAAGTACTGCCTTTGGCCTCTATTATTATTGAATATGTGTTTTTTCCATCTGTGCGTAGCTTTAAAATATATCCATAATAAAATATAACAAGTACAAGTGTATATATAAAAGGATTGGTATTGTATGTATACCTATTCTGAACATAATATATACGATTCAAGGATAATGTGTTGTCATTATGCAACACAGGGATGCTCACCGAAATGCCCTTGTATCCAATTTGCGACATGACAAAAACAGTAAAAGCAGCAACAACAAAAACGTCAAGAAAACATTGTCCATTAACTTGGACAATATTTGAGCACCAAGCATCGGTGATGTAAATACATAGTCCTCGTCCCACTGGAGTCCTGCACTTTATATCCACCAATCAAGTGCAGCTTCATTTAGGATGACCGATTAAGGTCTCTCTTAAGATGTCGGCACAGGCGTCACCGACAACTCTTCACTAGGTTCGCGTGAAGTCTTATTTCATCCATTATATTTGTCTGCCACCATTCGTCAGACTTGCATATTCTGCCATATTTATACCATTAATGATATTTTGAGTCTGACCTCTGAACAATATCCATGTGATGTAATAAATAATAACATAATATTTCATCCAACTTTTGAAGTTGAGAAAATTGTCTTATTTTGTAGGAAGTATTCATTACTTCCGACTTCGTTCGAGCTACACTTTACACATCCATAGAAATCAGAGCGTTGCAGTCGAAATGCATTGTGGTCCATCAACACCACAACAGCTGTAATCATCTGCCTTGAAACCGAACATTAACACAATTATGAACCTGACAGAGATGTAATCTTAACCTGCTCGGCAGCTAGTACAGAGTTATGATGATGGAGTGACTGTATTTGTATATCTTTGTTTTGAAGCAATTAAATAGTGATACCTTAATGTTGAAGAAATCTAGTAACACACACACATTTTGACAAACAGTAAAACTATATATTGTTTCATTATTAGTCAACACATTTTCAAGACTATATCAAATTACTATTGAATATTATGTAAAATTCCCCTAAACTAATTCATGTTGGTAAAACAATGAACGATATCACTTAGCAGTTATGTTACAATATCACCACCTGGTGTCACAAAATCTCACTCTTTTGTCAGACTTAATATGAATAAAACATATGATTTGTTATGGATAAATAAACACACTGAAATGCTGGTGTGAATTGTTTTCTTTGGACTATACAGACAAATGCCATTTTCTGTCATTGAAGTTTGATGCAGATTCTGTGCTCCGACAAAGCAAAAGAAAGGCCAGACTATTTTCAAGCCTAATCCATAATTATTGGAGAAAAAAAAATCAAAATTAAAATAATCTAAGAAATTGTATGTTCATCATTAAAGAACTAATTTCATAGCTTTGAGTCCACAAAGGGCTATTACACTTTTAGAAGGCTGCCCCGCTGGAGCATGATCAAACATGCAACCTTTAGAGATAATGCTCAAAACTCAATTATATTCTGTGAAGATCATTTTTTAATAATTCAATAAATATAAAAGAAAAAAACAGATTAGATAGGATAGAAATGTGCAATCTGTAAACACTTCATATTGCAATAAACCACTTCCCAGTTAAAAATAATACTGCTTTTAGAAATGTTAACAGAGGAATACAGTCATCTTACTAGATCTTTGATGGGGTGAAAAGACAAAAAATACATATATTTCCAGTTTAAATAGGGTGAAGTTTAGAATAAGATTAGGTTTAAATTGTGTAGAAAATAGAGAAAAAAATGAGTATTCAAATCTAGCATCTTCCATGTCTTGTCAAGTTCAGCATTAAGGAGAACATCAAAGAAGTTAATCAATCAAGTTCCTATTTAAGTATTGAGACAAAAAAAAAAGATTGTTTCGGAGCAATTTATAGTATTTATCACTTAATTTAAACACCTTGGTGAAGATGCATTTTTCCAGACAACAATGTACCTCAATTGTACAAATGCCCCTCTCAAATAAACCAGTACGAACCAAAATAACAACCTAACAGTCTTTGAAAGTAGTAACGTTCTGCCATAAAAAGAACCAGTTATGGTTTACAGACATTTATGTTCATGTATCCGTGTTTAAGGGGTTAATAATCTTATAGTACAGGAAGTCTGCTAAATTTAGATATTGAAATAATCAGCAAATCGCAAAATGCACCAATCCAACTGCTTCTAAGGATTGTGATATTTTAAGAGAATAGTGAATCAAATAAATTACCTGCACGTACATATACTGCATCAAAGTTTCTAGTAACCACCCAGAACGTGTTTAATTAGCAGCAATAAGTTACCTTGGTAAAATGGGAAAAAATAAAACTATAATGATAATCTTAAAGAAAAACTCACTTTCATTGCACAGAACACAAACATTGCCATCCATTAAACAATAATCGGACACTAAAAACAGAAATCAGGCATCAGTGCATTTCACCTGGCAAAGAATGGAAGCAGTAAAAAGCTAGGTAAGGCTTGGATACCTCAGTGTGTTGGCTATCTTGAGGGCACTAGTGTATCGTCCATAGTAACATCTCCATTTCTATACTAGCATGGCAAACAATATTACTGGGTGGGGATGAGCCCATATCGATCATTACCAGATGCAAACCGTAAGATGATGAGGATGATTCTATTCAGCCTTTAAACTTT
This sequence comes from Clinocottus analis, assembly GCF_023055335.1. NCBI lineage: Eukaryota > Metazoa > Chordata > Actinopteri > Perciformes > Cottidae > Clinocottus > Clinocottus analis. The sequence goes on from NW_027176076.1 coordinate 675,540, forward strand.
TTTGAGCTGCATACATCTCACCCCACATAAATCAGTTGTTTTGATCGTCTTTGTTCACTTCTTAATTACAAATTGGGATTCTTAAGTTCAGCATCCTACAAATTGAAGACACTGTTAGGAAATATTACATCATCTTAGTTTGTTCACTATAAGTTACAGTGGCTACACATATGGAGAGAAACTGCTAAAAATGTATGTGGCGGCGGGTGCCGGCACATTTCAAGGAAGAACGTAGGATCTCACACATGTCAACAATATCAATAATCAAATTATTGTTGTCCACAGTTTCATTCTTTCCTCACAGCATGCTTGCAACAGCAAGCACCAGTAAATCCACTTTCAAAATTTGCGTGACAGTTATTGCGCTGTTGGTACACTTCATTGGGTAAAATTAAACACAAGCGTGTTAAGATAAATATCAAAATAGGAGTGTAAGTTGAAGATGCTAAAAACAGGATGCAGAAAATTGATTAGCTGTTGACAAAACAAATGTAATGGCAAAAGTGGTTTCAGTCCAAAAAAACAAACTTATGTTCGCACCAGCATCAACAAGGTACTGATTACCATGTTTCCCTCCCTCCTCCAATTTCTAGCAAGAAAAGAGAAACCAGAACTATGAGTTTTACTCCAACATCCTACCTGTAGCACCTTTAATATCAGTCATAAAATAATGAGCAGAGCCTTATCTTATTGAAAAGCAGTGCCACAATCAAAACATAATTCACAGTTGTGCAAGCGGAGGCTAGTTTACAGGCAACATCAGAAACCCCACTCCACCACTACTGCATGCATGTTGTGGTCAATGGGTGCTTGTTGGGCCAGTGGTCAGACTCTCCCAACTAAATCTGAGATCTGTCTGAGATGGAGGCACAGCAACTTGAGTGACAGCTTTATGTTCGTGAGCCGAGGGAAAGGGGCTGCCGGGATCACCCAGCAGATTAGGTGCTGAGGTGTTTAACGTTCTACTCCAGTTTCTTCTGTAGCTTTTTCTGGAAGCAGACAGGCAAGATAGAGAGCACAGCAAGTACACCAAGCACAGCCAGAGAGTTCCAGGACACAGCCTCGCCAGCTGTGGTCAGTTTGTACAGTGTTGTCCCGGCGTTGATCGCCACAAAGGATGGCGGCGCCACTCCTGTAAATCATCCAGGGTGAATACAGGTGAGTCAAAGAAAACTAAACATACCTAAATATGTTATAAAAATATTTGTTCAAATAAAAAATAAAATAAAAACATGTCTAAATATGGTATCGACAGACAGAAGAAGTAGAAGAACAGTCTTACCAAGAAAGGTACCGATGAAGAAAACCCCCAAAGGCACATTGATGACGGGTGAGGTGATGTTGATGAACCAGTTGGGAAGAAATGGGGTTATCCTCAGGAAAATGATGTAATTGATTAAATGATCTCGATGTTTTTCAATCTGTCAGCAAAGAGTCATAAGCAGAATGTTTTGTAAGTAACCTAAATTACCAGCGGTTCCCATCTGTGAATTTTTATAACGATCAGTGTATATTGACAATATGGGAACATTTGTTGAAAGAGCTATTTAGATAACAGTTATATACCATTTTACAAGACCAGTATTACATTGTTGGTAAATCCAACTTTAGCCTTCAGAGTTCCCTTAAAGCTAAATTAACAGCATTCATACAAGGTAAATAAATAGAAAACACAAAATTGTTCTTACAAATATAACTTCTATTCAAAGTATAAAATCAGTTATTAGACTTTTACCTGCTGGGACCATTTCTGTGCTCTCTCTGTGAGATATTTGTAGACAATGGGTCTGCCCACCAGATATGATAGCATATAGCAAAAGGAAGCACCAAGGCCAGAGCACTGCCAACCGAAAAAACACATGTAAGAAAACATAAATTCAAGCTCTTCAAATACACCAAAATCAAGACATCTTCACATGGCATTTGTTTTAAATAGGGCTGGGCAAAGATGAACAAATTTAACTGATTAATCGCATGTTTTTTTTGCAATTTATCGCATTATGGGTCAAATTCAATAATGAAGTAAAAACTAGTGTATTGCACGCTTCTATTTTAAAGTAATGTTATAAGAAGAATATAACAGCACTCTGGAGCAACAGCAAGTTAACATACATACATACATATATAGTTTATAAATCTATTTTCTGAACAGGTACTGTTCAGTAGTTAGGAGTAAGTCACTCCTTCTTTGGTCCATGTTCAGTCTGTTGCTTACATTAAAGATGTACGTTAAAGACCAGCAATTGATTCACTTTATACAAAAGCAATAAGTGCTTTTCATGTTTACCAGTTCAGTTCAGTTTTTCTTCCTCAATGAAAAAAGTCCAGCCTGTGTTGGCTTGAACAAGTGCACTGAACATCTTGTGATGTGTGTAAGGTTCTCCTCTTTGAGAGAAAAGTAAAGATCCAGAAGTGATACTGACTTAAAGTGCTCTGCCATGGTGGATCAGATTGCGGGGTTAGGAGCTTTGCGCATGCACGATTAACTTCCAATCTGGACGCGGAGCCTGCCGGTAGACTGACCGCCTGTGAGAGCTTTGTAAGGCGAAGTGGCTGGTTGCAACACTCGCTGCTCATTGAGAACAGAAGCTACATAACAATACGTGCTTTCACGTCAGACTCAATTAGTCAACACTGCCTGTCGGTGAGGCTACGGAAGCGTACCTACATAAATCGCCTTCAAAGTAAAAGTAGTGTCGCCGTATTGCATTTATAGCGTGCATCTTATTTATTTATTTTTCATGTTTGATTAACCTCACGCAGGCCAGACTGGGAGAACCGTAAGACGTTCAGGTTTTCTGGAGAGATTTAAAGCAATAAGCCCCTCCCAACGCAAAAAACAAATGTGCAAAAAAACCACATGAAACTAACACATGATCAAATAGTTAACGCATAATCAAATAGTTAACGCCGTTAAATGATTGCCAGATTAACGCTGCGTTAACGCTTTAATCTGCCCAGCCTTAGTTTTAAATTTAAACATTTTATACCGTCCTTCCATACTCACCAAGCAGACTAAGAAAAGAGCCAAAGGGAAAGGGTAAAGATATCCAGACAAGATGCTGAGGAAAATGGATCCAGGGATCGCAAATGTCTGGAGGCTGACGAAAGCGTTAAGGTACTTTGCAACAACATACAGTGAACACTCGGGCATAATAGACAATTAATAATAAATACATTTAAAAGCATATTCCTCTCAGCCCAATAACCTGCTGATTGTTCTGGAAAGAAAACAGTACTTCTTCGAAATGTTTAGCATTTCACCAGCTAGTTCTCCACCATATTGTCTTCCTCTTGTCAGTCCTAATGAAAAGGTCAACTGAACTGAAAATTTTTGTTTAAAATTGTATTTGATTTGACTGTCTGCACTTCCAAGCCAAATACATTTATTTACATGGAATGAGACTTGGCGCCATGGTTTTATTATCTTGAATTGTTTTAGCACATTCTGAGCCTATCATTATTTACACTTACATGAAGAATTACAGACCATTTCGATCTGATTCTGAGTGTCATTGTTGACGACATGTAGCTTGATGAGTTTGTAACCCCAAATATGGTGATACTTTGTGAGAACAGCCTAGTGGAAAACACAAGAACCACAAATTATTTTGGAAAATCTGCTAAAGTGTTTTCAAAATGTTTTTCGTACACTTCTGACCCCAGTTATCAACAAGTTTATTAAGTTGTTATCACTTTAACTCGTTTCTGGAAGGCAGTTCTGAAAACTCCCCAAGAAGGTAAGTTAAGATTGGTAGGTTGATAGATATCCAAGGATACAAAATATATGTCGCAAAGTAGGCCACCAACACTTGGGAGTAGTATGTGTCTTTGTATTTGGACAGCACAGTTCCCAAAGCTTTGGCATCATCCATGTCTTTAGGGATCTTGATTTTCTCCATTTCATCACTGGAAAAAAATTAAAAACATCACACATTTATCATGAACATATGTTTGTTTTCATCAAAATACAATCCATAACAAAACTTGATTGCTCAAAATGCTAAAGTCACCTCTGGATTTTGCGCATCATGTCAAAATGAGTAGCTCAGTTTGACCTTTTCTTGGTATAGAAATACTACCCAAATCAGGCAATGCATGCAACCTAAGGAAAAGTCACCCTTCCACTATCGTTACCTTTACCTACCTAAGTCTGTCTTCACTAGCTTAACTCTGAATACTCCATACCTAAAGAAACATCAACATTATGAAGAACCCGACACTGCACCAGGGCTGAGTTTTTTGTTAGGTGACCTGTTAACTTCAGGATTTCCCCAAATCATTAACTTTTTTACTGAAATTACATTCCTACAAACATTAATCTCAGTGAAGGACATTAAGTATTTGAAATTCAAGGCTGAAAAAAAGCCTAAAAGTTAAATAGCTATAACTTTGTGATTATGTTTAGGCCAGCAGAGAAGTCCGTGCCGGCCCTGACGGCCCGCCACTGCTAGACAGTAACTAATAATTATTTGTGAATATGAAACCAGTCTTCACTTCCAGGGATGTACATTGCTCTTTGGATTATTATACTTGGTCAACCGTGTGTGGGTGGAGAGATAACTTACTCAGGGAGCTCTGGGAAGTTCCTGTAGACCAGGTACATGACTGAGGCAGCGCAGGTGAAGATAGAAACCAGAATCAGGAGAGACATCCGTGCGGAGCCCCCTTCAATATGTTGAGCATCTGTTACGGGAAATATAACTTATTTACCATATCAATCAAGACGTTACTTTCAAACAGACAGACTAGCTACCATGGAGCCTTGTGTAATTTGCTCATGAGTTTTGCATCACTTGTTCAAGCGCCTTCAGGGAACTGCACTTCCCCCCCTTGAGACAGACTCATGCAGTTTCTGAGCTGGTCTGTTGACTCACACTCATTGAAGACTTTTAAGGAAAGGGACAACTGTAACAATAGTTTATTTCATGTGTCAGATTAATTAAGTGCATTTGCTTGATAATTGTACTTCAGTACAGTTTTTAGGGACTTCTACTTTAATTGAGTATTTCCCTTCCCCAAAATTTGGCAGTGGCAAAAAGTACTTTTTACTCCACTACATCTGACACCTGTAGTTACACATTAGGAAATTACACACAGAACATACACAATGTATAAATATGGCGCATAGTTTAAGATTAACAGTGTATAAATTGGTTCAAATTACTACAATAACATGCTTCTCACACATTAATGTAGCAGACACAATAATACAAATTATGATAACCATAACGGCAAATGTAAATATAAAATGTTAAAAAAGAGCATATTTGTGCAACAATCAAAGGGCCTACTTTTCCGCAGAGTACATTTTTGTATGATTATGTCAGTACATCTGAATAAACGTGGTAAAACCAAGGATTCTTCACAGTGATGTATTGTTACGGAAAGACGTAAAGAGGACCTGAATACTTCCCCCACCGCCACTTGGATGGTCTTTGTTAATGAAACGTCTAACGTTAGCCTGACTTATAAAAAAATATTTTACTCTCTGTTTAATATTGGGGACAACTAAATCATATCCAGTACTAACATGTAATTACATGGCGTGTAGTAAGCTAACGTAACTCCAACAGGAAACCATTAGGTTTATTAAGCTAGCCATCGAAGTCGTCGTCTGCTAATTAGCTGACTGGCAGTTGACCACTTTACGGCAGACAGCCGCTTAACGCGACTGACCGCAAAGCAGAAATAAGGTAGCAAAGTTCGTTGCTCAATATGGATCATTACATTCGTTTTGCTTTGCATTCGTCTTACCAGTGAGCCAACAGAACCAGAACCCACCTTTCAGCGCTTGTGTGTCGCTCGTAGCCGCCTTCAACTCCTCTGGTGCTGAAGACAAACCGTCGTTCTCTCGTCTTTCCTTCCGCTTCTTGGCCATTTTCCGAAGATAGCTAGGTCAGCCCGGGTACCGGTGTGTGTGCAACCGCAACAGCCGGTTGGGTAGAGTGACACCGGTGGGGTGACAGCCCGCTGACACGTTACACACATCGACCTTTAACCTCCGCGTCACAACACAACACCCGGCATCATTCGCCGCAGCGCCCCCAGCAGACAAAAGGCGCCTCTGCGTACTACACGCGCTCGGACTGGAACTCAGTGCATTGCAAATCACAGAAAGTAGTGACTGACCTGTAATTGCTGCTTCTCCCGTTTCACGTATTTTAAATGTCGGACGACATTTAGTAAGCTCCATTTTTCCTCACAGCTTAAGTTACTAACATAATTATTCTCGTAAATTAATTTCGAGGCAAACCAAAATACACATTTGACCTTTAATTGACAAGTCAGGTGTTTCAGAAGTGTATAGTCAGATTAAACTCATAACTCTTGTGGGCCCCAGAGCAAAATTCAACAGGGAGGAGGTCTCTATTAACCAGTGTTCCTCCAATTCTATACGCAATGCGTTTTTCTATTTTACAATATGAGAATAGCCAAGTGTGAAACTAATCAACACAAGTGTTTGAGAAATACAGGCAATAAGAACAAAAGTCAAAACTATACTTTTACTCATCCGGGACCCACGTTTAGTGAATAAATATCTTCTTTCAGGCATTATGACAGTGGTTATTGTCATAGTGGAGCATAATCCCAGCGCCCAAAGCAAGTAAATGGTATTCTGCCATTGTTTACATGTGTGCTTATCATACAAAAATGTTAAAAGTGTCTTCTCGAAGAGAAGAGAAAGACCTTTGGAAAACGGTTCTAAATTGCAGCAATGTTGTATCATCTGTGTCCAGTGCCAGTTATGTCTTTCTACCAATGTTGGACAACTCTGTGGGCCACTCTTCTGACACAAAGGAAATGTTACAATCAGCTGTCAAAATTATTCTTTGATTATAGGTTTGCTTCCGAGCTGCTCTGTGGCGTACCAAAACATCTAAAGTAGGAAAATACATAAACCTGGATAAGGAAACACTTGAGGTCATGGAATCCCATAGCTTTTTTTTTTTTTTTTAATATGTTGTTGAATATATAGATGGGTCATCCATACACCAACCAAAAGCTTGAGACCTTCACGATAAGTCCAATTGTACATGCTTCAATGATGTATTCAATTGTACTTTCAGTGCTCACAAACATGTCCTGTAGCCAAACTGAACACCAAGAGCATTCTCTTTTTTTTTTTCCTGAAATCAATAGTTTCCGAGTTGCTCACTGATCCACTCTGTAACCAGATGCTTGACAACCAGCCATTACAGAAGTCGCTTGCAAAGTAACAAAGTTACAGCTGTTAATCATTTTTAAATAGTCTTCAATTAAAAAATTTGCAGTCTGATACAGAAGGCTAGGAGACCTGAACAATATGAAAGTGCTAGTCATTAATTTACAGAGATCAGGCATCACATAGTGCTATGAAGTATCCAATATGCTACATATGAATACAGCTGTTAACACCTTAAAAATGCCTCTGGTTGTTTTTCAAGGCTACTTGAAAAATCAATAACCTTGGCTTGTATGTACATAAACATGAGCATTTGTTTATGCAGAAAATAATGTAGATATCACCACTACCAGAGGTATAATCTTATTACGGCCATTTGGCCACAACAGTGATAATGAAATGTTTAGTCCCATCATCAATTTCTAACTGTTAATCCCCCAAATTTGTTTAAGTGGGAAAAAAAACATAAGAGTTGCCGTCATGGTATCTCCACCACACTGGGCTCCAGAAGACAACGTTGTTCAGAGCTTCTTCTCTTGCATCGTGCTCAAGTTCTTGGTTTGTTTTCCCCAGCCATTGGTTGCATTTTAGTTGCTTTCCCACATCTTCTGGTGCTATTTGCCATTTGATAGATTGAAGAATGACTGAGAAGAACCAGTTCTGGAACCACTACTTAAGGGAACAACACAAGCTTTTTTTCACTTCACTACAATCAGTCACAGAGTAATAAAAAGTAGAACGGATGACTCAATTCATTCCTGGAGCAGTGCCTCCAAAGTTGAAAGTAGATGGCACCACTGGCGCTGTGAACTTGTACCCGCCGTGTTTCTCGATCATCTTGGATTCTGCAATAAGATAACAAGCAACAGTGCTTAAAAATCACAAATGTGAGGAAAAGAAAGCCGTTTTCCTGACGGGAAGTCTTGTTTACTGCTCATATACACAGCTGGTGCTAGACCATTACCCAAAAGGTTGGCCATTGTTACGGTCAGATAGTCCAAGACAGACAACATTTTGTCAGATGGATAAGGCTTTTTAAATATTTCACCCTACATCGCTGTCCACAGAACACAGGAACAGAGACAAGACTACATGCCACACAATGTGATCCAACGCGTTTTGGGACATTTTATGACTTTATTATTCGTCAACAGACAGATAACAGGAATGAGAGAGAGATTGGGAACAACAGACTCAAACACTGGACACTGCGGTTCATTGACAGCCTCTAAACCCTAGGCCACAAGCGTTGACAAAAGCCATGCAGGCAGGACAATCCACAGTGTATTGGCATTTTAATTTCAACAAACATTAATCATTTTTCTTTAGATTCTTTTTGTATCCCCCAGAATTCATATCTTAGTGCCCATAAAAAGGCACAACGGTGGCCGATTGCAACATGCTGCACTGTATAGTGTAGTTGGATAAAGGCTGCAATTACTATAGTTCTTTTACTCCAGGTAAATGGTTCGATGAAATTGCATTTATAAGAACATTTTGAATGAAAAGAAAAAACAGAAATCAAGGAAGAAAAAAAGGAGCAGGAAATAGCAAGTAAAAAATAAATTTGCTTTATTGTCAGACTGAAATGCCGCATCAGAGTTTAAGTGGAAATTTGGATTGCAGTCTCAGCAGGCGCTCACCATGTGCTGCCCGTCTCTGGTCTGCAAGTGTGCCAATGTCCTGAAGGTGTTTGCCCTGATCCTCGTCAAGGGACTGTGTTATTGCCTGGTACCATGCTGGGTCACGGCTCTGGATATCTGCAGCACAGTAAAGTGAGATTAGTGATTGATACTTATTGAACCATTTGAATCTTATTTGCAAGAGAGCTGTCTTACTCTGTAGTATGGCTTTGAAGATCTGATACTCGTCCACTAGGTTGTCTTCATCATCTACAGCTGTAGTGTAGCCCTCAAGGGCCGTCTCCTCAGCATCATCCTCCTCCCAGTCTTCGTCGTCTCCGTCCTCTCCCGCCTGCTTCGCCAGCATCTCCAGGTATTCCTGGCCTTCTTCATCAATGTCATCCTCATCACTGCCCAGCTCAGCTACTTTCAGTCAGAGATAAGGGAACACCTTAATACACTTAACTCACCTTGCAGAGTAATACCAATACAACATGGAATACATCAACACAAATGCTCTACCGTTGTCGTCCTCGTCTTCCCCATCTTCATCATCATCATCCTCGTCATTCTCATGCTCAGCTCGACAGGCATACGCCCTCTTGAGGCCATTGAACAGAAGGATGGCTGCTGGAAGAAGCTGGATGGCCACCTGGTTGACAGCCTGAGGCCTTTGCTCGAGGTCAATGAGAGCACAAATTCCAAGAATGCACATCTTCCTGTCATGAAGGCTGAGGAGAGCAAGTGAAACAAAATCTGAGTGGCATTTATGATAAGTTTCTGTCACTCGCTGACTGAACAAAAGAGCCTTAGATATCAGCATTTGTCTTCATCAAAAGATGAATGGAAAAAAAATATTTAGGAACTGTTGTAGAAACTAGGGTTGTCACGATACCAAAATTATGACTTCGATACGATACCTGCCATTAATATCACAATACCGATACTTACGATACTAAATTCGATACTACACCATAAATACGATACTGGTCTATAATAGTAATAAATAAAACATCTGTATGGTTCCCATTTTGACCAGCTATCATATGGGTACTTTTAAGATTGACACATAATTAATGGGTAATTTCTCCCCTTTATTGAAAAATGCACTTATTAATAATCTTGAACTAATTAGCTCAAGATCCACCCTCAGGCTCCAGCAGCATGTCACCAGTTTGCATCAATTGTGTTTCATTTGGGACACTTTTGTGTGCATTCTGACCTCATGATCATAAATGCTTGTAGTCAAACTAGGCTAATGCTACTCGTGGCTGTATATGGGTGAGCTTGGGGTTTTTCATGTTTATAATTACAATTGCTTACCTGTCGTTCGTTAAACCCTTAAAAAGTTTGGGATGTCTGCTTTAAAAGGTGCTTGGCCATGTTTGACGTGTGACCTTCCTTTGTCTGTATTGCTTTAAAGCACGTTTAACAGACGGGTCTATCGGTGTCAGTGGGCTTTTCCTCACAGTCTGCACTGTATCCAAAGTATCTCCAGATTACACTCCTGGCGTCTTTTTTTTCTACAAGCAGAGGACGGTCGGCAAGAACTCCTCAGCTCAGGCCATGTCTCCCCCGGTCACTGCTGTGAGCGCTGCTGCTCTGCTCTGCTGGAGCCTTAAGCCCCGCCCCCCTGAGCTGCGTCTCCATGCACTCTCTGCATGCAGCATGAGCGAGAGAGCGGAGCAGTTTTAAGGAAGCGCTACTTTAAGAAAGTACCGATACTTCAAATATGCAAAATCATGTCGTTTTTAAACGTACGGGTAGCGCGGTACTTTTTTAGTATGGGTATACCGTGCAACATTAGTAGAAACTGCACAGGGTGTACTCTTATGCTTATTTGCAGTGTTGAAATACTCATAAAACTCTTACCCAAGGAAGCAGTCGACATCTTTGAGCCACTGAGTTATGAAGTGGTTAGTGATCGGCTCAGTGTTGTTTGGAAAGCGTAGGTTCTCCAGAGTGTTGAGAAGGAGAGGAGGGCTGTAGTAAAGTGCGGCAATAGCCACCTGCAGGCACATAGTCCTCAGCTCACTGGTCTTCACCTCTCGCGTTAAACGCTCCAATGCAGCAGCCACAAACAACGGCACAACCTGCAACAACAGACCGTTTTGCTCCAATAAAGAAAAACTTGCTATTAAGACTATTATTGTCACAAATATTAGACTTGAGGGTTTTAATGTCAGAAGTTTCTACAATAATTTGTCTTTATAGTTTTATCTTTTCAGCCATCTAGTTTGAGGTGTGAATTTGATAAGATCCTGACCTGATCAATGCCTCGACCTTTGCACTGCAGAATGATCACCTCCAGTAGCTTAGCTGCATGGCACTCTGGGTCCTCACCAGGATCACCTGTCAGGACCTGCGTGAAATATGAGATTCATTTAATTCTCATACACACCAATCATCTCAAATAATTAGCTTAAAAACACAGTCCGTTTACATAAAGCGTCGCCCAATGCATCATTTTACCTTCTTGCACATGCTATAGATGATCTCCAGGTATTTGGTGTCAGATAAGAGCGTATCTGTGTCAACAGTGACATAGTTGTGAAGAAGCGGCATCATATCTAAAAAGGAAACATTTATTTTCTTTTAGCTGAGATTACAGCAAAACAATACTATGGAACATTTACAGAGTATGGATCTGGTACCAATGATCCTTTTTCTTTCACAATTTCAAATCTGGTTCTTGGACTAACATACCTGTGAAGTAGTCAAATCCATCTTGCTGGAAGACTTCATACACCAGTGGAAGGAGCTGCCACATCTGTGCTGACACCTGCTGGCAGGTCAGGCTGTGAGCCAAGGACAAGATCTCCTCGTAGAACTCTGGGAAAAGAAAACAGTCAAGACAAGTGAGTCACTGGAAGTAAATATAGTATGTTTATGAATAGATTGCCTCTAAGGCAGGTAGACATAGCTTTGGTACAACATGCTGGTGGAATGTGGAAACACAGGAAGGACCTGCTTACCTAGTACATGCTGCTGCAGGACCGTACCGATCACCTGCAGACAGATGCCCTCTAGCTGCTGGGTGATCTGAAACAGCATGAGGGTCAAAGGAAGTGAGGATTTATTCCACAAAACTCCGTAGAGAAAAGACGAAACTATATTCCAACTTGATACCCGTAGCTTTATCTCAACAGCATGTTCCTTATACTACAAATGCTGAAATGGAGAATCAACACAGAGCAACCATCACGCTTGAGTAAAACAATTAAAACAGCGACGGGAAAGGAGACCAAGACAACAAAAGTGTTGCTCGAACTTGCTGACATCATTAACTTGTATTGTACTTTCCTATTAGTGCATAATGAGATGAGGACCCTTTTTTTGAAAATAAAACAGCTACAAAAAGTAAAATAATCACATCTGATAAATTACTACAAAAATAACATTAAAACAAATTAATAAATAAACACATAGCATCTGCCAACATATAAGATCTGGCTTTGTTAATACTGTCCATCAATCTTCTTCGCTGTATTTCAGCATCTGATAAAGTGCAGGGCACGCATACAAACAGACCCTCCCAGTTTGAAATGAACTCACAACTAATGTTGATGCATACATACACAGTATGCTACGTACACTTTAAACTGTTTTAAAGTGTATTTTAACCAAATGTTTGTAATGTCATTGTATAAAACTGAATATTGTATAAGGGTTGATTGAAAGGCCTGATTCTGTTAATGAGATATACTACATTTGAAGTCAAATCAACTAGAAGCGATGAGGACAAGCACCTCTTCTCCATCAATGTTGTTTCATGTACCTAGTGTAAATTGGGCAAACAAAAATGATTCAAATTATTTGTAGTGAAGTGACATACACTGACCATTTCTGAAACCTAAACCATTAAACAATGAATTACCCTTAGTGTAAAGTGACGCTTGGTCAAATCCAATGGTTTCTTGACTTTGAGCACTAGCACTCCTTTGTTTTAGCGGACATAGTGGCACTATATGTAGCGTCTGCCTCAGCGTCATTTTCAGCACAGTGAGAAGAGAGCGTGTTCCCAGGAGTTGGTGGATAATTGAAGTGTCAACAGGAACGCTGCAGCAGACCAGAGCTGCTTCAGCAGAGAAAGTCTCACCAAGATTGTGTACAGCCGGAAGTGAGTGTGTGCGTGTCTGTGTGTAGGCTATGCTGCTTACCTCTTTGTGATCCTCCACCACACTTAGCAATGTGTCAATGGTGTTGAGGATGCCCATGGCCGTCACAGCCTTGTCATCGCCTCCTTCCTCATCAGGGCCCGTCTGAATCACCTGGTTGAACGTCATAGCCTGACAAAGAGCAAACACAAAGACTATTATGATTGTGTCTTTGGACTAAATGTGTCCATACATTTTACCAAAAGGTGAGTCGACTAATTCATTAAACCCACATTTTAAAAATAAAATAAACAGGGCAAACCTACTAAATGTGATCCTAGCTATCTCTTAAAAAGCTAGGATAAGCATGTGACATCACCATATATTTAACACACCACAGTCACTTTCTGAGAGAGGAACAGTCAACAACAGCAATCAGTGCATTCACATGGCAAAAACTGTTAAAAGCAGCTTTCTGATTTTAGCAAACTTCTGATGGCTGAAGAGAAGACAAGCAAAAGCTGGCAATTTGTCAAGGCAATTATATTCCTGGTACTTTAACTTGAAAATTGAGTTGGCATTAATGTCAGGCACATTATTGTTGGAGAAAACTCTGATAATTGTTTCTTTTCGGCATAATCAGTGGGTATTATCTTGGTTGACTGCATGATGGTGTGGATTTAAAAACATATATACATTTTGATGGGATGTGAAATGACCTCAAAGTGTAGCCTCTTTACTGATTGCACTTACCAAATGCTGTGTCATCTCCACTGCAATTGGAGTAACCTCCTCACTGTATTCACAAATCATTTTCTGTATGACGTTGGTGAGGTCATCGTTTTCCGTTTCCCTGACAATGTGCAGGAGTGCCTGCATCACTGGCCGGATGAAGGGGGTGATGTATTCTTTGGCTAAAGGACACAAAAGTAAATTCAGACACTCAGAGAGAACTACAAACGTACATTCTTCACCTAAAAAATATTTTTTCAAATGGTGTCAGTTAAACACCAGCGGCATGACTTGCTCACCTTTCTCCTGGTTGCTGATGAGAACCTGCAGGGCAATAGCAGCCTCCACCTTAACTGGCATTTCGTTGTCATTGATTAGACAAAGGCGGGTCAGCTCAAGAGCAGTCTGCAGGTTCTGGTCACTTTTGAACTTCACCTCACAGAAGTAATGCAGCACCCAGCAAGCCTGTGTGAAAACAGAGGTTGAAAAAAAGCACTGAGACAATAAAACAAGTTTGTGTTAATTGAAAGCTACTTTATTCCGTAAAGCTAAAGCTCAGGTCTGCCTAGTGGGGCAGAATCACTTACTCTGGCTCTCATGTAGCCCAGTTCACTGCGGAACAGGGCGAAGACGTGATTTTGCAGCATGAACTCCATCTGGTCCTTATAAATCTTTTTCTGTACAGAGAAAGAAATACAAACTGTCGAGTTTCACACGGCAGTCAAACACATCAAGTATCCTGCAGTTTTAACCTTTTTAACACAACTTGTTGGATACGGTCTAGAAACAGGCGGTTCATATTCGGGAGGTATTTTCACAGCAATATAAAATAGATATTAGAGAGAATTGTGAACTGTTAAAAATACCCACTCTTGGTTTATAGTCTGATATGCCACAACTCTGCAGGCACTAATCTTGCAAAGTATACCGATACTAAAAAAGGTAAAGCAAGACCCATACGTTAAAAACGATACAATTTAGCATATTTTAAGTATCGATACTTTCTCAAAATAGTGCGCTTTCTTAAAACTGCTTCAATCTCTATCATGGCCTCAAGTTCAGGAACTCTTGCCGACCGTCCTCTGCTTGCAGAAAAAAGGACGCCAGGAGTGGAATCTGGAGATACTTTGGATACAGTGCAAACTGTGAGGGAAAGCCCACTGACACGATAGACCCGTCTGTAAAACGTGGTTTAATGCAACACAGACAAAAGGGAGGTAACACGTCAAACATGGCCAAGACGCATTAAAGCAGACAGCCCAAACTTTTTAAATAATTCAACATACGACAGGTAAGCAAATGTTATAAAAAACATGAAAAACCTCAAGCTCATCCATATACAGCCACGAGTAGCATTAGCCGAGTTTGACCACAAGCATTTATGATCATGAGGTCATAATGCACACAAAAGTGTACCAAATGAAACACAATTGATGCAAAATGGTGACACAATAGCTTTCACCATCTCTGAATGCCCATAGCTAAACCAACTTCTGCAGGATGATCTTACTCCATATTGAGCATTTTCCAACTAAATGTTCATGAGAGAAGTCATGGAAAAAAAAATGTTTAAGATTTTCAAAACCAGTTTAGCTCTGAATGTGACCAATTGTCGTATTTACCGTGTGTAAAAAAAATGTATAGTTAAAGAGGTCGTGCGGGCTTGGTTGAGAGGCATTTACCTTCAGCAGGATTTCAGCCAAAGAGCCAATCATGTGAAGGGCACCATCCTTTTTCCTGGGGTCAGAGGCGGGATCAGTGAGAATCTGGTAGCAGAAGCCCATCGTCTTTTGGAGCACCTAAACACAGCAAGAGCACACCAGATTAGGCTTCAATAAAGATTAACTGTATGGATAGTTTTTTTTAACAGATTAAAAATCAAAGTTTGACAAAATTAACAACCAAATAATTTCAACTGACCTCTTTCCTTTTGTTGCAGGCAGTAAAGAGGAGCGTCTGGGCCGCTGTTGTTGGAGAGATAAAGTCCTCAAATACATCTAAGGGGGACAGCGGGGATTGGATAAAGGGTTAGCCATTCCGAATGCACAATAATAATTTTGATTTGCAGGCATCAACTCTCTGCTTACCAAATTTCATGCGGATATACTCGTACGGATCCTCCTGCCACAGTTCCTCATCGCTGTCTGTGTAACACATGAGGGGGAAGATCACATCCTGAATAATACCCTGAAAAACACAAAAGAGTCATCAAAGCGTGATTAGTTTCTCAGATAGTTTCTTTCATCAGTTGGCTGAAACTGTACATATTGGCAGTGCTTCAGCTTCATGCTTCCACTGGTGACAACCAGTCCATCAAAATAAATTGGGTTTTACAATGTTGTTACTGCACATTTATCAACCAAGATGTGTCATATTAGGGATATTAGGACAAATTGTATTTGTACCTGGATGTGTGGTTTGAGGTTTCTCCACGTCAGAGCATGTGCAATGCCCTGGTTGATGTAGTTGAGCGTCTGTTGGAGTACTCTGGGAGCCACGTATTGCTTTTCCTTGTACTGGTATAAGACTTTCAGCAGCACCTAGTAGACATATGTACAAAGACATTCCTTACACACTTGTGAGTTGCACTTCAAAAAGACACAGTTCAGTCTGACTGGAGAGCTACGGTTTACATTATATCTTCTGAAGTTCTTACCTGTTGAGCAGGAACTGCATATTCCTTGAGGAAAAGTTCAGCAAACTCTGCATACTCTTTTGTTGTGTTGCCTGGGCTTCCATACCTGCAAAGATGGTTTAATAAAGCAATCGTTAATGTCAAACATGTTTGTACATGTTACCAAAAAAAAAAAAAGATTGGATATTTACCGCTCAAACAAACGAGCCAAGATGTGAAGGGCCCACTTCTTACACTTCCACCATGGCAGCTCAGGTCGCTCATCTTCATCTATCTGCATCGTCTCCTGGACAGACCAAAAACAAACTGTTTTGGTCCCACTGAAATGTCTACATTTTTGAAAAAAAATATTTGTGAAGAGTAATTGGCCATATTGGTGCAGTAGGAATTAATGTTGCCGCCTAACCGGGGGCACATCTCTATCCACGACCGTCTTCAGGATTTCCATCCACTCTGTCAGGTTCTGCCTGTTGATGAGTTCCAGGGGGAGGTTGTACTGTGGAGATGAACACAAAAAAAAAATCTTGATTTTTAGGATAACTCTTTATAGACACATTATCTAGATGTGTTCACACCAAAAAAGGGGCATCACAGATTTAAGAAAAAAAAAAAAAAAAAGATTACGCAATACTGCAAATGTTGACTAACTTGACTTTTTACACTAAAACAAGCAATGCCTGCCCGGTGTGCAATTTTAGATAGCACGGTCACATGCTAGGAGCAAGAGAGGCCTAATGTTTACCATGACAGCGCCAACAACATACACATCGGGCAGTGACTGCAACTTCACTGGTCCCATTATGTATCTGTTGATTTTGTCCTTTGCGCTGAAGGACCTCATCGTCATTCTGGTTTGCTGTGGGTTAGTTGCTAAGTGCTGCTAACGTTTTTGTTTTTAAATCCCCCAATGGTTGGGGTGAACAAATAACTCCACATCAAAACTTGACACCTATTGTGCCGAGCTCGCCATCCATTTCCACAAAGACGTTTGGTCGGCGACTACCTTCGCAGTCGGCTCGGCAACAGAAAACCTTCCCTGCCTCATTCCACCTCCGTACTTTCCATAAAAAATAAGCGAGGACAAATAACTCAACATTCCCGTCTTGAACAGGCTGTCTGAGCGTCTACTGGTTGAGCGAAATGGTGGAAAGGCCTTTTAAGACAAATATTAAGATAAAGACAAACACAGGGCTTGATTCTTCAATAATCCCCCTTGAGAGAAGATGATGTGAGCTATAACATTACCTGGAAGAGGGCATAGAGGATTTTGAAGATCTGTTTTTGTATGAGGACAGAGTCACTGGAGGGGTCAGGGATCAGCTGGATGAAGCGTTCTTTCAGCATGGGCATGAAGATGTGCATGGCAGCCACCAGAGGTTGACGCTCTTCTGGTTTCTTGTATCTATTTAACACACAGGTTACATCAGCCACACAAGCACAATGTTAAACCTATGTCACATGTTCTAATACAATATAAAATTAGGAACTCTGACATACTCATAGTTCTTGACGAGCTGGTAAAGGCAGAGTAAGATGCCCAGCCATCCTGCACTGTTGTCTGACTGAAGGTAGAAGCCAATCTTGTCCACAATGGTCGTCCACTTGCCAGGGTAGTCATGCTTGATCATGTGGTGGATACATGTCGTCAACTGGACTCTGACAAGTTCAAAAGAAAAAATTTTGATTGAATGAAACGACAATACTGTATGCAAAGTAGAAAAGACTGGGAGGGAACACAGATTGGAAAAACTAAATCTCCTGAGTTCCTCTCACTCTACTTAAGCAGCAGGGTGTGTGGTTACCTGATGCGCTCGGGGGAGTGGATGATGGCCTCCACTATGTTGTCTCGAATGAACAGCCTGTCCTCATCAGGGATGTTATTGACGGGAGTCTCTGTGCTTGAACCATCACCATCACTCCAGTGTTGGGTTATCATGTTCTTAAGGTAAATCACACCTAGAAAGAGAGAAGGCCGCAAGGATCAGCACTTTAACAGCAGTACATTCATTACACACATTTTTTTTTAAGGCTGGAGCTAAATTTACTGTATACACTAAGTGGTTGATAGTCCTACATAAAGCAGCTGCAGATAAGGTGAGGTTGTACATTATGTTATTTAAAAAATATATAAATAGGGCACAACCTCATCATCATGACTGTAAATTCTTCCATCTGTATTTCAGTAGTTTTGAATGTGGCACATGGGTGTGAGCGTTCACATCAACAATGTGGTCCCCGCTGTGAGTTCTGTGGCTCGCAGGGGGAAGTGTCTGAGGGAGTGGAAAAGTGAGGGCTGGCAGAGCGGACGTCAGACTGCTGACACAAATGTCTACACTGTTAGCGAGGCAATCATAATCCAGCCTATCAATGCTGACAGAGCATAAACCCTCTGCCTATGACCACCGAACTACACTATCACCCAACACGGCAAAGCCACGAAGAATCGGTCATATAAATGGACTTTATGGACAGGAAGAAAACTACTGCTCGGTGAATGAAACTGCTGAAAGCCTAATATGGTTGACAGCTGAACTATTTGTGTTTGTTAACTTTAATAGATTGCAACTCCATCCCAGAAGCAGTAAGTAATTTCCACTATCACAAACACAATTGAGATTAATGGAATTAAAAGAAAAACCCACATTTGGCAGCAACGATCTCTGAAGCAGAGAACTCATAAAATCATGTACTGTACATGCTGCCAATACCGATTAAAAAACAACTTAAACCCAAAGTCAACCGTGCTGCCTGTTATAAAACCACTTTGATGAATGCATTTGATAATTTATTCAATGAAAATATGTGTAAGTGCCAATCAAATAAAAATAAGCAGAGTGACTGTTTTCACACAAACAAGTACAGCCTTTATTTCATGCTGGTCTGCTTTCCAGCATTAAGCCAGAAATGAACTACATGCATAACAATCCAAATAAGTTTATTGATTGAGTAAAACAAAAAATTAAGTCAATGTACGGTTGAAGGGAAGCCCTAAATGTACATGATTCAAACATGTATTTTAAAATGTTTCTAGCGCAATAAAATCAATTTGTTGTCATAAGTAAACAGAGGGTTGTTTCCTCTTCTTACTTAAGAGATCAGGAGTACAATGCAAGCGTTCATAATGACTGCAGGCAAGCAGTCACCGGCATCTCCACGGTCGAATCAACTGACGCGTACGTTGTAGTGCACCCAAATACAGACATAGTAAATGCCCTAAATTGGCTTGATGTAGCCGAGCATAAACTGCGACGAAGTCTGCATATAAAAAAAGGTTGTATATAACAACCATACACAGTCTAAGAAGTTAACAGCTAGCAACGGACTTAGTGAAGTTAATAGAAGAACACCCGTGGGACTAACTTTGGTTTTTAAAATAAGGTGCTAACAAGGGGACATACAAAATAAATGTAAGATTAAAAAGATTATATTAACAAGCAGTGCAAAATATTTTACCTGTACCCCTTGTAAAGTAATAAGAAAATAGCACGAGGGAAATGTCACTTAGATTTTTGGAAAATAAAACTTTAATTAATAAACCTTTTGATTTCTCACGATAAGTAATGATTTATCTCCTTATCGAGATAACACTTGTTTTTTCGAGATATCATATTTAACAATTGATCTTGAAATTACTTTGAGTTCGTTCGTTAGAGCTGCGCCTCGCCTGGACTCCAGACTAGAGAAAAACGGACAGTTTTTAGCTGCATTCCAAGTATACACAAGAAGTCAACAGGAAAAATGACTTCCTGTTAGTTTCAGTCTTTAGGCTCCTTGTAGTTTACAGATCACGTTTGAAATTACTCGTGTTTAAAAATGTATATTCATGTAAAAATGTGTGTGTAGCTGCATCCTTTGTTCTGTTTATGTCTGCCTGTGAAATACATAACTACTGGTTTTGATACGTGTTGTATAAATACGATTATAAACCACACAACATGTGTTTTTAGATCAAACCTGAGACTAACAGTCAACAATCGAGCGTTAAGTATTACAACTACACATAAAATAGGCATTTTCTACAACACGTGGTGTTTGCTGTCAGATCTAAGAGCCAATCATCTCTCTGATGTGGTGACAGCCAGGTGTTTCCCATCATGCACTGGGCCAGTGAGCCGGTGGAGCGCTGCTGCAACGCCTGGCTCTGAAATCAACGGCCGCCTTGCTCTCGCAAGAGTATCGTTGACCACAAGTGCGTGACGTCAGAGCAGATTGGGAGCAAGTCGGACACAAATATAACCGGCACGCATTGCGGGCCGATCTCCGGTGACCGATTCTGCGCAGAACTGGCTTAACTTGAACGAGCCCTATATTAAAAAACAGTTTGAATCACATCTGTTTCGGGTTTTTATACATTTGTCATAAGCTTCAAGAGCATCAGTGCAATTTGAGAAGCTGTACCTCATCCATTCTGCTTTAAACACCGTCAAGACATTTGTCCTACAGATTTAAAAGTAATTAAATGCACCATCACAGAGCTCATTAACAGCTTGATTTGCTGGTACAGCTAGAAAAACCTGAGGTGGGCACAACAATTCAAATGTACTTTCTGCAACAACTTTGGTAACGATTTTCACTTTAAACACTTATTTTTCCCTCTCATGACGCCTTCCTCATAGAGTAGCATTTGACTGAAGCAAAACAAGTTATATTTAACCAATTCCACGTGTCCACTGCTCTTCAGCGAGGCCCTTTAGCCACACAAAAACACAAGTGGGAATCATGTAACATGGCTAAATTATCTTTTTGCAAATCATTATACAGGTGACCTGTTTAACTTTGGATCGTGGAGAATATCAAGTGTATTTCGCAAAAATTTCTATGCTTTATAGTTCTGAGCATTGATGATAAGGTGAAGTATTCACCCTTCTTCACAAATAATTATTTCTCGGTCTTAATATCTCGTTTTGATGCGTTTAACAAGAAACACCTGGCAGCACTGTAACCTTAATCGGTTTGTGTTGAATCTCCAGCTCCATCAGCTTTGAGTGAAATCAGGTGACTGTAAAGATGTGCTGGTCCAGCTCCTTAAGATACCAGCAGATAGCAGGGAATAAATCAATATTTGAGTGATTACTTTAAAGTGCAATCTTAAGTCACAGTCTCTTGCTCAAGGAGGTAACAGTGATGCCACATTGTAGCACAATAATAATAGTAATCCAATCAATCAAGACCTCAATCTTAAGACTCCCCATAGAAACATTTAATATGAATAAGATATGGAGAGGGGATTATATGTTCCATCTAGTTGTATATTAGATCATCTTTCACAGACAGCAGAACTGTTTTCACAAATCAAAGTTGAAACTCACCTGCTTGCCTGACAGGCAAATCCAGCTGATCAGACATGGTGACACGCAGCAGAGTTGAAACGAAGTTTACCTGGGTGTGACCCTGAAAATCAGATTTGAGAAAAGTAGAATGTAAACCGGTCATAAGACACTGAAGCAACATTAAGAATCTACTTGTCCATCATGTTTAGTTTGGAGTAGGTTTCCTAGTTAGAGTTATTAAGCCAGGAGGTTGCATTTTAGACATGGCAAGTTCAGTACACATTATGTTTAGCTCACAGGTGTCACACAATCACTATTGCTTTATATTTTGAAATTGATGATTAATCTTGTGCTTTGTTGCATTTTTACATTATGTTTTAAAATAAAACACAAATCACACCTCAAAAATGTCAGGTGTGTCAGGCATATCAATACTCTCATGAAAATAGATATCACATTAACATGCTGTGGTCCAGAGCAGTGCAGATATTTTTATTTGATACATTAAGTGACTTAAATATGTACAGCCCATATAAGTCTGGGTTATTACATCCTCACAGAAATAAAGCTGCAATTGGTTGGATCCTGGGAAGATGTCATGGTGACAAATGAGATGACAATGCAGCTCAAGTCTATCACCATATTTTGAAACATAATGTGATGCATCTCAACATCTTGTCAAGCATTATTCAATTTTTATCTGGCCGTTTTCCAAGAAAAAGTAAGTCGGAGTTATGACTAAGCAAAGCACTGTATTTAGAAAAATGTGCACTTCAACAGATTTACTCCATCCTCCTCCAGTAGACATGACTTTTTGTTCTGTACACAACCCCAGCCAGCTGTGTAAGAATACTCTCCAAACGATGCCATTCAAGTGAGCCACTACTATCAATGTATGTGTGGGTGTAAAAACCAACCCAAGACAACTGCAACTCCAAAAATAAACATTTAGGAAGCAGAAGGAAAAAAAAATACAACACATGTGTGGTGACAGGATCATCATTACCTAAAATATATGTTATAATAAAATAGGCCTTAGTTTGTGATAAATGTCAGTGATTCACAGATATAGAAAAACGTGGAGCTTATATCACGGTACTGTGATTTGACTGTACAGACTCACAAAATTGGGCTTCAAAACATTGCTAGAAATCTGACCTCCATGCACATATTTTCCATTACCAATACAGGTGATAAAAACAAAGTCTGTGAGCTACACAAATCTTTAGGGGAACATTTTTATAAAAAGGCGTTACATTGTTATATTCAAAACGTCTATACCAACTGATATACAATTAGTGGAAAACCATTTAAACAATTATTTTCTCCTTAACTATACTAGCAGTATGTGTGCAATAAGACCTCATCGCCTCACTTTACGGTCAAAGTAAATTTAGTCTCAATCTCAGCCGTCGGAACCTGACCCCGAGGTGATTTATACAGAGTGACGTTACAAGTCTGCAGACGAAAACAAATGTTATAAACAATCTAAAGTCTAGTGCTTGGCCACGTACTGAAAACTGAAAGTGAAAAAAAAGTGGGGAAACATCTCAACTTTGAATCAGTCCAGTTGCTGCACGGACGACCGAGCCGCTAACTTGATTAACAGCCGCTCACGTGGAGCTCCGCTCACATAAAACTATAACTATATGGCTTTTACGAAGCAGCTATGAAACCGATTACATAGAAAGATGGGCTCTGGCATGCGACAACGGCAAGTTAGGTCACAAACAGGTTATTGCGTTGTTGTATAATGTCATCATCACTCCTGGCTTGTCACAGTGACACGTGAGCAGCAGCGATGTAGCGGCTCCTCGGCGAGCTGCTAGGCTAGCTCGCTGACTTTAGCCGCACGGCTAGGACTAACTATCCTGTAGTTAAATACGATAACTAGCACACACCATGCATCTCAGGCCGCTTCACTTCCCATTCACAACACCTGCTATGGTATTGCTGTGTCGTGTCAGTTTCAAAAATAGCCAAAACTAAACTAAAACTATGGGTGGCGAGCTAATAATTACCTCCTCAGCGGAGCTAGCTGGTTAGCATTAGCGACACAGCTGTCTCAAGAAGAAGCTAACGTTGGTTACTTGCACGTGAGTGTCATTGAATACAATCACTGTTGAATTCATACAAGTGGCGCAACACTTTTGACATGAGCTAGAGCACAATATGAAGTAGTGTGGCCTCGTATCTCGCCCATGGTCCGTGTCGTCAGCAGCAGCAGCAGCGGAGCCCCGTCTGCGTGATCGCACCATCTTGATGTTATGAATAGTCGAGGCCCGATCGAGGACCGCGCCACCACCTCCATCACCATTAGCTGCTAATAGCAACCTGTACCTCGTTCAGCTGTCTCTCGGCGGCCTCCCGTAGGTTGGGGTCCATCGTCCCCCGAAGGGCCTCGACCAAAGACTCAGGATCCATCACGAAAACTCTGTTTGCGGCTCGGATTTGGTATATTTCAGACGTCTATCAGCTCCCAGTCACTGCGCACATGGACGCACAGCTCTCCGGTTACCCGGCGCGAAAGGAAGCAGTGAATAAAGTACCCGGATAGATCAGCGCCAAATTTGTGCAACACGAACTTCCGGCGGCGGATGCGGAGTCTTGGGAGTTGTAGTTCGGTCCGTGTACGTTTTGTTCGTTTGTTTTATCGTTCATTCGGAAATACCGAAATACAACCATACACGGACCCACCCGGACCCGAGCCCTTCGCTGGTGGCCCTCATTCCAAAAAAGGAAAATATAAATAGATTAAAATAGTTGTGATGTCCATCATGTTGTCTGTAGACTGCTGTCATCTTTGATAAGCTGAAAGTTGCATTGTTGATTTTTTTTTTCAGGCATGGCAGGTTTATTTGTATAGTACATTTCATTTCATTCTGAATATTTGACTATTTTATTAAATCATCAGGAGCATTAAAATACTCAAATGCGAGTACAAACGCTGAATTTTAATTCGTACCTGCATAGAAAATGCAGAAGTATTGTAAAATGTAAATAATATGTTCGTTAAATGAATCTGTAATACATACCGAATGTGAATCCTTCTCGGCAGAAGTCTTCATGTTATTCCACGTATGTTTATTACAGATGCATTAGCATGTAAAACACATTTCAATTTCGTAAGCTCGTTAATAGATCGAGGGAGACATAACTTTGAATTTATTTCTTGAGATTGTGAGTATATATTGGGAAGACTGATCAAATTGACTGGTTTTGGCCGAGTTCAAATTCTGAAAATATATTGAACTAAACGCCATGTGGCGCCATTATCACGTCTCTCTAGTGCGCCACCACCACCAAAGCGCGCGCGAGCGCGTGTGTGCGTGCGTGCGTGCGTGTGTGTGTGTGTGTGTGTGTGTGTGTGTGTGTGTGTGTGTGTGTGTGTGTGTGTGTGTGTGTGTGAGGCAGTGAGTGCACAGAGATTGACTGACATACAGCAGTCAGGCCGGTGGTGCTGCGGACGAGGGACGAAATGTGGCTTCGAGACGAGCTTTTGAAATCTATCTGGCACGCGTTCACAGCGCTGGACGTGGATCAACGTGGAAAAGTGTCCAAATCTCAGTTAAAGGTGCGTTTCAGTTTTCTGTTCTTGTTTTGTTTGTTTCGAAGTTCAGACGCCCCGAGGAT
This sequence comes from Clinocottus analis, assembly GCF_023055335.1. Lineage (NCBI taxonomy): Eukaryota > Metazoa > Chordata > Actinopteri > Perciformes > Cottidae > Clinocottus > Clinocottus analis. The sequence continues at coordinate 700,694 of NW_027176076.1, forward strand.
GAACTGACATTCACATTTACTGTGGACTTCAGCTCACATGTAAAGTGTACTTTCATTTCATTCAGCATTGCTTTTTTGTTTGTTTGAAAGACAAACATTAAATGTAACACAAACTACAGCTATGCTGTTGGTGAAGGCATCAGACTTAATTAATCATGTTGGAAGAATATGGAATACAGAGCATTTGATAAAAAATAAAGAAAAAAATCATAAAGTAGTAAAGTGAAGTTTGGCCTGAAAGTGGGACCAGATGTACCCAAATATTACAAAACCCAAAGCTTTACCTTTTAAAAGGGGCATAAATTAAAAATGGTATTAAAATGTGTGCAAAGAAGGAGGTATATTTCAGAAAACATTAGGATGCTAAATGCTTCCTTCTGCAATACGGAGCATGTAAAAGGCCCTCAGCCATCTTTAGGGGATAACATACAGCACATCAGGTTCAAGAGTTTGTTCCCTCCTACCGATGTGTAACCGATCTAAGCCACACATCAGGTCACACAAAATCCTCCATGTTTAGTGGCATGTTTACATGCAGCAGCGTGTTTCACTTCCATTTACTGTTTACTTCAGCTCACATTTACTGTGTACTTCATCTTACATTTACTGTGTACTTCATTACATTTACTGTTTAGTTCATCTTACATTTACTGTATACTTCATCTCACATTTACTGTGTACTTCATCACATTTACTGTGTACTCCATCTCACATTTACTGTGTACTTCATCACATTTACTGTCTACTTCATCTCAAACCTACTGTGTTACTGTTATTGTTTCATTAGTTTCTGATGTAACGGTCGACCACAGCTGTCTACGTGTAACATTTTATTTTAGTCCAAGGACTGAGATGTCACCTTCAAGAACAGAAGTAACGCTTGGCTAGTGACCTCAGTGAAAGGTTTTTTGCATGCGGTTGGAAAATCTGAAAACTGTGAGACTGATCGTAAGCTTCAACTTACCCATGTGTACATTTATTTGCATATATATATATATATATATATATATATATATATATATATATATATATATATATATATACACATACATATATATATATATGTATTAAGTCAAACACATTGCTATACAGTTATACAAATTAATGTCCCCTCACCTGTATGTCTTATCTCTAATTCACATACAAATTGTGTTTCTTTAGGTGCTGTCCCACAACCTGTGCACAGTAATGAAGATCCCTCATGACCCTGTGGCCCTTGAAGAGCATTTCAAAGATGACAATAAAGGTCCTGTGTCCAACCAGGGCTACATGCCTTACCTCAACAGGTTTATTCTAGATAAGGTGGGGACAAAGATGCTGAAATAGTAGAAAACTGGGAGAGTACTGTGTTTTTATTTCTGGCAACATACTATCATTTGCAAAACTGATAAGCTAAGCACCAACCTAAACACACTTCCACTAAAGGTTTGAAGATTGAAGTTGGCCTTTGATGTCTTCACAACATTTTTGGGCAACAGTGATTACAAATCAGAAAAAGTTGCAATTTCATGAACAATAGTCAAAACCAAAGATATTGTAAATATTGATTAGTGCAGTAACAAGGGAACTGCATGTACGAGTTGCTGACGATTAATTAGTTGTCAGCTACACTGTACCTCAATTTGTAACAAGAGGAAAAAGGAAAATAGGACAATACAAACAGTTCACTCAACAATAAATTCAGTTGCTTAGAAATGTATACAGTTCATTATCTTACTGTTGGTCAGTTAGTATAGTGGTTAGCTTGATCTGCAGTAAATTGACTGCAGGAAAAACTAAAACAAATCCACAGTCATGGTACAAAAAAAAGTAACAACAGATCTCGAACAGGGACATAACATGCTTATTGTCTAGTCATGCACATGAATATAACTGTGCATAATTTCGGAAAACGATCCGACAGTTACACAAAAAATGAAAAATTGAGAATAATACCGCTGTCACACACTCTTCAAAAGAGTGTATGACACAGATTAGGATGACTAATCATGACCTGTTTTGTTCTGCAGGAGAGGAAATGATTGCAACCACTTCTCTGTTGTACCCACAGGAACAATGTGCTTTGTCTAATAATTTTTTCAAGTGTAGAATAATGAATAAAAAAGGTAAAATGGGCAGTATCCTTATACACTCTTTGCAAAACGGAGGTATGTAGTTTTTACTCTGTAGCTAGCAAGCACAGTGTAACATTCTGCCGACATTTCTTTATGTCAGTTCGAAAACTGCTTGAGTTTCACTCTTTCTACTTGGAAGCTGTTTTCTTGCCTTTCTCTTGTAGGCTCTGACTTGAATAGAAATGAGGCATTTCGTTACATCAGGTTTGTACCTCACATCCTGCAGACTGGAGGATTTGAAAGGAGACAAACACCGGCCTGCTGCTTAGCATTTGTAAACATGCTGCCCTCACTGGGCTGACCAGTTTGACTTTGACTGAATGGTGCATTTTGTTCCCAGGTGCAGGAGGAATTTGATGTGTTGGAGTTCAACAAGATGTGCTGGACATTGTGTTACAAGAAAAATATCTGCGCTCAACAACTCCTCATCTCAGATGGCGATGCTTTCAAAGTTTGGTGCATTTTCAACTTTCTGTCAGAAGACAAATACCCACTCGTCATCGTTACTGAAGAGGTGAGGAAGATCCTGACAGTAGTTTTCTGTGGTGTTCCATGGTTTTGAAGCTCTTTCGTCTGTCCATCTCCTTAGATTGAGTACTTCCTGCGGAAGCTGATGGAGGCAATGGGGAGCGGATGGAGTGAGGAGAAGTTTGCTGATTACAAGCCGCAGCTGAACTTAAATAACAACTGCCTGACTGCCTGGGAGCTCATTGAACTGGTGGGGATAAGGTTCAGCAAGGGCATGAACCAGCAGACCCTGTCCATGGGCATCAATGAGGTCTTCCAGGAACTCATTCTGGATGTGCTCAAGCAGGTCAGACAAGATGTTGATCTTAGGCAGCCCATAACACATACAGTACATCACAGTGATTATGGCAGAACAATAAGGCAACTCGGGTGTCTTTTATTTACGTCCACACTGTGTTTCGAAGGGATACATGATGAAAAAGGGCCACAAAAGGAAGAACTGGACAGAGCGCTGGTTTGTCCTTCGACCCAACGCACTATCGTACTACGTGTGTGAGGACCTTGCAGAGAAGAAAGGAGACATCATTGTGGACCGAACCTGCTGTGTGGAGGTGTGTTGTTAACGATAGTAGATTTGTATACATAATATGTAAGTAATACTCTTAGGCTGTATTGAAGAAATCATTTGTGTCTGTGTGACTTTGTTCAGAAATAGAATCAGCATTGTCCAAACAAGCAGTGAATTTATGTACGAGGTGCCCTCAGTGATATAATATATAATTGTATTTCTCTTCTCCAGTCTTTGCTGGATAAAGAAGGGAAGAAGTGCTTGTTCATTATCAAGTGCACTGATAAAAGCTTTGAGATTAGTGCATCAGATAAGAAGAAGAAACAAGAATGGCTTCAAGGTACTGAGTAGTCATCTTCCTCTTCTCTGTTCCTGCCTCGTCATCGTCATCTCTTTATTTTCCTCTTCTTCGTCTCTTGTATTTCTGAATCTTGCTCTGTGTTGCGGTAGCTATTCAAACATGCATTCAGCTGCTGAGTTTGGGGCTTTCGTCTCCTCACCGCGAAGCCCGGCTGAGGCGTAGGGAGCTGCGGCAGAAGCAACAGGCGGAGGAAGACGACCTGGCAGAGAGAATGAAGCAACTCCAGGTGGCCAATGAGAACAAACAGAGACAGCTGGAGGATATGAAGAAGGTACTGGTGAATGCTCAACACTTGTGTCCAAAACATTTGCACAACTCGATTGTTAATCAGGAGTTCTTTGTCAAATCACGGTGGCCGCAGTGAACACAGACGGTAATAATCTTTTGTCTATGAGAGGAGCTCCTCCTTATATTTATATCTGACGGATAGTTGTTTCTCTGTTTGTCAAAACGATCATGGAGAAAACCTTTTAACCCTGACAAAGGGATTATAGTACTTCTGTTTTGGCCATTAATGCATATGTAATTATATTCTGTAAACACATAACAGTGCAATCCAAAAACACAACAAACTACTGCTTAAAAAAAGCCCCGATTATAATAAGAAATGTCATGATAAAATACATTAACCAAAACTAAATTGTAGGTACAAATGTGGAGTTATAGGTTAATCGAGGTAATACATGGGAGCTTGATTTTTGAGTCAACGTCAAAATATGAGATGTTCTAAATCTGAGGTTTTCTCCACTTCCCTTTTATTTTCAATTTTGTTAATGTTTGTTGAGGTTATCCTAAGATAAACACACACACTACAGCAGAACATTCACTGTGAAAAGGGAAGCAAAACCAAAAGCTATGCAAACAAAGTATATATCAGTCAGATACAGCTGCAGACAACCAGGCATATGAACTCAATTGTTTCAGAGCTGCAGCAGATTATTGACATTGATGGCCTCTCACTTCTCTTTTTACCCTGCCAGATGGTCTTTCTTCCGATATCAAACACATACACCCAATTACTGATCATATAGAAAGTCATATTACGTTTTTGAATACATGGATATTTTACGAAGTGTATCCTAGTGTTACCAAGTAAATGTTATAAAAGAGACAACAAGGACAAATATTTGTTGCTCAATTATTCTTGACCTAGAAATGCACACTAAACACCTTTAACCAACATAAGGTTCTTGAATAAGGCTTCCCCTGAAGCAGTTTAATAACATCTCCTTTCTCTTTGGTGCTTCACAGAAAATAGAAGAAGCTGCAGCTAAAGCAGCGATGGAGGAGCACAGCAGAAAGCAGACTCAGTTAGACCTGCAGGATCGCTACAGACTGGACCTGAAGAGAGAAAAATTGGTAATCACAGTGCCTGAGTCTGCCTCCTCCAACGTTGCTCATTGTCCCAATCATGTGGGCTGATGACACATATGTGGTGACATGTGGTCTTTAGAAAGTTGAGAGAAAACTAATGAAGTCTGGTAAACTGAGACTGTCTTGTCTATTTTCTGATTCAGTAACTGTCTGTGGCTCTATCGTTCCAGGAAACACAAGCTAAAAATGTAGAATGTTATAGCCCATGATGTTGAGTCATCTTTTGTCAGTGTCACATGGACTAAACAAAGTATTAATCATCCCTTTACACCAGTGACTAAACAAATGCCTGTATAATATTTTTTTTGTAATTATTGTATCCTCAGATGAGATTGCATCATTGCAGCAACACATAAGCGGACAATGAAGCCAGAATACAGCACATGTCCTAATACAGCACCAAATGTGAAGATTTACAGTGGATTTGTAGATTACTGCTTGGTTCAAGGGTCTAGTCGTGTGTAAAAACGTGCAACTGCATGTGTTGTGCGTGTGTTGACTCAATCAGGTGCGTCAGCAGATGGAGGAGGAGGTGGCTCAGAAATCCTGTGAGCTGGAGCAGCACCTGCAGCGCGTCCGGGAGCTGGAGGACATGTACCACCGGCTGGAGGAGGCCTTGGAGGACGAGAGGCAGGCCAAGCAGGACGAAGAGGTCATGCGCAAGCTGCAGGCCAGGTCTCAGACACACACACACACACACACACACACACACACACACAGTTTGTACTCTCATGGGTAAATGCACTGAAAGCGTCAGCTACATTAAATGTAATGTAATGTTAACACAGTAATATAAGATGAGATAAAATAAGATAATCCTTTATTAGTCCTTCAGTGAGGAAATTACAGGATTACAGTAGCACTGCTCACAAGTAATAAGTAATCAGATAAAAAAAAGTAGTATAAATAAACAGTAGAACGGTAATAAACAGATTAAAGATTTAAAAAAAATAAAAATTACAGGAAAAGAAAAAGATTTTTTTTAAATTTTTTAATCCAATTCCGCAGAACTTCTTAAAATATTTTAGGTAAAATGTAAAACAGGGAAACCTGAACAATACAGAACCCTGAAGTTCAGTAAACAGAATAACAAATACACAACCTCAAAAAATAATACTTTCTCTATACATATAAACATGGTGGCCTACAGCGGTTTACTCCAGGCCACTACTGCGTTAAACACCCTCACAGCAAACAGAGCAGAGTCATGACTGTATGTCTGTGTGTATTTTGCATGTAGGAAGTGGCAAGCTGTTACCCACGGCTCCAGCTCCTCATTTATCTTTGATCAAATTTGGGCTTAAGTGGGTAAAAAGTAGAGCACGAGTTTAAGCAGCGTTGCTGTGTTTTCTATCACAGGCTGCTAGAGGAGGAGGCAGAAAAAAGAGCGGAGCTGGAGCAGATCCACATGCAGCAGCAGAGGGCGCTGTCTCAGACTGAAGCGGAGAAGCAGGAGCTGGTGGCCGAGCAGCTGGCCAAGGACCGAGACCTGCAGGCAGCCATGCTACAGCTGGAGCGTCTGGAGAGGGAGCGGCACGGAGCAGTGGAGCAGTACGGGGTCAGGTCACACATGTGGAGCGTTACACTGACCTGAAAACCCAGGCAGAGGTTTTATTTATCTAGGGTGGAAAAAGAAATACAACTATTTATATTCATTATGATCTGATTCCATCTATTCTTATTTTCTTCTTTATGTTTTACAGAAGATGTCAAGGAAACTTGAGCGAGCAACGAACAAGACCAAGACTTGGAAGGACAAGGTGGCCAAACATGAGGGGCTGGTGCGTCTCATCCAGCCAGGTAGAGGGACATTGATTGTTTCCTGACCTAAATCAACATTACACAGATGTATCTATCTGACTGGCATTTAACAACTCTTTACTTTAAGTTCATGGAAATAAGGCTTCTGAATTCAAGGCTTGATTTACAAAAACAGCTTAATAGCGAGTGCTGCAGTGAGGTACTATATGACCGGATGTTTGGTGAAGGCTCTTTCTTGTCTCAACGTGACAATGCTCCCTTGCACAAAGTGAGGTCCATAATCAAATGTTTCTTCCCAGTTTGGTGTGGAGGACCTTGACTGGTCTGTAGAACGCTGACCTAAACACCGTCCAACACTTTTAGGATGAACTGGTCCGCTGGGCCTCATCGCCCAGCATCAGTGGTCGACCTCACGCTCTTCTGCAACCATGTCGCTTAATATAGTTGAAAGCCTTCCCAGGAGAGTGGGGGTTGTTATAGCCGCAGATTATTGCCCTTGGTTCTAAAATGAGCTCTTCAACAATTAAATAAGGATCTAATATGAAGGTAATCTTTTGACCATACAGAGTGATTTACAGCCTAAAAGGTGGAAAACCCAAGAGTTTACACAACCAGTCATGCAAAGACAAGGGCATAACAATGTTCTACTTTCTAAACGGTTTATTATTGTACACATTAAGTATCAGCGCAACAAAATGCATAATGAGTGTTTTGTCTCAGTCCATCTTGTTAAAAGGCCTCATTTCCTTCTCTTTTAATCTGGTCTTTTAGGTGACAAAAGACCTCAGAGGATCACTAACTGGGGTCCGGCTTCATTCACCGACACTGAGCTGGAGCTGAGGAAGAAGTCGTGGCAGGAGAGTAAGAACCAGGGGGCTCAGGCTCAGTGAACACTCACACACCGATGAGGAAGTCTCTGGACTGTCACATCCTAGATCTGAAGAGGGTTGTTCACATGAATTTACTAAGCCGACTGAGGATTCATTCCTACAGATGGTCACTATCAGCCATCAGTGGAACTTTTAACTGCGATTATTTTAGGGAAAAAACATTCATTTTTTTTAAAAAATTTTGTTAAGTTGTTTGTTTTATTTTCTAATTTTAGCCCATCTTTTTTTACTTCCTGTTTTAATACTACTTTGCAGTATAACAGCAGATTCATTTCCACTCTGGCTTGGTTTATTAGCAAACGTTTAGTCTGTTAAAGTGCTAAAAATTAAATAAAACACCACCTATTCTTTATGAAAGTGGATGGCTGTTTTCATTTCAGAGGTCCAGGCACCTCAAATGTGTCAGCATGCAGCAGGCTTCCCCCTTTTCCTTGTATGGTTTATTCAAGACTTTTCTTCCATCTCGACTCGTCTACAGTTCAACGAAGAGTGTCCACCAGGTGTCACCATATGAACAGGATCCCCAGTAAATGAAACCCCAAAACACTGACATACTTTCTTCTTATTTCTGAACTTCAAACACTTACAACCTTCCCACAATGTAAGTGACACGTAACCCCTACTTGTTCCTACTTGGGACATGCGTCTTAACAAATATGTTACATATAGATAATTCACTTTTTAAAAAGGCAAATGGACTTTTGATTCAAGCAGATTAGTTGGGGAATATTTTCAGTCAATAATAAGTCTAATGTTACAAAGGACTTTGTGGGCACAACAGCTATTTTCTAGAATTATGTCGATGTTAACCGATCTGAGTTGCCAGATGGGTATCAGCCTCACTCCATGGCCAATCCAGCTTTAATCATTTTTTGGTGTCTCCGCAATCAGTTACATTCATTCAGTGAGTTTGTTAGTGCCAAAGAGCAGTGTTTTTCAACCTTTTTTAACCTGCGGCACATTTTTCTTCATTAAAAAAAATCCCGCAGCACACCAACAACTGAAAAGGTTACAAAATGTCACATTATTGCGTTATAGGTAATTATTGCGCTACCTACTGGCATGGAGGAGTATTTAATTACTAGGCCAGCCAGGCTCAGATGCTCAACAATGGAAAATTATTTGCGAAAATCACTGCCATAGGGAATACCTGTCCTTGCCAATGACTTCCAAACAGTGAGGTATACAACTTGGGGAAATTGGCAAATTGAGCCAAGGTATTAGAATCAGTGTCCGTATTTACCTGCTGCCTGTTTGTATATCAGGTCTGTATGTTGTTCAGCATGACTTCATTGTTCCAGTTATCTCAAAACAAGACGAGGCACACTTGATGCACATGACTGATGCATGATGCAGCGACGGCTCCGATCTGCTGCGTCCGTGTCAAAACAAATCAGTTTGTGCAACAAAGAACCACTGTTCTCACTGGTACACCTCACACCTTTGTCTCCTTTCCACCCTCATGTTTCAGTGAAAAAAGAGACACCGTTACAGGAACCTTGTAACTGGGTGAGACTATCAGCTGTAGGTACTTGTTTGTCTCGTATCTGCACAAAGAGTGTCTTTACTTTCTGATGTAAAAACTATCAATCTTAATCTTTTTGGAAGGAAAAAGACAGTTCATGTTGAGTTCGGAGTTGTCAGAGTAGGAAATGAGATAAGCATCTGCATTCATACAATGATCTAAGAATCAGCACCATGCAGATCTCTTCATACTGGGTCACTGATAAGATCAGAAATAGAGACCGACTGCATGCATCTGCAGGCAAATACTCTAAATATGAATGTTTTTTTTTTTACCTCCACAAAAGATGTAATTCATATTGCTTTCTTTTTTTATGAACGTCTTTGTTTGCATGACTTACAGTTCTTTACCATTAACACAATAAAAACTGATCTGTTTTAAATAGATTAGAACAAACAGGTAATGATGGATATCCGTATTTGTCTTTAATTGTTAATCTGATGTATAATAAATAGATTTGCTGTTCACATTTCTTTGATAAATGATATTTATATCCAAGAACCTGAGAACACATTTTTTTCTTCTTTTATAAAGACTATATTCTTAGAATTGAGAGTTTTGAATCTCCGTAGCTAAATTGTACAAGCCCCTCAGCATTCCAAAAAATAAGGAAGTCTCACCCTCGCCCATGTGTTCGAAAAGTACTCAATGTCCATATCCAATTCATCTGATTCCTGTTCAAAATATTCTCATCGAAACTGATTTGAAACAGTAAAATGTTTTTTTGGGGGGGGGATTGTGTGCTGGTGGAAGAATGTCTGGCAGATTCCTGTTTTTTGGGGTTATATGACTTCCCACAGTGGAATGGACTCAGGGTTTTGCTGCACAGAGAAACTCTTGGTCACTTAAACTGCCTAGTAAAAACATCAGGGCTTCAGATAAATACCTCAAAGGAAGCAGACATTAACACACACTTTAGAAACCTTGGTTATATCCCTTAAAGCCATAAATCAAATGTGTAGCTCATTGATGAGAGGGTGGCATCCAGATAAGATCATCCAAAGCTCAGTTGATTGATGCATTTGATCATCACCAACTACACCCCCGCGTGATGCAGGTGGCTGACATTATCCTGATTTTGAAGGTGGGACTCGATGTGTGTCGAGACAGTGACATCAGTGTTTGGAGTTCTTTCGATACATTTTGGAGCAGGTGCTGGCTGAGGGGCCACAGGGCCGTGAGGCAAAGGGGCCCTTAGCAGCAGTGAATTATGCATCATTGCAGAGGCACCCAGGAAATGGAAACTGCCACATAGTTCACATTCATTACAACCAGGGGGCTATATGGATAATAGGATTTGGAGGACCAATAAAAGTAAGTCGGTATCATGTGTCACTGGAGTATTTTTGGGGACCAATCAGCTTATTTTTTAAGCTGTTTTCTTGGACACGAGGCATTTACTGCAGCTGTGACTGTGCATGTAGCGTATGGGGGCCAAAAACCTAAAGATATGTGCAATCTTTAGGTTATTTATTTATTATTTTATTTTCCTTTTCCTGTGACTCACTCTCAACCACAATAAAAAAAACAGAAAACATTTAGCCACACAACATCACAATGGCACAGCATCTAAAACACTGCTGTTCTCTTGCATAATAGATGATTTCATCAGTAATTGGCCTTTAATTTCAGAGAAGAAGTCACTAGCAGAGGCAGCCTAACAGACGTCATGCTTATGCAACAGCAGTTAGTTATAGCTAGAGACTTTGTTTTCATGCATCTGGTTTGATCCAGTCAGAGGCACAAAGCTATGTGGAGTCAATGATTGAGTATTTCTGGCTTTGGAGGAAATTATTCCTATTATACCACTACACACAATCCTGCTGGATAACTTCCGCTGCCCCCTCTGTTCACGGGCAGAGGTCCTAATCTCCGTGCCCAAAGCACAAGGCTAAATATGGAGAGGACTGCCAGAGGCTCTGCCCAGATGTTTTGCACCTGCTGCCAGTACACGCCAGCTGAGAGATCATACTGAGTGACAAACACAATCTCCCTTCCCTCCAAAAAAGCCCTCTCTGCTCATCTTTAGGTCTTTATCTTCTTCTTAGATGCAAACTCTCTTTGGATAACAGAAGTCATGTTTAGAGCCGCCAACCAGGCGCCACGGTGCCCGAGCTGAGGCTGTTTCCCAGTCAGCATAGTCTACAGGCCCTGTTGATGGCAGCGGTGTTTGATTACCTTTCATTGAGAGAACATCTTCTATAAAGATAAGGTGTTCAAAACAAGTCAGGAAAACGTGACAAATACAACGTTTTCTTCCTGTATCTTATGACCCATTGTGGTGCTGCAGCTCCTGAGGCACAGCGTTGCCTTGCACTCAGTGTCAGCAGTCTAATATATTCATAATAAAAATGCTTAGTTTCAGCTCATAAGAATGCTAATATTGGATGTATGCAATATTGCATATACAACACAGTTTTAGGGATCACCAAATGTATTATAATTCACCACGAAGGAACAGGAATGTCAGGACTAACCTGCATCACTCCTCTAAAAGAGACATTTCAGTATCCAGCAAACATGCCTGTGCAGGCCTACTGTTGCCAGTGTGGGCAGTGCTAATAAAATAATAAACTGTCTTCACTTCACAAGTTACAGAGGAGCACTTGAGTGCAACATTTCTTGGGGTATCTAATGACATCTCATATTGGGAAAATCAGCTGAGGTTCAGCCTGGCCTTCAGGTGACAAACGTAATACAAAAGGTATTCAAAAAGGTATTAACTCACTTAAACAAGAACACATGCAATGGGTAGTTTCAAGTATGTTTGGTTTATTTCAAAATATTAGTGTAATCACAAAATATGGTACAAAGACACAATAACATAAAAAGCCTCTGAAATCTTTGAGTAGATTCATTTGAATTTATTTTTAATGAAACTATCGGTTGCACAAACAGAAGAGACAAGAGGAGGATCTCTGAAAACCACAATGTCCAATGATATATGTAATTACTTCCTTAAAAGCCCTTAAAAGACACAGAGCCTTTCTGGACAATCTGAACAACAACAACAACAACAACAACAACAAAACAATTGTCTCCATTTCAGAACAACGTGTCATCACAAACATGAAACAGGCCACTCAGGTTTTTGCACCAATAACGACACATGAAAAAGACTTGTTGGTCACATTAGAATTAAGGTTAGAAAAGTATACTTATGTTCAGTACGTCATACAGTATATAAAATGAAATATCAAACATATATTTACAGAAGAAAATAAAGCCACCACACTTACACAGTTACACTTTTAATAAAAAATAATAATTTACATTATATAAGACATGTGTTATCCAGAAGTCAATAAAACATTCAACAAAATAGAGAAAACATCACGTATTTAAATAGAAAAATGTCAGGTAACTTTTTTTGAACTCACTGTGCAAATTCTTTTCATTTAATCTGTCTGGAGGAAATGCATGTACATTGTAAAGTAATGCCTTTAGCCTTGCTGTCTGCATCTGCTAGAAATGTATATTTGATAAGGAGTGCATACTTTAGAGCTAAGTGCAAAGAAATTGCTTTTGAATGTTGTGCATTATAATCTCTGAGTTTTTGGCGGTTCATACGTTTCTTTAAGCAGCAATAACCTTTTCCTTGTAGTAAAATATCCGATAGAAATTATTTTATAGGCTATTTTCTACATTTGTTTAATTCTAAAATTGAACCCACAGTTTGATTGGCCAGTGATATTGCTTTGATCTATTTACAGCTTAAGTAGCATAGCATTTCCTTTGGAAGTGCAGTTCCCTTAAACATCAGCTTATCTTCACGTCATCCCTGTTGAAGGGGTGGAGGAGGAAGCTGACAGCAGAGACGATATGTTTGATTGACTCCAACTAAAGCAGAGAGACGACAGCCAAAATAGCTGCTAACAACAGGCAGAGAGGCGGAAGATCAGTATTCATTCTCTACTAGCAGGCACTTTGTTCACTGTGGTCCCCAAATTAAAGACATCTGAAAGCTGAGTCGAGCAGGTGTCACGTCTTTGCTCTAAGCCACCTCTAATGTTCACGACGTTCAGGCTCCGAGCTTCACTTCTTAGGCATCAGAGATGCAGTTCTGGATCTTGTCCATCCACAGCTGAGCGCTGGGCGCGTCAGAAGCGCAGAAGTTGTATACTCGCTTGCTGGTCTTCAGCTACAAAAGTATCAGACAACATGGGGTTAAATGTGAACCAGAGGGACCGAACAGACTTGAATGTCCAACACAATACAATGTTAAACTCCTTTTCTGTCCTTCACACTGACACCAAGGTTCATCTTTGCTCCACTATCTTTATGCATCAGGTCTATTTCTGTTGGTTGAGATTTACTTGTCAATGGTAATAAAGGATAATAGTTCAATATTTAACTCGAAAGGTAAACTCAGATCTCTGCCAGATGTGTCTGCAACAACCACCGTGGTATTGTGTGATTGAATGAGTGCGACACACAATTGGCTCACCCCCGTCTAAAACTTCATTCAAACTCAAAACAAGAAGACTGCAGGAAATCAGCTCAAAGTCCTCATATATATTGCAATAATAAACTTCATACTGTCTAACTGAAAACAAAATTAAACTCACCAAGCTGTCTAGCCAGTTTAGTAGGCGCTAAGATGCCACGAGAATAAAAGGGAAAAAAAAAACAATAAAAGGGAGCTGCGACGTGTGTTCGTCTGTCAGCTGAATACACCGCGAAAAGCACCACGAGAGGTCCTTGAATATGCAGCCATAACTGGCCGCCTAAAGCAGTATGCAGCTTGCTGCAGCACAATGCGAGATAAGCTAAAGATTAGCTCACTCACTCGCCACAGATAAGCATGATTCAAAAAAGGTTGATAACTAAATGTTGATAAGATGCTGTGCTGCATACAGCAATTTCAACAAAAAAGGTCAGACGCCACATTCAAAATTGTTTGCAAATGTGTTTTCAATATGTTTGTAGAACAACTCTCCAGAAAAGAATAGATGAATAAATGTTCAGCGGCATCCAGTAAACATTTGGGTTGACTTGTACTCACGTCAAAGAATGCCTTTTCACTGATGTGTTTGGGAGCTCCTATAGTGGGCGCTGCGATCATTACAGACTCCACCTCTGCCAAATCAATGTGGCCTCTGCAGTTTGTGTCCTCCCCGGTGTCGTAGTACCTCATCTGTAAAGACATGAGCGTTAGTCTGCAGCCCGTCACCCAGGTGAGGGTTCAGTCTTTCATTCACATGAATGTGGTGCGGCTTGGCTCACCTGGTGTTTTGTTATATCCAATACGAACCAGCGAGGCTTCCAGCCTTTCAGCAGCGCTCCACGTTTATACAGGATCCCCTCGTAAGACCTGAAGAAGAACACAGTGAGATTCAAGTGCATTTAGGCTGTCTCTGTACTTTTTGCAGCTGATGATGTTTAAAGTTTGGATTTGAGTTTGTTGTACGGTTGGATGTAAACAGCGATAAGCTGTAAATAAAATATGTATTGACCATTAAGTTATTTCTAATATAATCACTTTATTTGTTCAGACTTTTGTCTGAAAAATGAAGAACACAAAGGAGATTTTAGAAGAAATATCGTTAAAGTGAGGTCTCTTGGCTTTGATATCGGGAGAAACTCCAGATATCAGAGCCAAGGGACTGTACTTTAACCTCGTGGTAATTGTAAAATTACACACTCAGAGTTTAACAGAGTACAGACAATTCTCACAAACGTTGCTCACACACATACCACAGCGATGACCCCTCTTCCAAAACTGGACTGGCCCCTCGGCAGCAGTTTTAAGGGAATTAAATGTGGACTTCTTATTTGTTCCAGGACTCAGGAAGTTCACGACCCACCTGTTCTCCTCGCTCTTGGGGGTGAACTGGTTGTAAAGTGTTGCGGCGCGGCGGTTTAACCCATTGGCTGCGGCGGTGCTGCGGTCCTCGCCCAGAGTGCTGTCTGGCAGGTGCAGCATGGAGCGCCGCTGGAAAGCTTGCAGACTGGATGTGGGAATGAGGCCTGAGATGGACACCATGGACTGTTTACGGAGCTGCAAACACACACAAGATGAATAGTGGGAAACTGTTTTACACAATTGAACAACTGCGATTTGTTGTTTCTGTTATTATTAATACAACACGCACGTTTCCTTCTTGGGCGAGGTCTTCCTGAATGCTGAGTCGGACTCTCTCCAGAGTTGTCTGCCATTTCTCAGAGGAATGGTTCAGCTCACCTTCCAGCTTCCCAATGTCCTGCAGCACCAATAACAGCCAGGAAAGACCACAAATGTTGACATATGATACGAGAAAAAATGGGATGAAAACGGATACAAATTTGGAAAATTACACTTACAGTAAGAAGCTTGGTAATGGCGTCCGGCTGGGCGCGGCTCACGCTGCTGTAACACGGCCACACGATTCTCCTCTTACTGTTGGAGAGAGCGTGCACCTCCTCTGAGCTGTCCGACCTGGCAGACATCATCCCCCAGTCGTAACACGGGCCCGTAGACAGAGTCTCATCTGTGAAGTAGTCCCATTTATTCAGGCTGGGGATGCTGATCGAAGGCTTCAGGATCACCTACAAAACAAAAAAGGTTGGACTGAAAATCAAATAACATCTGATTGGGTCCTTCATGTTAAATACTGTGGAAAAAGGTAACATTCATGCAGATTTATTCCTTGTTTTGGACAACCAAAAAGCCTACAATTTGTGACGTGTTAACATGTTAATAATAGACATGATAATATTGTGTAAATGATCCAGCATCATGTACAAACATGGTTACGGACTCTCTCCCCACCTACCAACACTAACTTTGGTTATAATTATTTTCCAGAAAAGAAATAAAAAGCTCAATATATTAATAATGAAAGATACATTTCACTGATCAAACTGATCAAAGTTTCAATAGACGTTGCAATTATTTTTATGCCGTCAATTGTTCCCTTTAAGTCTTAATACTGTTCAAACAGGTGAGTTAAATACCCCCTTACAGTTGTCATTAACGAGGTTATCAGCTAGAGAACATAACTGATTTTTGTACCAGGTTGTAAACATGTTTATGTAAAGCTGTAAAGTTGAACATTTTAACATGGACGTCTATGGGGATTGCCTCCCTTCTGGAGACGGCCTCAAGCGTCTATTAGTTGATCTGCACTCAAGAATTGGAATCATTTCTCAGCACCAGAGGTTGTTGCTTGGTTGGGAGCTGCACCTATATACTAATGAAGGTCATAAAATAATAACTCTGAGGTGCCGTAGCCTGAAGCAAGATGGCAAACTTTTTATTGCTGTAAACGGCAGTGGCAGTGCATTAGAGGTTCACTCTTTCCGTTCTTTACTCCGAACATTTCACGGAGAGGCAACTCGACTGAAACGCTTTCAGTATTGAAGTCTTAATCTTGGTATAGTGACAGCACTCGTCGATTGTAGTGTGGCCGACTGCACATAATCACTCAACAGACAGAACCAAGCTTGTCTCATTGAGTTACACATCACTGTGATTAGAGATTTGATATCATCAACATCAAACATCTGCTCATTCTTCAAAACGAGGCTGCAATCATCAACGGGACACTTCTGTCAGGAAACTGGAAGAACCCAGATGCATTCCTAAATTATCAGTAAACTAATTAACTGCAAATGATAAAGAAACAACTCCAGAGACTTTACAGAGAGTTTGATATATTTTTCCAACTCTACTTTGTTAATTTATTAGGTACCTTTTTTTTTTTTTAGGAGATAAAATGTGCAGAGGCTGCAAGACAAAACAACGTAGTTAGCAGCTACCTCTGTAACGACTGTATCAAATAAACTTTGAAACACATTTTTTATTAATATCTTAAAGTGAATCAGGAGTTGCGAGGTTTATTCGATCGGTCTGTGAAGCTAACGTTAGCTCAAGCTGCTTCTGTGTGCAGAGCTGTCAGTAATCGTGAGCTGTAATTTGGACTCTAATGGAAGAAGAATGTTGTGCGTGTGTATATATATATATATATATATATATATATATATATATCTATATATATATATATATATATATATATATATATATATATATATATATATATAAGTAAATGTAGTAATAGTGTAGAAGTACATTGTGCTTAAAGCACCAAAAGCATAAAAATACTCAAAAGTTAACTTAGTTATTTTCCATCACA
Source organism: Clinocottus analis (assembly GCF_023055335.1). Taxonomy (NCBI): domain Eukaryota; kingdom Metazoa; phylum Chordata; class Actinopteri; order Perciformes; family Cottidae; genus Clinocottus; species Clinocottus analis. Next base: position 717,869 of record NW_027176076.1, read on the forward strand.
GCATTCTTAAATAATACTAGAAGTGGAGGAAAAAAAAATCATGTTCAGAATCAGTCAAAAACAATGCTGGGTGCCTTTCAGCTGTCTGACCTTTTGGGTCCTCCAGCTCGCTGGTTTTACATAATAAGAGTTTTTATTATTAGTTTTCAATATATACTGTAAATACGGTGGATAGAAAGTGTTGCGGGAGCTGCAAGGATCAGTTGTTGTCGTCAGCTCCGCTACACAAAAAAAGAGAAAGAACGGCAGAAACACTCACGTCGCTCTCTGTGGGGCTGTACAGATAGTTAAAGAAGACAGGACTCCTCCTGTGCATCCTGTTCACGCACTCCCAGATACAGATGCCTCTCCGGGCCTGTTTATCACCTTTATCATCGAACAACGTGCCTGCAAAACACACAAGAAGAAGCTGCTGAGCACATGGGCCAATTAATCACGCAGATTGTTTTGGCTGAAGCAACACAATGGTACTAAAAGTTGCCATTCAACAAAAGGGTTTATGATTGATATTGCAAGATATGAGAGAAGGTTTTGGCTGGTTACAATCCTCAATAGGGATTATACTCACATTTTATCTTCAAGCATTTACAAAACCCACAACATCTAACCTCAAAACTAATTTAATCAAATATTGGCCAGTAAAACAATTTTTGTTGAGTATTTCTATGCAGGCCACCGTTGTATATTAATTTTGTTCCTTATGTGTCAACTTAATAGTAATGTGCTAATTTTGGGACAAAGATCTTTGTTGAAATGTCTCTGCTTGTATGATAGTAAAGTACAGCCTTAAAGTAAAAAACACAAAAAACTAGTGGACACTGACCATGTTCCAAGCGCTCATAGTCTGAGTCCAACAGGAAGTTCTTGAAGCGGTTAGAGATGTGATGATACGCCAGGAACTTCAGATAATACTGATTGAACTCAAACTCCAGAGGATGTTGCTCCAAAATCTGCAAAGACATGAAAAGATGGATACAGATGAGATTTAAGAGACAGAGTGGGAAGGTCAGAGCGTGTGTGACAGCTGGATTATGTCTTTGTGTTGCGGCTTCACATCCTTTTAGTGCCTAAATGACCAATTAGAAACAGGAAAGAACGTCTCCTGTCCTCGTGGGGGCAAAGGTCTGTGATATCATCACCACCAGACACAATCCAGACTGAGCCAGCAGGACTGCTGCACCATTGTTCCCATCCAGTAGTGTGAGGTGGACAACAAGAGAGACGTGTTGAATATTGGAGGCCACCTGGGTCTATTGGCAAAAACAACAGCTGTTTTGGAGATGAGGCACTTCTATTTTCAGCTCTTGTCCGAATCCCCTCTCCCCCCTGTTTACATCTCTCTCGACCCAAGGACCCTTGCCAAACTATCTCAGCTGCCAGGCTTACAGTTTCAAAAGACAAATGCAGAAACTATGTGTTGATGTAAGTGTATAGAAGTGGGTCTGTGCAACCACAAGAGACAAACACACACACACACACACACACACACACACACACACACACACAAAACCCCATGACATTCTCTAAAGTTAGCACTTCAGAGTGGTCACAGGTTTCTTGACCACATCTGTATCAGCTTCATTCTTAACTTCCCCTCCCCACACCCAAACCTTCTTAGAGACTAACAATCCCCCAAACTGCAATTTCAGTTCTAAACACGCACTGCAACGTGAAGGGATGCTGAAACACGCGAGCACAGACAGCTCAGCGCTGATCACGGGGTTCAGGGACCATCTGGGCAGCAGCCTCCCTGCACACTCTGGTGCAATACGCTGTTGAAATTCCACATCCAGGGTTAGGAATGCATAGTGCAAAACTAAACCAAATGTATAGATGACAACTGAATTTCTCGCCTTTTTCCCCCTCTGGCCTGTATGCTTTTGAGGAATGTGATGATCTCATGAAGACAGTATCATGTGGGGGTCAGTCACAGAGCAAGGGGCAGGAGATGCTTGACTGCATGGAGAACCAGGGGTGGTGACGGTAAACCTCACCTGGTGCACACAGTCCAGGAACTGCAAGAAGATGGGTGTGAAGCCACCGCCCTGGCTGCTGGGACTCAGGTTGCTCCGCTGGCTGAACTTGTGGCCAAAGGACAGCCACTCCTTCTCCAGCAGCACCTGAAAACCTTCCAGTGTCCGATAGAAAGGATCGCTCAACAGCTGCACCAAAGACACCACCTGCAAAGAAAGAGAGGAAAAACAAGTCAAATACAATACTTATCTGCACTATTATTTATCAATCAACCATGAACAAAACAACTATAATTATGCTATGTGTGTTTGTTCTTTTTAAAGCTTACTGATAGAAACAAACAAAGCCAAAACAACAAAGTTTAAGTTACTCTAATTACATTTGGTTTATATGAGAATACAACACACTGTTCTTAGAGGACAAGAGCATTGGTTTCATATTTTAAGTGGAATTAATGTTATAGAAAAGTTGACCTTCTTTGAGAGTTAAATTAATTATTTTTGACAGAAATTGAGAAATTCTACATTGAGCCTGACTTTGGAACAACCAACTTGCTTAAACATGGAATAACTGCATCTCTGAGTGAACCGTGACAACGTTTAGTGTGTAATGTTGTATTTGTCTACATGTTCTGATAACAATGTAAGCAAAACCTTGTCAATATAAATCTTGAATTTAAAAGTTTAAAACATTATCGCATTGATATCATTTATAAAACAAAAACATTGTGAGGTTACTAAAGAACTGCGAGTAAGATGTGAATTGAGCAGGAGATTTTACAGTTAAAAAATAAAACTTCTCAGTGCTCTTTGAGTCACAAACTATTGGTGAAACCTTTTTTAATTTCCTAAACCATTTGTTCTACTCTGTTTCTTGTTACTTACAGTATCTGCTAACATTTATGCTGATATACAAGTATTTCTGTCATGAGCATACAATCAGTGGGAAGGTATTTGAATAACAACTCACTTTCAACACCACTGAGATCCACTGAATATGATACTTTGCATTATGTTAAATATACAGGGTTGAAAATCCTCAAATGAGCGGTTTAAATATCTAACTACTAAAGGAAAGTGGCAGCTGTTTCACCACCACAGACTGTCATGTTTGATTACAATACAGCAGACTTTTTGTTTCTTGTTTGCGCTGACTTTGCATCCCTTCAAAAGCCGAGCGCACAAAATCTTCCGACAGCACAGCGTTATACTGATCATCTGCTATCAATTACATTTATATACCATTGTAGCAAAGTCCTCGGGCTCCCTCCACAAAACACCAGTTGAGAACCGCTTTTCTACACACACGGTGTGCCTGGCCTGCTCCCCTGCCCGTGTCTTCTCCGACACAACTAATGAGCCCCGACGGGTGGAATGAGCGAGAAAATCAGCTAATGGCTTCCCCGTGAGGTTTCAAAGAACATCCAGTCCTGGGTGGTAGAGAAAGCCCCCTGCAGCCCTGGAACTGAAATAAGGCCCTCAGATTATTTATAAGACTACATCGGACTGAGAAAGGGATTTAAGAAAGCTGTAAGGCATGAGAGAAGATATGAGAGAGGCGGAGGGTTTAGACGGAGAAACAGAACATAGGGTTTTCAGAAAGAAAGCAAAGACAGTTCTGCATCCGGTCTGCTGGGTGTCTCTGGTGCGTGGACAGAGGCAGGAGAGCCAGAGCATATGGAGCCCATTTGCCTGTCCGGGCTGATAAGGACGTGGCGCGATGGAGCCGGTGGCCCGTGGAGAGAGATGTTCTGGGCCGAAACACGTGTCTGACGTAAGGGGTCCACAAACTGTACTTTTACATAGCAGCCCAGGGCTTCGCAAGCCCAGTAAACACATTTTGAAGGACACTCACTAGCGAGACCAACATGTGCACTTTAACAGGTCAACATGGAAAAAATGAGCTCAGAAAGCAAACATGCAATGAAATGGCGACCGCAGCAGGAAATGGATACACACAATTGATCTGGATCAAAATGGACTTTCAGTTTGCATGCCTTGAAATCAGAACCATGAACTTTGGAAATCAGCAAAAACCACTGAGCCAACAAGATAATCTATCTCTGCATTATCAGCAGTGACAGAGCTGAATCTAAACTGAGCATAAAAAGCAGGGGTGCCAGAGGATTTATGATTCACACCTGGCCCAGTGAAGTCTGACTGGTGTTTGTTTGTTTTACATCAAAACCAATAAGAAACTGTGTTAAAGGTTACTCATAATGTGTTTTATGAGCTGTTGTCAGTAATTCATCTTTAACAAGTGATTATCTTTTACATTTTACAAGTTTTGCTTTCAGTAAAATGTCACACAAGCATATTTGGCCATATACAATGTAAATCGGTGTGTGCTCTACATTGTTATATTCAATAAGGAGGATGACATTGTGAACCGAGTGCTAGAAACTTAGATATATAATGGAGTTTCACTGCTGCTTCCCTCTCAGGATGGCACTTGAGTGTTTCATTTAAGGATTTAATGTGTTCCTTTTGATCCATGTGTTTTCTGTGTTGTTGTTGTTTTGTGACCAACTGATGATTATAAAGACTGGAGTGAAGTGTAACAAGGACTTGTACCAGGGAAGTTGTGGTTACATACACTTGAGCAGAGTTGTCCTCAAATCAGAGGATCGGTGGTACGATCCCTCCTCTAGCCCACGTCGATGTGTCGTAGACAAGACACTTAACCCCAAAATTGGTTGTGTAGCTGTGCCTACGCTGTATGGATGTGTGTGTGAATGTTAGTTAGGCACCACTCGAACACATCTTCCAGCTAAAAATACGAGAGGTGGCGCACACAAACTGCAAAGATGGAAAAGATCCGCACTGAACGTGCAACACACATTTACCAAAAAAATACATTTATGTTGAGACAAGATGATAGTCGCATACACTATACATTTTGTAAGTTAATGATTTCTAAAATCATGGCCTATCCCTCGTCTCCATCAGCATTCATAGTACTAATTGTTTTCTATTTATAATTATAAACAGCTCGCCTTCCTCCACCAAGTGAAAATCCTTGAAGTAATTCGGGTTCGAGCAACTGAAGGACTCTATTGAAACTGATGCGTTTGTTACTATAATTAGGGTCTGAGCGACTGACGGTTTTTTATTTTTGTACATTGGACTGCTTTTTGGGGGACTTGCTATAGTTCAAAAGTCACCAAATTTGTAACGCTGGTCAGGCCTGGTAAAAATAGGCCATCTGATGTAGGCATAAAAAAAAAGTACAAAAAAATGTCTCTCTCGCGCCCCATCGAAGTTGGACCGGCGATGCTCCCTGCCCAGATTATCTGATTGACTTGAAAAAAATCACACATGTTCAGACCGACATGAGTGACATCGGATTTAAATGTAATTTACCTGACGTGATCTATATTTCAACATATAGAAATATCATGCATGTGTATGTTCACATTGTCAAACTTAAGGCCTGCATGCATCGTCGTTTAACTAAAGACAAGTGATTAAGTTGAATAAATAAATAAACATTTTATACATGGGGTTACAGGTGGCAACTGTGAGTGGGACATCGCTCCAACACGTTGGGGGGCGCCGAAGGGTCGCCATATTGGTCCGGCCGAGAACGTTCGTCCACCAGGACGTTCTCGGCCGGGCAAATGACTTACTTTTTTTTTTTAATTAATCTCCTGTATTTCCTTTCAGGTTTTTGAATCCACAAATGAAGTTCAGGAGAAGGACGGGTTCATGGAAATGTCAAATTCTGCATCACGTTAAACCTCTCCATGTTCTTCCTCTGCTCTGAATATTGTATTATTCGTGTGTTTATTAAATTAGCTATTGTGCGTTTTCCTCACTTGTGTAGTTATGTCCCAGCCATCCTCCAGGCTGAGGAGAACAGATGAGCCGCTGTCCAGAAGCTCCACCAGAATCAGTGTCAGCTGCAGGATCTTGTGAAGCTGTGGGAGATCAACATGTGCATTTGAACACGTAGACATAGACACAATTAATTCTCCCTGTGCATATGATACTATTGCTCCACTGGTAAATGGTTTGCAGAGTGCTGCTTGTTGCCTATGAAGGGTTTCCCACATTTCACATTTTGTGATATGGTGATTTGATATCATTGTCATTAAGTGCAAAATCAGTGTAGTTTGTTTACCTGCAGGATCCATTCAGAGTCTTCCAGGGCTTTGAGGAAGGAATCCTCCGAGTCGGACGAGGTGGCGCTGGGAGCACAGGCTCTCAGCAGCTTCTTAAAAGAGGCCTTCACCTGCCGTGTGTCTGCAAAGTCCACCGGCACCAGTTCACAGTTTAGAGAAGAGTCCACTCTGAGGCCCTGCCAAACACAGAAACATATCTTACATGTATGTATATTTTACAAAAGTCCCGAGTCAGACTTGAATCAGTGTTGTTTTGGTCCATGGGAGACGTCTTAACACCTACAGAAAGCCACGGGGTGCCCCAAATCTATGGGACATTTTGAGGCCCTACTTGGTGGTGCTTTATTGGACTGTACTATATTGGAAAAGGTTGTTTGTTTTTTGTTGAACACATTCATATATATGCAGAAGGAAACATATGTATTCTTATTAATTTTTGGTGAAGGTGACTTAAATAAGGGGATCAAAATATACAAAATACATTTATGTTAAATATATAGAACACTACCAATAATTACAACACTACCACTAATTATGACCTCAATTCTAAAACATATATTTTAATGTGACACAGTTTATGAATAAATCATCAGAAAAGTCGACTTCATGAACAGTTGCGTTGGATCGCATTTGACGGTACTAGTTGTCTACCTGATAAATTGGACAATGTGGATTTACAACAATTTAAAACAAAATGTCCTCCCTGCCACCACCGAGGAACTTCTTTCTCATTCTCACCCTTAGATGGGACTTTTCTCCAAAGACGTAGAGGGCAGCTTGCCGTTTCAGGAGCTGCGCCTGCAGACTGCTGCTACCTGCAGGGGGCGCCAGATCCTTCCCTGCTAGTCTGGCGCCCACGTCTGCCGTCAACGGGTGATGGCTGAGCCTGCTGCTGGAGCGCAGACTAGCCCACATGCCTGCTAACACATAAATACAAACAAAAGTCACACACACGCAGGAGCTGGTCTGTTGATGTACACATGCTGTCAAACAAACTAAGACTGAATGGTGAACAACAAATGACATGCAGACTAGGTTTACGTGCACAGCCGTTCAACAGGGATCATTATGCCATTCTTTCAGTCCGCCAACAAAGCAGTTGCCTCTGCAATTCTCGGTGTGTTGAGATATGAGAAGCAAAAGTAGTTGGAATTGTTTTGCAAGTCAACAAGTCTAGAAGCACATTTCTCTGAAAAACAAGCGTGCAATGCCATCCAAACAGCTTGAATCACAATCAGGAAGGAGAGGATTTTTCACAGTCATCTTTTTCAGCTCTCCTGAGTTGCTGTTGTTCGGCTGTCACGCTGCTACTAATGATAGCTTCTGCTATCATGGCAGTTAAACAAGAGCCTTTGGCCCAATGGACATTAAATGAAGACAGATATCTTAAGAACGCTTTTAAATGCTAGTTTCGCGGATATGACAAAACCGTTTACACATGAATGAAGATCAACAGGACTGCGGTTACCTGATATGACGGAGAAATAAACAGGCAATGAAAACACACGAGAGCAAAGCTTTTATATACGATTTTGAATAGAATATCAATTGACTACTATTTGCTTTGAGGCAAAACACAGAATACTCAAGGTCGTCTTCATTACAGTGCAAGATCAGAGGTGCCTCATGACTTGTCCGCCAGTCTGGACCGGTTTGTAACTAACCACCAGTTAACTCTGCTGAGCCAACACATTAACAATGGAACAGGCCACATTAGAGCAGCCACTTGGGTTTGTGAAAGACCACAGCTCCCAGAAGCGCACTCACAGAGTCAGATGTGATTAGTACTATGTCTCACAAGGTTTGTGTAAGGGGTTTGAAGCGTGCTGAAGTGGCCGTGTTAGTTCTTGGATTGGTTAGAAAGAGAAAAAATAATGATGCTTGAAAGATGTGTGCATTGAGAGCACTAGCAGGGGAAAAAGACAGTTTGACTATACCTTGATGGTGGATTCTCTCCTTACTGGCAGGTTTTTGGTTTGAGTGAGTGAAAAGCTTATCTCTGTACTCAAGCACTGGGCGGTTGTTTGTACAGGAGGTAAAGAGAAAAGATGAGATGGCAAGGAAAGAGGCATGGGAAAAATAAATCACGTCAACATCATACAGACATTACCACCTGCCCTACTAACCATATCTGACACATGCAAATGAAGAGTTGAGCCTGGTCCACATTAAGTTGTCTTTCAATGATCAAGAGAATGATTGACATAGCATGCATGAATATGTTGTCCATGGTTATGATTGATGGTATGAAAACCAAGACTTTTGTGCCACTTCATCAGGAACAGACGTGACACATTCTGCCCCGGAAACATGTGAAGTCTGTATCTGTAACTAGAATCACAGTTTGCATGCCATTTGTTCTCTTCTCCTTTCCAATAAAGTGTGTTATATGCCTCCATCAGCGTTACAAATATATATATTAATCTTTATTTCCCTCAGATAAAGTTGAACTTTATCATTGGACAAATATCTATCCAATATCTCATATTTTCTGACCTTGGTAATCTGGATGAATCAAATCACGTCATCTTCTTATGAAATATGGCAAAGAATAAGTCAATGATAATCCTGCACTTTATACACAGTAATTCCTTCTGAACAGTTATGTAGTTAATTAATGAAGTTGTGTTCATTTAACAACATACTTTAATATGCAAGTCTACAGCAATGCTCTCTTGCCAGAAACACCACAGGTTTATGTGGCAGTGAGTTTCTGTTATACTTCATGGTAGGTAATGAAGTGTAAACTGCACAAAAGTACAGCTGTGAGCCACAGATCTTCAAAAAAAAATACTTTCCCTGTGGGCACTAAGGCTCAATTATTAGTATTATTCATTATTTTCAGCATCTGTCTATAGTTTTTGGACTAAAGATGTTTAGTTTTAGTTTATTTAGACACTATTAATTTGTCTCACTATTGCTCGATAACACTTTTACAATCCTTGTACTGTAAGAATTCCAGTATTTTCAGTCCAATCATGTTTTTTCACATTCAGGCATCACAGGCATGGTAATATAGCTACAACCATTACGGTTGGGAGTCTGCATTCATTGTGGAGAAAGTCACTTTTAAGATATAATATTGAAACGAAAATGTCTCTCAACAGTTGCAATTAATTTAAGCATGAAGTAGGCCTATCGGCAATGGCTCACACATTCTCATGAATGTATCCACATTTCTAAAATGATCATCTTTCACAAGGCGAGTGCTCCTTCAATACTATCTGAATCCTCCCAGGATGTCTTTGATTTAGTTGCATACTTTTGTCTTCAGAAGTGTGATTTTAGTGCAACAAAACATTTACTCTTATTTTGAAAATGTGAGATATTTTTTTTGTAACCAAAGAACATGAGACCCGAGTGGACAAAAGAGAAAGGGCAGAACATTTGGGATAATCAGGAGTGCTAATAAACAAACTTCTATTATTCTACTATTAGGATTAGCCAATATGTGACTTAAATTAATGAGGTCCCTTCTTGTAACATTTTCTCAAGAGACTAGATGCTAAAACCCGTCTATAACTACATTCTTACAGATGCCAACTTCTGGAGTTTCACATTTCACCTGGCAGCGGGAGGACACACATGGACACGTTGTCAGTAGGAAACAGAGAACAACACTCACCTCCTCTGGTAAAGCTGTTTGAGAATGGGAGGTCTAAATGGACAGGAGCCATCTTTGGCATCCTGGATGTTCTCCTGTCACTGCCTGAGGAGACAAAACATTCACACAATACACACAGGTCATTACACAAGTGTCAGTGTTCAGGAAGGTGTGTTTTCATAGAATGTTAGCCCCCAATCAAACAAGACAAGATGACAGATGTGCACTCCCTTCTACAAGCAAAACAAAAGTCATTGCAATAATAAGTTATGCCTTCTGACTCAGTTTGAACTCATTGTGACACTGCAGAACTGAGCTAAATCCAACTTTCCCGTTTAGAACCCCAAAACCTGATGTGAGCTCTTAAGATACATAATGGTAAAATGAGTGTGTGTGTGTGTGTGTGTGTGTGTGTGTGTGTGTGTGAATCCTGGACACAGCTTCAGTCTAGTCAGAGCAGATGAATGTGTAGTGACCCCAGGTTGTCCTTTGATTCTTATATAACCTTTTATTGTACAAACGTCCTTCCAAATGTTGCAGAATGTCAGATACAGTATTTCTCCCACGGTCTCTCTCTCTCTCTGTCTCATAAACACAAAGATGCACACGCACACACACACACACACACACACACACACACACACACACACACACACACACACACACACACACACACACACACACACACACACAGATAAGTAGGTAGCTGCAGACCAGCGCAAACACAAAGGGGAAGAGAGTGATTGCCTGATGGCAGAGAAAAAACAGAGCCGGAGTGAACAAAAATAAAGAGAGCAGCAACTATGCAGTTTTTATTTTTATCAGAAGAAATGAACTTGTGGCCTCTTGTACCTGGCAAATTTATTTATTTCTTTTTCCCACGGCATAGCCTGGGCTATCGCACAGCAAACTGAAGACTGGTAGGGCTGCAGGCAGTCAGATGGTGATGACAGACACCACTACAGCAAATTACATTTTTATTGCTCTTTTTGAAGCACTGGACCGGGTCGGACCCGTGCAGTCAATGGGGCTACAGGTTTATTAGTTTATTGTAAAAAAGATCCTTAAAATAGGGTTTATCATCCATGTCAATGTTGACGTTATGTATGCGTTACCATGCTGTGATTTCCCTCGTCTGGACCAGTTGAGATCAAAATGGGCAGTGTGTGGCCTCTCAAACTGAATTGAGTGTGACACCCCTGGTCTAAACACTCAAAAGTCACCACAACATAACCCATGTGACAAGTCTAGAAATATCCAAATAATTCCAAACGCAGATCTAAATAGTCAAGAAGCCGAGAGAAATGTGGTATTAAGCATCCAAAATAAAATTAAAATATATCAAATTAAAATTCGATCTGGACTCAAAGGTTGGTGTACCTGGTGAGAGGCCTACGAGGGAGCGGTTGGACAAGGAGTTGTTTCCGTTCATTTTGAAGTAAACAGGGATGGAGTTGAGGATGGCTTGTAGATACTTCTCTTGCTCCAGACTGCTGGATGACTCTGAGGACGAGGCCGGCGCTAAAAAGGCAGATCACAAACCTTTTGACTTTGATGGAAACTAATGATAATTTCATAAAAAACTAAAATCATGTTTCAGTGGCTAAACAAAACAAAATATTGCGCGCTATTTATCTTTAGCTAGCGGTTACTCCTGGAGGTCAATTAGCTGAAGTAATTGAATGATGAAACAAAATCTGTAAATGCTCACCTGTTGAGGAGGGGTTCTGCGACTTAAACAAACCCACCACACTCTTGCCGTGAAAGCCTCCTGAGCGGAGCAGCACGGCTTTAGTGCGAGGATGTTTCCAACACACAACGGGCAGACGGTTGTGTCTGTAGCAGCGGGCTACTTTGTGTAAGCTGCTGTCCTGGACTGCCTGAGGAACCACCAACAGACCTGGGTAACTGACGGGGAGACAGAATGGACATCTTAAAACTAAATACAAGGTGACTCAAGCTCAGGGGGGTGAGTGGTCGTCCCGTAACCGCAAGGTACCCGGTTCAATTTCCAGTCCCTTCATAGTTCAGGTGTCGAAGTGTCCCTGAGCAAGACACCTAACCCCTCGCTGCTCCCGGGGCGCCTCCAGAGGCAGCCCACTGCTCCTCAAGTGCAGAAAAGAATTTCCCCAAGGGCATTATTAAAGTGTATGCTTATTTTTTTTATTTAAAAAATATTGTCTCGCGCCGATAAACTACTGCAAAGCCAGTTGTTTATACACAAAGATGCAGCTGAATAAAATGCCTGTTACTGAATTCATAGCCAAGATCTGAGTGTGATTGTATTAGTCACAATGTGTTTTTTTTTGTAAAACAGGCTGAATTTGAATCCGTCTCAATTGATATGTCAAACATCTGTGAGGTAAAGGAGACTCCCCACTGGCCTTTTGGGAAATCAAGACATGCAAAGCTTCCAGCAGGGCTACAATTACTGGAAACTAATGTGCTCAACGAATGAGTTCAGCATCGTTGTGTCAGCTGAGAATCGACAGTTTGCAGGTTTCTCAACTGTTCCTTTAAAGCACGTTCAGCCGCACTGTTGCATCAAAAACAACATTTAGCTCGATCAGGATTTCAGCCTGTGACGTGGATACCTGCGGCAGAGGGAGTAGAGTCTGTTCACGGCTGTGATCCTGAACTGCTCGCCCGACTTAGAGCGAGATGAGCTGGCAGGGATGGTGCCCAGGCCCAGCCGCTGGTAGTCACGGAAACAGGACTGCTCCACCAGCTGCTCCATGGTGGACTTCTCCGATGCTCGCAAAGTGCTGCTGGGAGGGGGCTCACCGTCGTCTGATACTGAAACACACACAAACAAAGGAGAATTGAGTTTTGTTTTTCACCTCCGCCACACTTTCACATGCAAATGTATCATTCCTCTCACTTGAAACATCATCATCTTCATGCCAGGTCATCCTGCTGCCTCTGTCGTTCTTCTTCAATGTAGTTTGACTGCCACGGCCCATGGTGATCTTTCCGGCCCGCTTTGCTCCATTGACAATAGTTTTGGACAGTGTTCTGTGAGGAGTGAGCAGGGCGGAAAAAAATGATTTACTGTGTAAAATTTCAACAACAAAAAAATGTGCACACTTATAGAGACGAAACAAACTGCGCAGGCATGTATTTATGGACGTTAATATTTCAGAAGCCCCTTGAAATAGGTGGTGTTTACAATAAACAGTCAGTCTAGCGATTGTTGTTGCTGAAAAGCTGCACCACAAACCTGAAGCCAGTGTTCCTCTCTTTTTGTTTTGGAAGAATTAGCTGAGGTGCTGTTTGTCCTGCAGCAAAAGCAAAGGAGCTGAAGATGGACTGGGGGTAGCGAATCCTCTGCAGGTGCTTTCTGAAAATCTCCACCATCTCTGAGCTCACCTCCTCATCAAAAGCCACCTTTAGCAACTGTAAGAGATTTTAATTAAACTAGTTATATACCAACAAATTAAACATTTAATCTTCACACGTGTTGATGAGGGCCATCTTTAAATACAGGGAGTTGGTCAAACAGCCTACATACATTTACATCACACACAAACAAATGTTCAACTCAACAGAAATGTCCACATGGGCTAAGTGACCTACAATCCAAGAACATAGGCACTTTCATGATATGTTAGTAAAAAGATAGGAATGAACCATAAAAACTTTTACAGCAGTACATCTAAAGACTCAAAACACATGCTTGGCTTAAAATGGCTTTTCTCTTTGATTCTAAGAATCAGGCTCATGTTATAAAACACAAGACAGTGGGGTTTTTGTGCCGCACAGATTGTTAATTATATATTATTTCAAGTGTTATGACTTACATATATCGGTTTGTGAATTCTCTGTGAGCCCACTGAATTGTTTGCAAGTTTTTTTTGTTTCTTTTAATCTAAAATCTAGAACAAAGCCACACTAACTAAACACGCACTTCATTGCGCCCACCCATCTATTTAGGATCTTTGGTAACACGTGTTCATAGAGACTCACATAAGAGTGTAGTGTGTGTGTGTCAGCGTTTACCTGAAATGAAGCAGAGCGGAGCTGCAGGCCTTCCTGCATGTTCTGCTGCAGCTGGTTCTGGATGCTGATCTTCTTGTCTTTGGTCAGAGTGGAAACTGGGAAAGCTCTGATCACTGCCTGCTCCCCCACTGGACGCATATAGAAACAAATGGCGAAATATTTTTTTTAGAATACTTGTTATACAATGTGGTAGTAGCAAAAAATATACTTCTGTTCAAGTAATAAACTTGTATTTCATGAAAAAAATGAAATAAATAATATATATATATATACACACATTTACAAAGAATACATTAAAACATGTGCTACAAAATAATTCAAAAAAAAAAAGTAATTCAAAAAAATTGAGACTTAAAGCTAGTGCTGCTTTAGTTCAGTATTTCTTTACCCAGTTGATCATGGGGGGTGCCTTTAAAAATGATGCGGTATGTGGTGAGAAAGAGGGCTCCCTCTGCTGGCAGGATGTGAGGGCCCCCCTGGAGACCTCCAGTGGCTTCCTCTCTGCCATCAGGGTCCAGAAGCACCCGCAACCCCTCTGACACCAACTCCTCTCCAGGAAGCAGTGCCGGACGCAGAATCTTAGGCTGAAGGGATTGAAACAAAACCCATTATATTTAAGGACAGACCAATACACACACATTTTACCGGTCTATGAAGGACGTCAGAGATTAGATTTTTACAATGATTGTAAAGTGCTCTATACTAGGATTAGTCAGACTATTCAGCAAAAGATAGATTCGGATTCCAAAAACCCAGAAAATCAAGTCACAGCACCACATGACCGCGTTGGACATATTTAAGCGTCACATGCACGTCATCATCAAAAGCGCACACACAGACACTCACACACTGAGCTTAGATTGGAATCTAAAAACACAAAACCAATTAATACTATCTGTAGAGACCTATTTACCGTTTCAAACCTCCAAGCAAAACTCATGATCTGTTAATAAAATTTAAAAAAAAATTCAGTCTTTGAGATACAAACACGTGGAAATGGACTGACATGATGTGTTTCTACTTCGAGAATAAGTTATTAACATGAACAGATCCTTAATTTATATCAAGGTTATTTCCCCGCAGTGGGGCAGAAGATACAGCACAACTGTGTGCCTCAAAGGTCACCTGACATAATGTGAAAGAGACAACAACAAAAAGCAGGACAACTATAATGCACAAAAAAACTAAAAATGCAACATATGTACGCCATATCTTTATTCTACATAGTCATTTTAAGATTAAAACCATGAATTACTAATAGAATAAGTTTAATAGTTTACATTATTGTCAGCGATTAGATTTAGATGTTGAGTTTAAAACAGTCAATATCTTGCATATTACTGTTATAGTACTTTCCATATTCTGTATGGGTTTGGAATCGGTTGTCAGTTTTAAATAAGTTAACGATGCCTCTTATGAAAGAAAAAAACAATGAATATAAAACATGTATTGTAACACGTGCTTTATACGATATCACTACTATAGACTGCATTAACATAAGTGATTATTAACTACAGAAAAAAACATCATAGGAACAACTTTATACTGTAAGACCTGGAGCGAACAACAGCCACGTCTGCACTCTGTGTTGCTTCAGCTCCTTCTGGCCTCTTAATCCAGGAGAGAAACACTCAATTGTTCCACCGTCACACATAACGAGGAACATAAGATCATTCAACATAAGATTAATCCTCATTAAGGCCACAACCAACCTGGAGGAGTCGAGGTCTGGCCAGGAGATAATAAGAGCTTCTTGAATACGTCTTTGAATGGACAGTAGGACCAAGAAAAGTCCTTCATTACTGCTGCAAGCTCGGCTTCTTATTAGAGCTGTACTTTACATGTCTTCATTGTTTTGCTTCTTTTTGTTAAGCCTACCACAACTACCACTATTCAGACTCGTCATACATCCAAAGCCATTGGTGTTTACACACTTTTTAGTATTTTCTGGCATGCTGCTTACTGCTAGCCGTCCAACTCATAAACATGTGAAAGGTTAGCTGCACAAAGTACCACAGACATACCACAGACATACTGCCCAGACTGCTCACCACGGTCTCCAGGTTGCTCCCAAAGCAGTACTGGCATGGTATATGTCTGTGTGTATGAATGTGTGCGAGAAGAATTACCAAAAGATGTCAGACATATCCAAGCAAAGTCCAAAAGACTGCCTAGTAAAGTGCAATGACGACTGGAAAACCTTTCATGTGATCGGCACTCTGCATATTCTGAGCTGACATTTAACTTCAAGATCTCAAAGTCTAACCAGGCTATATACTAGGATATACTTGTATATACCCTGGACTTGTAGCAGATACGTATCGTAAATGCCTCTAATATAGCTTAACCTGCTGCATCAGGTATTAGGTATTGTTTTCACAGCAATATAAAATAGATATTAGAAAGGTTATTGTGACCTGTTTCTGTTTCTGACACAGTGGTATTGAATCAGTACTTGGTGATGGCCTATATGCAAGTTTAGATATTGTAATCAGTATCGAGAAGGAAACAAATGACATGGAATTATCTCCAGTATACACTGCACATACTAACAGCATGCATACTGTAACTGAAGTCCCAGCAGCCAAGAATAGAGCAACACTCACCTTCTGAATGGGCGGTAACCTCCTGCTCTCTCGGTGAACCGCCTCCAGAGCCTCCATCTGCATAGCAACGATGCCTGTGGGTCACAAGTTGGGGTCAGCTACCATATGTTCGTACACACAAGTACAGAGAAACACATGTATGTCCACACGTTCTTACAACCAGAGAGTGTATAAACAGATTTTAAGGCCAAATGTCAGGAGTTAATCAGCTCAGACGAGTCTGTTGCTGTTGGTCTGTGCTGAGAATACACACGTCTGTGAAAAGCTGCAGGAATTAGGATAGCGGCGGCGTGTGAGAGAACTCTGTGGGGCGTCGTACCTGGGATCATGCTGTGCAGGCTCTTGATGTGCTCCTGGGTTACTCCGCTCTCTGTGCACACCTTGTCGATGAAGCGGGCAACGAACCTGACCACAGAGTTGACCACATCGCTGTTCTCAGAGTCCTCAAACCCGCTTTCTGTGTCAAAGCTTTCCGCAACGCTACCGGCGATGCTGTAAAACACAGAGAATGACGCAATGAAAATGAACCAAGAAGAATGTCTCGCATGAGAAGCTGATGCAACCTTCCCTTCGGATTCATAGTTATTGATGGGATCCAAATGTCCTCTGTGAGAAATAAACAAGTCTGGGGCAAAAAGGAGAGACCATTTCCACACAAACGGTCTTTGGCTGCTGCATTTTTGTTTTCGTATGAGAAATTGAAACACATCACAGAATAAAAAAGGAACATTGTGTTCAAAACTCATTTTTAATGAAGCTCAAATGGCAGACATAATAACATTGTGGTTTCCGGTAACAAAGACTAACAATTTGAACAATGTTTTTGGGGTGCATGCCTTCCAATTCCAAGTAAAGACATAAATGGGAGATCTTCCCTAGATACATTTCACTGCACCGTTACTGCGGAGCACGGTAAATCACTTCCACTGCTATTTCGTTTGGTTCGGGTGAGTACAGTGTGGCTCCATTGAAGACACCCCGAGGGTTTTAAACTCCCCAATAGAAGTAAATGAGCCTCACTCTGTTTTGAGCAGTAGCGATGTAAGCCCACAGGATGCATGTAGGCCGGAAACAGGAGAAGCACTGTGTTCCATTTGGCTAAAGAGGAAGGTATCATGTAGACTGTGGCTTACGCCACATCTGCCCACATACTAATCATCACCTTATTACAAGAGGAACACATACTCCCAAATCATGAAACCATACTTCGACGTTTCCTCCTGATAAGACTGATTGTTCTACCTGACACATACTGAACAAGCCAAAAATATGTTCTAGTCCAGTCTGTGTTTGACCTTAGTGAACAGTGAAGACACGGGGAAAACAATCAAACGACAATTGATTGCAATCTTTCTCTACGCAGACAGTAAACCATCATGCTGACCTGTTTGTGACGATGCTGTTGCTGCCGCTCTCCCAGTCTGCAACGGGGGCGTTACGGAGCAGTCTGATCTTGCTGGTGTCCAAAGGAACCAGCAGGTAAACCATGAGGCTGGCGTAGTGGATGGCCTGGCTGAACACAGTGCTCTCCTCATTCTTCACCAATTCATGCTGCTTCTCCTTGCTCAGGCCGGGCCATGAACGCAGCTGCACTGCTGCCAAGGCCATTGCTGTGTGTTCCTCATCGCTGACCGCTGACGGCTCGGGGCTCGCATCCTGGAGAGGTCAGAGCAAACAGTTTATTTTAGGTCTGACTCCTCATAACACAACAATGGCGGATGAGTGTTGACCTGCAGTGACAAACTGTTCCACCAGAGGATGATTGTACCCTTTAAGTTATTTTTACTTGAATATTTTGGAACATTGTATCACATTTCACAACTATGTGGAAAATTTGGACACAAAATAAATATACATCAATCCATTTAATACAATGTTTATGTCTTTAAAAGTATTTTTTGTTAAACCAGCAGTCCAAACGCCAAAGAGATTTAATTTATTATAACATAAGCAGCAAAATAGTGGGTTTGAACAGACGTCATATATTTTCTTCTTACACACTACCTACTTATATTGGTCATATTTCCTGTCTTACCTTTAGCCTGACAGTGATGCAGCCTTTCCCCTCCGGGGTGTTAAGATAAAGAGCTCGGATCTGACTCTGGACCTCACTGTAGAAAGTGGTCTCCCAGAACTGCTGGTTGGCCCAGACGGGATGGTCCTGGATGCAGGTGTAGGCAAACTGGTTCACCCCGGCAGCCAATTTCTGCGAGACAAGAAGTATTTCATAGTTCACTATGCCTTTGAGAAGAGGTCTGTGCTGCAGGACATCAAACCTCTGCATGCTTATTTGAATGTGCCGACCTGAATGCCTCCTGACTAACCTCGTCACAACCCCATTCAGAACAAACAACACAGCCTTTTTGGGGAAATGTGTAGAACGTAACACACAAAACATAGGGACTATTTCCATTTGACAAAACTGCACAACCAAAAACAACATGTGAGGATAATATTTCCCTCAGTGTAAACATCTGTATCTTTGTTGGAGAGTTGATTGTGATAAACTTAAGGCTACAAAATAAAAAAAATAAAAAAACGATGTCACAATAATCTTTCTTATATTGAATTATTAATACTGAAAACTGCTCATGTCGAACGTCATTATATCCTCATCCTGCAATATTTGTCCTGGGTTACCAACTGCATCGTAATCGTTGCAGCCCTCGCTCTACTTGTGGGCAGTCAGACTCAGTGCAAGTTTATTTTTCATTGGGTATTTGCATCAAGAAGGAATTTGGGCTGCGCTGAGTGCCTCTTGAAATGCAGTTTGCCAAAATGCTGTGGAAAAAAACCAAAACCCACAAAAAAGTCACCAGTGGGCTGTAAAGTGAAAATCAATCATTCCTTTTTAACAGATAACAACCCTAAAGGAGCAACGGACCGCCCCTATTTCCTTCTGTGTTTGGATGTATTTGGAACAGTGCTGTTGTTGTTGTATTGGTGCTAGCTGAAGAGTAAAGCACCTGCTGCTTGCAAAAACAGCTACTAGAGAGCACATACCATACAGTGCTCAGCTTAAGGCAGTAGTAATGCTGGCCCAAACTACAGGCGTTAAGGCGGGAGCACCTTGGCATAAGCTCAAGTCTGTTATTTGATTAGCTTCTAATTTCTCTCCCCAGAGCCGGTCACAATACAGTGATTTCCATTATCACTCCACAGCTTGCCTTTGGAGGATGAGAAGGGGGTTGCTGTAATTACAACTGACAGAATCAAAACAGCTCCATTCCCAGTGGGACGGGCCAGAGGCCGAGAGAGAGGAGAACTGGGAGGACAGGCGGCACAAGGAGAGCTCATACCCAGACAGAAGATAATCTGCAGAAAGTGTGGGAGGCCATTTTTCTCCATTGTGATTCAGACATATTTAGCTTTTTCACATTTTCAACAGAATTGCTCATAAACATTTTAATAATTTATGTAAAAAATATGGAAACATCATATTACACAAATACTGAAAAATTAAAACACTTTTTGGGGGAAATGTTGCACTTGCGTAAAGAAATTACAAGGTCATCCAGCTGACTAATGACAGAGGCCAAGAAGAAAAATAAAGAATGTGAGACAATACTTTCGAGGGATTTTAAGATATAAATATAGAACACAAAAAGTGTATCCCCAGAATATATTTAGTAACTCCCTCAAAAATTACAATTCAGTCTCAATTTTCAGGCTGAAAACCAACGCCTATTACATTAAAATTTCGACAACCCACACCTGATCTACCCGACTCGTGGAGTGCCAGAGCGCAGTGTTGCGCTAAATCATGCGGCAACATATATGGGAGTTTTTATTAATATAAACTGTTCTCCCCAGATGGTTACACTTTGCTAATATCAGAGGAACCAAGCATACCAACATACATCGAGAATGGGAATTAGGCCAGAGAGACGCTGGATGACAAATCTGCTCTAGCTAGAAATGTTTTGAAGAGAGGCTATAATGTGACCAACTCTGGCACCGGACTGTGGAACACGTGGTCTTTGACTGACCGCAAAAAGGTCAGATTGTAAGAATGAAGCTGAATGAAGCTGAAGCTGAGGCTGTAAATAAATGGCGACAATTACAGTTATACGTTGTTGAAGCCCTCTTTCGACAGTATGATAATACCTCTGTCCCGGGAATGTGTTACGTGTCTTGCAGCAGATGTTGTGTGGGTGTGTGTGTGTGTGTGTGTAGGGGGGATTTGTGTGTGATTTGTCTATGCTGTCTATACTCAGCCTGGCTGTTCTTTTTTGACTTGTCAGATATGTGCAGGTCATTTTGACCGCGGTCATCTCTACCCAATATGATAATACAAAGCTTAAAGAGTCATCCACGAGACAGATGGCAAGGAGGAGGACAGGGAAGGAGAGGAGAAAGCACAGGAAAGGGAGGAGTAAAGGAAGGTGAGAAGTGAAGATGAAGGGGAAGGAGGGAGTACAGCGTTATCCGACCCATCTGGCCGTGTGACTAGTGAAGAGAAGGAATGCAGAGCTGAGGGAGAATGGGTGGAAAACAAGCAGAAAACCCCCCAAGGAGACAGAAATGAGAAAATGCTGTGTACAAGTCAAAGAAATGAGGCTATCAGGATTTGGGATCTTGTTTTGAACTCTGGGACATGATCCCGAGGTTCACACTATAATTGACTGCGGCCCCCAAACATCAGCTGGACAGCCATCCAGCATCACACGTCAACTGTGTCCCTCAGTGACTGAGGGACGGTGCACGTCACTGAAGGAAGTGCATACTTGTATTTAGACACAGAGTGTTGACTGCCATGTCTGCTATGTCACCAGATTTAGGGCAGCAACCTTTTTATAATGCACTGGAAAAATTCTAGCATTCTTAAATTGAAGTCATTATCTCTGAAGTCCTCTGTGGTAACGCATGCCTGACCTGTACACAATCCATCTCCTCATTTTTGCAATTCTTCATGAGTTCGTGTATTGAAAGGAAAACTACTCGCATCCTAAAACCATTGAAAACCCTCTACTCAAACAATGTATTTAAAGACTTTCATCGTGTAAAACAAACAGGGAAAAACATGTTGACACATTGAAAGTCAGACTAATAAACAAATCCATCATGCCAGACATACACATACCTGTGTAAAAACACAATGTAC
This sequence comes from Clinocottus analis, assembly GCF_023055335.1. Taxonomy (NCBI): domain Eukaryota; kingdom Metazoa; phylum Chordata; class Actinopteri; order Perciformes; family Cottidae; genus Clinocottus; species Clinocottus analis. The sequence goes on from NW_027176076.1 coordinate 739,279, forward strand.
AAGTTACATAAATGTTCCAAAACAAAGTAAACATAGATACGGTAAATCAAGCGCTGGACATTTCTGAGATGGAAAAGTAAGTACGTCATTTCCCTCACGAGGACATGGTGGTAAGCAGTTTGAGAGAGCAAGACGCCAAATCCCTCCACGAATAAACTATGGATGAAAGAATGCTAACAGTCAAGTGTTCTTGACAAGGAAGCTATCTAGAATGGTGTTTGGCTTTTTCACTTGCTGCTGTATCCCATCTGTGTTGTCCCCGGCAGGAGGCATTTACTCCGGTGAGACATTAGAATTGAACAATGTGGGACCGCAAAGGGCAGAATAACAAAGGAACCAGACGTCAATCACACCAGTTGATCTCCCGATAAACCCACCACTCGCTAGATAATGAATATCCGAGGAAAATGTAAAACCTCAACTCTCACAAAGGGCCGTACAAAGGTTGAGTGGCGTTTAGATAAACTTTACCTACCCAGACTGAATGAGACCATCCATGCACAAGATATATTGCATATTAGTCCCCACCCCTTCCCCTTCCTTCTATCTGAAATTTTAACCAACATCTATCAAATACTGTTTCATAAGTGGGCTCTTGGGCAGTATTAGGAGATTTATACCAACAAAGTTACATATAAGTCTAAGACACATACACAACAAAGTTCATAACGGTGAGAGAAAAAACTGCTTTTCCTGGTTGTCAACAGGAAGCAAGATCAACAATATCGATCTCTTCCGAGGTGAAAAATAAAAATAAAAACAGTTCTCAAAGTGACATTCCAGGTTATATTACCCACATTTGACTTCCGCGATCAGATTTAAGGACAGGTTAATAAGTTGCTATATAATGTATTCCCCACACATAGCTACTGTAATGTAAAAGCAATGGTTCAGAGGTTGTTATATAAGTTTTACGTTAGAAGAGCTGGATGTCTAGTGAGGGGCCTCAAAAAGATGAGAAGGTTATGTATGCTGAAGTGTCATGGGACGTACTGTTCTTGGCAAAATTATGGCTTCCCATTCATGTTACCAAAATTGTAAGGCTGCATTTTGTAATATTTAAAAAAGGATCATGCATGTCTTCACACCCATGATAACAGCTGCTGGGCTGATCCGATTCCAAACTTTGTCTTTTTCTTTTTTATCTTTTTGCGACTAAACTAGAGATTACAGAACATTTGGAGAGATTGCTTCTTTACTTTTCACCCTCTGGGTGAGGCAGAGCTTGTCACCAGTTCCAATCATCTGTAAATAAGGAGGGAAACATTCTAAAAATAATATTTCCTCTTATTAGCCACCAATGCAAGACAAGAAAATAATTTATAATCTTTCTTCTAAAATGGCTGGAGATCACTCCAATGTGTCAGAATTGCAATCTAATCTTTGATCAATCTAAGCTTTGCAGTGGTAAATCCTCATTAAACAAGCATGAATGGAGATAAAGGATGAATCTTAAATACTGAAGGCCTAAAAAGAAACAAGAAAAACCCCACAGGACTCATCTAAGAGAACTGGATGAGTCATGGGAGAGGTCAGGTCCCAGTCCAGCCCATCAGGGTTTGGCACTGGTACCCACACAAAGCTGGACAGTTGTGTCAGTCCCCAAAGCAACGAGCAAGCTGTGGGGACAAAGCTGCGGTGAACGATGCAGCTGCCCTGAAAACCAAACGCCACGGCCCGTCCACCAGTGTTCCCTACACCACATACGACTTGTACTGCACATTATTGGGGCAACACGGACACGGATTTATGAGAGTTACAAAAATCAATATATGATTATCAACAACATATTGGCAAATATTTAGGATTTTTCTTTTTTTTTTTACAAAGAATTGAGATGTTTTTTATGTTGTGTTTACAAACCACAGACAATGAATTCAAATCAATCTGCCTTTAAAGCTTTATGTTACATTTATTTCATGTTAAAATCGGTCAAATATGTCATTCAGCTCAAATGTTTCGGAGTGGCGACAGTAATTTCAACAGCTCCAACAGTGTGCATGTGTGTGAATGAAAAAGTATTTATTAGGTGTGTACAATTTCCTTACCCTGTAGAAGGCTGTTGACAGGGGCAGCAGTGCGGCAGCCACCGTGTACTCCTCCGAGCTGGAGCAGTCCTGTGGGTCAAACGACAGGGGAGGAGTGAGAGCAGAGCGGCGCACAGCAGGAGACATGCTACACGGCTCTGCTTCTTTTCACTGGAGCCCCAAAACAAGAAGCACAAGTTTTCAACAGAGGTCAGACACCACAAGGCCTGAGGAGAAACAATTTTGATAACCACTTTGTTATTACAACACCGTTGTCTGCAGAGATCCAGAGGGGGCAAACTTCATTTTGTTTCCTGATGACACATCTGCCCTGTTAAATATTAGGGCAATGCTAAAATAAATAAATAAAAAGTCTGCCTCTAACTGTGCTCTGCTTCAATATTAGGACATGTGCTTTCAATATCCTTATATAATCCCTGCCTTTACACAATTGTCAGAGCCTTCCAGTGTTCAATTTATTGTTAATTTTATGTTCCTCATTCTTGAACTCCATAGATTGCTTTACAAGGCTCGTTGAGGAAAATTGCAAGGCGTTGCATAAAAACCTTTTTCTTTTGTTTTTTTTTTGCCATAACATGTTGTGTCCATTTATCAAGAAGGTATGACGAGCCAGAAAGCACATTTATACAGTTTTGTTTGTCATTTATTTTTTTTAAATCAGGGAATAGTTGCCAATATTCACTCCTTTTAAGAGAAGGCTATTACGATGAATTGTAAATTAAGAGGTTTAGGCTGGGTTGCACCAAGATGGATTAAATTAATCCTGGTTTAGAGTTAATCTTGGGTTGGTTACACTAGGTTCAAATTGGTTTATACTTCATCACAAATGTGTTGCACATCTTAATTTTAACCCTGAATCAGTTAAACTAGTTTAAACAAGGGTTAAAACAGGATTCATTTTTGTTCAATGTCTGCCATGGTGGATTCCGACGAAATGTAATCATAGCCTACCACGTCAATAAAACGGAGATAAACCTCGTTTGAATATAACTGCTAATCCAGGTTTAGTCCAGGTTTAAAATAACTGGTGCAACAGATTTGATTTTAATCTTCATTTGAATGAAAATTAAACAAAGATTGTCAAAGGGTTAGATCTACCCAGGATTAATTGTAAACTAAGGTTAAACTAAGTTTAAAGTTGGGTGCAACTACATTAAAAGACAAACCTGGTTTATAGTTAATCCTTGTTGGTGCAACCCAGCCAGGGGACTCAACTATGCAACATACTATAAGAGACTTATTCGACTAGTCATTTTGGCGGGAGAGACAGCGAGAAAATTACTGCACTTTGTGATAGTGGTCTTTGATGGAGAGGCTCTGTTACCGCCAGTCCTCCCCCCAAAAAAACACAGACACAAGAATGTAAAGAGGGGAGAAAATGCAAAACACAAGTTCCACGGCGACACATGAAAGCCTGGCCCCCTGCCTCGTCAACTAAGCAACATAGTTTCTGTTTATTATTCTTGTCGCTTGTGTTTCTCTTTGCAGTTATTTGGGCTGCGGTGAAATGTTCCAGCTTGGAGCGGCACCAAAGCATTGTTTACCAGCATCCCAACAATGCTGCAGGTCACACAAGTTCATGGCCCCCAGTCAAAACAGAACAACAAGTGGAAACACACCGGCAGAAAAGCGTGAATAATTAACAAACCGGTTTGATTTTTAAAAAAAAGAAACAAAGAAAAGAGTGAAGTTCAGCGATGCATGTCATCGGTTCTTTGTCACAGAAACATGTGAGAACAGAAATGGCACAGTCATACTTCAGATGGAGAAAAGCTTTGTCCAGGGGCTGCATCAACACGTCATATCTAATACAAAGTATTTACTATTAGCTGTACTTAAGCTACACCTAATATCGCCTACAAAACTCCACCTTAATCTCCTGTTAGCAGACCGGGGGCAGAGTGACAGCTCAACGTTACTCAGCAAGCGTAACTAAGCAAACAAGTAAGCAGTGAAACCTGCAGCAGATCTGAGATAAGAAGTGAATGAAAAGTGAAATCTGAGCGGAGTGGTTTCTATTCTTCAGCATTACGTAAGGAACTTGATAAAAGGTAAAGGTATTGTATTCATATTTTTTGGAACTCAATTATTGTCAGAGCTGAATAGAGCCACAAGGGTGGGGGAAACATGTGAAGGGCCTTGTGTGTCCCCACACTTCTGTTTGCGAGGACACCCTGCCGACTTCCTTTCCTCCTATTATTTCACCATTTTCTCCCTCATTCTTGAAGCTGCAGGAGCTATGATCGCAATGATGACTAACACAGCTATTCTGTCTCAAGACACGTATACAGCGATAAAAAACAAGAAGCATGTGCACGTGACAGAAACAATGGAGGATGTGAACAAAAAGCAGCTTCCTGCATCACAGAGAAGTTAGCACTTTCCAGGAAAGCAGTAGAATTAACTGACTATTATGCCATTCTTTAATTTGATTTTTTTGGCTGTGGACAAACTAAAATGTCTCAGCTCAGAGGAAAGTTAACTTCTGCTTGGATCACCAATAGGGATAGGATTAAGCCACGTAGCTGACCTTGGTGTTGCAACAAACAGATTAAATCACAAAAGCATAAACGCATGTTTACTTGGTCATACTGGTGAACAGTTATCAGATCATGGGAATGATACCCAGTACAGATTGGCAGTGACCATGTTACATAAAACAGTCCATTAAGGCCACTAAGGCAGACAGAGGCCATGTTCTCACAGCAAGGGACAGATTTATGATCTAAATCAGGTAAAAATGGAATGAAATCATCTATTCACTCTTAAAGGAGATGTACAAAGTGACTAAAGCGCAGTAAACAGACGTCAAGGGGAACCGAGAGGACAGACGAAGTTGGTCGGCGCTTCAGTTCATTCACTCGCAGTTCTGCGATTCAGACATGTCAGTCCGAAAAAGTGCCTCGTACTCTTCAACAACATCTGTGTGTAACGTGCGCTCTTGCACATCAGATGGTCAAGCTCGTGCAGAAATCATGGATTCCATGCCGCACAGGGCCGCTTCCCATAGACTTCCCGCACAAATCCCTCTCACAGTTAACTGCCAGTCAGAGTGTGTTTTAGAGCATCATGAGGCCCTCGGCCATGAGACAGCAGGGCGCAGAGGGCTCATAATCCTATCTGACAGGAAATGGTTGGGATGCCAGGATACATCCACAGCAGGACTCATTTCCCCACATGGCTTGCGCAACCTTTACTTCTAGAAGCTGCAGCACTGACACGCACACACACCCACAAATAGAGGTGCAATTAACTCAAATACCCCAATGAGGGTTGTTACTGTGAGTGATTCATGACAAAAACAGCCCAGATAAGGATTATAACAGATGTTTAAATGTTTCACTGTTAACAGTTTCTGAACACATCAACTCATTTCGGATAAGGTATCAATATTTGTTTTATCCATTACAAAAAAAATGAAGAATGAACTAACAAGGTACAGTAGCACCTCCCTCTAAAGTTCTCACCTTCTACCTATTATACATCTTTCTGATACATACCACTTTCTGTTGCTGCGCTTCGCTGCGAACACTGATTGCAACCAGACAGCCGAACCGTCACTTTGCCTGAAGTTACCAGTAAATACTAAATGTTGTGATTAGCCTCATAATGATGATGTCATTCAAAATTAATGTGTCACATCAACATGGAGCCAGAAATCCTAATGAGGCATCATGTTGTCATTTCGCAAAGAGTAAGCAACATTTTTTACAGAGAAGGTCACTTTGGCTTTTGTTGAGCACCGAAGGATCGCTTGCACACACTTGCACACACACACACACACTATGTAATATAATTTTAGGGATCCTACGTGGCTGGGTGTTGAAAGAAAGGCAGCACGCAGAATATGAAAGTAATTACTGGCCCAGCATTTACTATTTATCTTCCTTTTAACAGATCATCACAGACAAATCCCTCACTGCCGAGTTGAGATCAAGAAATGAAAGTCAGGAACAAATGCCCGGCTTCCATTTTGACGTCGAAATGAAATGACACATAAAACATAATAACTACAAATGAATTAAAGAAAAAAAGCCATCAAAAACTGCTAACAACGTGCACTCCACATCAACTCTTTGTATAAAATTGCGATTTTTTTTTTTACTATGTTTAGCTGATTCCTTACTTTTTAGCAGCATTTATGACATATCGAGTTAGGTGGGACAGACCTCTTTCAGTTTGTATTGTAGAACTTGTTATGGTAAATAAGTTATTTTTAATATGAAATATCATGGTCAAAACAAAATGGCGCACTTTGGAACAATTCTTGAAAAAAAAGTATCACCATTAATCTATCCCAACAAAAGCCAACACATTAGGATCTCATTTCAACTCGTAAAAAGATGCACTCTTGCCTGGCAATCAGCAATGTTCACAAGAGTGTGACAACGAAATAGTACGCAAGTTTGCATTCATTTAAACTATAATCCAAGCCTTGACTAAGGAAGGCACGAAAAAGAGATAGTGTTTTATCCTGATTGTGGTTTTATTCTGACTTCTTGTCATTTTTAGCTTTTTAGCCTTGCCAGGTAAACGTTATAGTAGTGAAGCAAACGACACGACATGTCCTTTGCCGGGGCAGATGCTGGGATTAATTGGCTTTCTATAATTTTTTGGGGGGGCTGGGTCATGACTGGAATCTAAAGTCACGTCATAAAAGTTGCACTCTGTGAGGACTGCTTAGCACGATTAAAATCCTTGGCCGATTCAAGGCAGTAAAACATGAGAAACTACCAATAAAGACCCGGCTGCTCTGGCTGAGTGAAGCCTCACTGACTCTTCAAGAGCTGCACAAAAACACACGACTTACACACTTTGACAAGTAGCCGAGGCACGAGGGCACCAGAAAGAGACACATGCTGGCTGACAAACAACAAGCAGCATCGTTGGGGCTCGGCCCGCCAACATGCTGTCCGTTTGTTGTTAAAATGTTAAAATAAATGAAGACAAAATAAGCAGCAGAGGATGGACATGCTTATTCGCTACATGTGTACTACTGTCACGCTTCCACATTGCTCATGTTAAACTAGAACCAACGACAACTCATAAAATATGGTATGTGCTGTAAACGTGTGGTACAGCCAGTGCTAAGACATACAACCAGATATGCATGTCCCATTGTGGCCTTTGCCATCAGTTTTTCCATTTATCTTGAATAATATTCATGGTGTGTTTCTTTCAAATTATAGTTGTCATATTCCTGTTTGATACAGAATTGAATTTTTTTTCAAGTTTAAACTTACATATAAAGTTGCAGCTATTTTATCAGTGGACACATCAATCAAATAATATTAATCAACAGAAAATGAAAAGTAAAACTAATATCATTTTTATGACAAGCTATTGCACACCACAGTTACTGATGAATGATGCAATTTTATTAAATGTTGCATTATGGGTGGAGTTTGTTTCTTTATTAATCAACTGAATGCTCAAACTACCAGATCAATGAACATCAGAACTTTCTAGAGCCCAAAGGCAACATCTTCCAATTGATTGTTGACAGTCCAAAACCCAAAGATTTTAAATCTATAATGATGTAAAACATAAAAGAAAAGAAAATATGAACTTCGAAGAATGGCTGGTAATGTGTTGTTGATAAGTGACTTAAAGTTTTATTTACAATGTTATTGTCAATTAATTTTGGAAAAATCAACCGTAACAGCAATACTACTCCATGGCTGCATGACGTATTTCACATGTTTCAGTGTGGATGCAGTAGAAAGAGTGTATGACTTGTGTCGGCATGACTTACCTGGAGGGCACAGTTCATCATACGAATGATGTAATCAAACTGTTGGTGGTCCAGTATGGCGCGGTTCTGCTGAACATGAAGACTCAGTTCCTCAGTCAGACACTGGCGTGCCGCCTTGCTTTTCAGTGCGCGAAGTGCAGCTGGCAGCGCCTGTTGAGAGAAAGATGGACAAAGTGGGTTTAAAATAACATTAAAAAATACCTCAAAATAAAAGGGCTGACCTGATAAGAGAGGTTAATTAGACATAAAATAATGGATCATTTGTGATGGTTAAAATGTTTTGCTTCCTGCAATTTTCATGCTTTTTAAGGACGCAGGCCCTTGTTTTATGAAATATAGATTAAAGAAGAGATTTTTTTACTCCCAGCTATGATGGCCAGCTGTCTGGTTCATGACCATTTGGCAGCAAAGGATTTACAGGCTCATGGGGGGTTCAGAGAATACATGCTATGCATTCTTACATTTGCACAGAAATGCAGGCCTAGATTTTGTAACTCTGATATGAAGCCAGTGGGATTCGTAAAGTAACTGGCAAAAATGTAATTTAAACACGTTGGATCCATATTGGGTAGAATCACAAACATGGGTCTACAATGAAGAACATCTTCATGTAGTGTAGATGCTTTTAGAGGACAGGAACCAATTCTTTTCTGTGTTAAAATAATAACTATTGGATCATGAATAGAGTGTTTTTTACAGGCCGTATTTCTGTGTGGCAGCTGATAAATATGAGAATGATGCAGGCGAGGAAAGATCTAGAGCTCCTTAATGGTCTGCTGATTCAGCATTACTAAAAGATGCCTTCAGTTAATGAGCTTGTTTAAAGGTTGATGAGCTCCCCTGAGGAAGGACATTGTGCATCACCTTTTCAGTTTCCAGAGTCTTGTTGTCAAAGATGAAGGAAATGCAGCTCCGTACCACCTCCAGCCTGCGAGCGCTGTTAAACACGGAGCCGCTCTTACCCATGATGGATACTAGAATACAGAAAGACAGAATGGGAGAAGAATGACAGCAGGTTAAAACTATAGCTGCTGCAAACATCAGAGCTTTTTCACTGTGAAAGAGATGTGACACAAAGATTGCAGCTATGCAAAGCCTCATCACAACAGTCTGCATGTACTATACGACAGTAGAAAATTGACCGTACCGACGGGTGGTCCAGCAGGTACAACACACTTTTTCTCAGATCGTGTGGAAGTAAGAGCGCTGCTGTGCTTTGCCACACCCTCTTGCATCATTTTCTCCACCTGTTCGTCATCCAGCAGGGGGAAGGGTACCTGGTGCACCCGCAAGTGGGATCCCTCCAAAGGTCGAGGCACTTTCTGGAACGCCATGTGGGGGTTTGGGTTCTCCTATAGTATACGTGCCAGTGAATCACTTGTATTAATAGGATACACATACAGCGAAACATGGGCAGAGCATGCTAAAATTAGGAAATATGTCCTATACAGCACAACACAAATACAACAAAGGAGATATAGCTGTAGATATTGGCATGAGGTCTTACATTTCTGTATAGCTGCTCAGAAAATGTCCTGATGTGCTTCTGCAGATTGGCAGGGCTGACCTCTTCTTCCTTAAAGCTGTCAGTGTCTAAGGCCACCAGCTACAAAACAGACAACAACACAGTAATATCAACTATTAGAGGGGCTGGAACATCTAGAAAATAAATCCAAAAGTATCACAGTGCTCTTGCAGCCATACCTTGATCACCATCATAACTGATTACTGTCTGTATGTTATCAGTCCACATTAAAAACTCTATCACAGTCCCTCTAGTGTAATAACTTTGTGTATGAAGTTCTCCACTTGCAGCTCTAAAGTAAAGGGCAAAGTTCAGCTTTAAGTGGAGCATCATGGTACAGTACCTCATCAAAGAGATCGCACGCTCGGTAAGGCGGACCTCTCTCTGAGACAAAGCCAGCGAAGGCCATGCCATCCAAAACCTTGGTCAGAAAATCATTCTCAATGAGGCCTCGTTGGCCCAGGAAGGCAGTCTGGATAATGTCAGAAATAGATCAGTTACAATCCCACACAGATGGGAGCAATGTATTCTTGTTCATAAGGATTTGCTGTAGACTGAAAAGCAAGCATAGTAATCACAGACTTAAAAAAAAAAGAAGATATCTCAGCAAGGGGCCTGAGACTAGGATCTTGTATTGTTAAAATCATGAATATGTTCTTCTGCATGCACAAAATGGGAAATAATTTACTTTGCGCATAATTATTTGCGCTTGCGGGATGAAGAGATACAACACAGGTCATTCAAGCCTTCCCCCACTCAGCAGTTCCAGGCAAAAAAGCGGAGCATTTGTTTATAATGTGATCCATGTGGGGTACTTTGAGGATGATGTGCTAAGGGGTTACCACGGAGACATCACAGAAACGAACAAACAAAAAAACCCGGCACAAAACAAAAATGTAAACCTAATATGTTTCATGTGGCTCATTGCCGGGCTTTGCCCAAGGTTACGGGACTGTGTCCGAAGCTTGCATAAACACAAGGATAGCTTCACAGAAGAGTTATGAAGCCTCAGCAACACACTTCAAAACAACATGCGCAGGCATGCGCACGAACACGCACGCACGCATATGCACACGCGCACGCATATGCACACGCACACCTGACAGGTTTATCTACCCCCACTGCTTGACTCAGACTAAAACATTCTCGGCAGCTAAAAGAGAAAAATGGGAGTATTTGCTAAATTTGTTTGTTCTTAGGTCACGTATTGGAAAATATGTTTTTTTTGCAAAACATTCATTTTGGCACAGGGAATTCCATTATGTTGTTATCTTACCTTGTGAAAGTGAATAACGGGTTCAGAATGGATGCGGATGAGCTGCAGGCAGGACCTGTAGCCCTGGAAGAGTTGTGCAAACAACCTGAGAAAGACTGCCCTCACCTCCTTATCCTGGAACACACACACAGACACACACACAGACACACACAGGCCTCATCAAACAACTATGCCACAAATGCAGTCTGATAAGTTAATTACGCAACAGACGTGCTATTTATTTTGAGAGTAATGGGTTTAAGGTCAGTTAGTGCTCCCACTCAAACGCTAACCTTTAGCCGATAAGATGCTTTTTTTTCTCCCCTGGAGGACCGCAAATGAAAGAAGGACATTTGATAGTGATGCTGACTTACCAACAACTTGAGGTTGGAGGGAGCAGTGCGAGGCGGAGGGAATGCATTGTCTGCTATCTCCAGATCAGGGTGCAAAACCTACACAGAATAAATGTTTCTCCACATTACTTACTTGTCTTCGTTTCAACAACAATAAATATAAGTGAACAATGGTATCTGTTGAGTAACCTGATAATACAGGATAACTTTGAGTTGTATACCTGCTGTTGACAGTTGAATACATTCATTAAATAAATTACGTTTTGCTTGCTCAAATGTCATCAAATTCTGATCATTTAAATAACAGGGCTGCACCTGTAAGTGTATGTTTTTGCTTACCAGGGACAGGGATGTCTGTGTTTGGTGTAACAGAGGTTCGGGGAGCTGGGACAATTGAATGCACTCAGGAATCTTTATAGTGCCTCCATCCAGGTCAGCAATGATAACATCCAACTGGTTATACAAACATAAAGCACAGACAGGTCAGGTGGTTTGATGGTGAAAGAGGGCTGTGAGCAACGACACGTTTGCCTGACGAGGATCCGCCAAAACCAGTTAAATAAATATCTTGCTCAAGTGAAGATTACTTAATCTTCTTGTGTAACAACATCCTCATTTTTTAAAATTAAAAATCCCTTGGTCAGTTATTGGCAGCATTGAACAATTTAGGATCTTCATGTTCTGTGAATAAGTACAAGAGATTGCTGGATGCTTGTGACTCATCTTCACTCACCAGATCCTGGATTTCAGTCTGAAACATGGAGTGAACTCCAATGATGAAGGGAGTGGGTGAGCTCAACACCTCCAGCAGCCGTGAAGGCAGAATAGGGATGTATGGGTAACTAAACACAGGAAGGGACATAACAGTAAATACACAGTGTACCCAATGAGACGAGGAAGAAAGATGGGGAAAAACTGAGAGCTTTTAATGTACTTCCTATGTTTGACATTATTCTGAAAGTGACAATCAAGTGGCTCCACTCACATTAAAAGATAAGACAGCAGTAAAGCCAAAACCTGCCCATGGCATTCGCATGACATTCATACATTTTTCCATGACATCATTAACAGGATTGTGAAATTGTACATCATCTTAATCATCTACCAGAAACTAGGGCTGCGCAACATGGACAATAATGACTTCATAACTGATATACAGCATAATTTTAGAGGAGACGTATGCAGAACAAAATTTAAAAAAAAGACCATCAATAATGACAGATAACTGGCAAACACGCATTGGGACTAGGTCAGATGAGCAAATAAATGTGCGGTATTTATTTAAATCAGCCCGTAAGAAAAAAAAATGCGCTTCTGAAAAGTGCTGCAGCGGATTTAGTGGTTGATTTGCTTTCCTCAGCTTATCGGGCACTTAAAACAGAGCCATAATTAATGTTATTAGCAATGTCTGAGGTTTTACAACAATGTTAAGACAACATGTCTGCTCTAAAAACGGCCTATTGTCTTAATGCATGTCTCATACGCCACTGTTTATTTACCTGTTTTGTTGCGTTTGTTATGTCTCACTTGATGAATGAATGGATTTGGAATCAAAGCAACAACGTTGTGGTTTGAATTTGTAAAAATGTAAAACAGGGGAGAACCATTACTTCTGCTAAACTTCCCTCCGACTTTCACAAGATAAATACAGCATTGCATGTATTATTTCTCAAGAGGGAAGGAAGTTAATCACTGAATTGCAAATGAAAAACACTTCCAGTAAAAGTGAATTCTGAGAAAAAGTGAGTGGACAAGTTCTTTTGAATGTACAGGACATACAAGGCTTGTATATCCTGATCTTAAATAGTGATTTTATCCAGCAGTCAATACAATAATGAACAAAGTTATTCAACTGTTGAATCAAAAGCCAAGGAAGTCATGACACCAGCCGAGATGTTAGAGAGAAGTCACATGATCTGTCCGGCCGCTGGGGTTGAGCACATGCTTACCTGTATTTAAGGGGAAACATGAGGGCTTCCAGTGCACGACATGCCTCCTCCAGCCTCTGGTAACTGGTGGAGTGAAACAAAACCTTGTGTTCTGTCAGAACTGCACAAAACAGGCTTAGAACATTTTGGATTCCTGAGAACAAAAAAGCAACAGAGAACAAAATTAATGACGTATTTGTTGATGTGTGACTGCCACATTGTTGCGTATCTTTCATCAAACATTCATGGCTATTTGTGGAGGATTTAAAACTTCAAACAGAGATAAGATCACACAACGTTCTGTTGGAATCCACAACAGCTTCAAGACTAAAGACTCTATTATATTCTGTGGAATTTTTTAGTAATTTTGAGACCAACCACATAATTCTTAAAACCGTGGAGAAGGTTGTTGTGCCACTAAATTGGGTGCTATTGTCTGTGTACCAATCTCATCAAGAGAATAGGTCTGCCAGTGGAGAAAGTGCTGCATGACTCCAAATACAGAAGCGTTGATTCAAATCTAATTGTAATTGTCAAATTGAAGTTCAATGTTTGAGAATAGTCCCTGCTCAGACAACAAAAAGTCTGAGCAGAAAAAAACCCCGACACGACTGTGGCTAATCTCACTTTCATCTGCAAAGGCCACTGCAGCCTCTTGGATTAATTGAATATACTGTCGACTCCATGAAAATGATGCCTCTTCTCTTTGGTAGATGAACACTGCACAGTTTATATATTTAAGTAAAGTCCTACTTATTATGCTTATTTTTGCTCTTACAACATTGTTCAGATTTCTTAAATTTGCACTAAACCGTTGTGTATTACTTCATCAATCAAAACACTGCTCTGCAGAATCTTCAGTCTGCTATTTGACCACTGCTTTATTAAAGAAACCTGCTCGCTCATGATGGCAACAACAATACATTTTTTTAAGACTAAACAGGTCAGTTTATGTGACACAATGAATATAAACCAAAAGGAAAACTCATCTCTGAAAACAAAGGAAATTACACAGTCTCATACAGTATAAATAATATTTCAAATACCGACGTGACAATCAGGAAGAATTCTAAGTTTACAGTTCCTGTTATTGTTTCCTATCAAGCTCCACACAGACCAATTCATCACACATTGGAGTGATAAAGGGAGAGGAACACCGGCAGACATATCAGTGCCACTCGGGGTGCTGGGTCTGGATGTTTGTCTGTCTGAGTGAAGCACCTCAGTGATAAACAGGAAATAGAACCAGAGCCTCAACTAAATAAGAGATTTTAAGGAGGAACAGACCGTACAACCTAAATTAGTCCGTTCATCTTTTATAGACACGGTAAGTTAAAATGAACGCTCTGCTATGCTTCAACGATTGAGGTTCCTGTTTCATAATCACACCTCAGCTTCAGGTGTTTACTTATCTTGTGGAAACAGCAACGCACTTCCGTGCCCTAAATAAAAAGTGACAGCAACATCCCCGGACAACAGGAGAGACAAAGGCAACAAACAACAAACAACAGGGCTGTTGATGGCCGGTTTATCTCGCCCCGGGGGACTGCACTTCCTGTTCAGTGTGACATGTTTAACACACATTCCTCTCTGGTGACTCGGGTGATCCGTGCACACAGAATGATGTGCTGACCTGACGACCTGCACGGCTACTCGCCGATCTATAAATGGACATGAGGATGACCTAATGAGTGTGAAAAATACACTCGCTGGAGTGTAGCTGATTTTTTTTGTAAAGGATAGGAAAAATTAACCGTCAATGTCTGACAGCTTGACTCTAAAATTGTATACATACATTTGTCCTGCTGCAATGTCCAAAACAAATAGTGTATAGTATATGAATAGTTGATCAAAGTGGGGTTAAGGACAAAAACAACAACACATTCCAACAACTTGCTCCTTGACACTAAAATACACCAGCACTGTCTTCCTGGTATGATCCGAAGAGTAGACTGAGCCATTTAGGATCTATGTTCCTACACTCTGCAATATGCATATCTAAATAAGAGTTAGAAGAAAAGAACCATACTACCGCCATGTTTGTTGACACTGTCAGCCAGTAGGCGGTTAGCATAGCTCAACATACAAACAGGGGGGACAGCTATCCTGGATTTGTCTCAAGGTGAAAGGTAAAGAAACTTATCTACTTTCTATTTACAGGCTATATCTTGTTTATTTGCTCTGTAAACCGGTATGAAAAGAATAAAGTGTGGTTTTTAAGTTAGCAATTTTCCACTGGAGTATTTAATAAACAGCGTCACATATAAAGCAATGAGCACCTTTACAACACATATTAGTTATGGCCCTGTAGCTGCTTCGAGGACTAACAGCGCTGCATAATGTATTGAACTAATTCATAGAAACAGGCTTATGAGGACTGACAGGCCATGGCCAGGATTTGAGTAAAGATTGCTTTGTGATTTTGTATCCAGATTGGCTACAAATGCATGAATTCCAGCTAACCCTGATCACATGATGTGTCGTGCAAGTACCCCCTCATGTGCATGTTCAGCACGTTGTCCAAACAAACAGAGGATGGTGTTAATACACTCAGGAAATAAAATCCACTCTGTTTTGAATTACATTCTTCTAATCAAATGAGGATAAATGAGGGCCAACTTTCCATTACAAATCAAATTGCAGGTGAATCATATTTTATTTCCCTCTCAGCTCTAACAAATGTATATGACGAGAGTTGCAGAAACAAATTCCTCTTAAATAATCTAAAAATGTAATGTACAATAGCTTGGGTCAGGATTTATGCCAAACCATAATTTTCAATGGCTAAAAAAAAAGTGATAGATACACTCTTCAAACACCATGAGTCATGGCAATATCTTTGACAAAACACGTATTGCTTGTGCAAATCATTTACAGTCTTAAAATATTGAGCAATTTTGGCAATGTGAAACTAGCAAAGTGAATCAAATCTTTATCATGTGCTTGTTCTTGTCCAGACAAAATTACAGAAACGCTGATGGGACAAAGCGAAAACTACATAACCTTGCTTTAAACACATTAATGAGAATTAATGTGAAATATGTCACACACATTAAAGCTACTTAATTTAAATCAACTAGGACAATGTCACTAATATGATTAAGACAAATGTTCTTTGAGTGTCAGAACTGTCCGATGGTAACAACCAACAACACAAAATGTCTGAACACATGAATGAGATATTATGCAGATGTGACTGACTATAGAAAGAAATGATTGTTCATTCATTAAATTCAATGGCTGGGTTCATGTTCAAAACAAATATATGACGTGGCAGAGAAACAATTATACATTAATTCACAAGTCACGGCTTGTGTTAGCCGTTAATCAAAGTAGACCCACCGAGCTGCTGGAAGAGCAGACCAACACTTTTGCTGGTGACAGGCAAAGTGTTGTTTAAAGGCGTCTGGATGAGCTGACGGTCTCCTGCTCCCAGGCTAAAGAGCTTCTGTATAGGAAAACAAAAACAGTAAAGGTCAGGAGACAGTCATGGAAATGTTTATGGCCATCAGGTCGACAGTCATCCGTTAAGATTAATATGATTAGGGTACTGTGGTTGAATCAAATAAAGAAGACACAGACACGGCAGCTGTCATTGAGCAAAGAAAATCTCAATTACATGTTTTCCAAAATATAACTTGTACAGCGCACAGCAACATTACAGAATCCCTTAAAAAGATCCTTGGATTAATAATGCAAAGTTAGTATGTTCCACTGCTGAGGGTCTGTTTGAAGGCAGACCCGAAGATGTAGGATTTCAAACACCATCTTGCAGGAGAACAGGCCAAATTCTTCCCTTTTACAGCACATCAGCCATTGTCTCAAACAAAGTCTGATATTTTCCAGCGTGATTAGGGTTTCTTCCCGTCGGCAGTTGCAAACGTAAAAAAAACTTTACAATATGATTGACATATTTTGGCTCTAAAGTGTAAATATGTAATGTATTGCCTGGTTCACTGAAATAATAGCCTCACCTTCTGACGTGTGACCATCCAATGGTAGTTACTTACATGTTTTTTTAAACCTAAGTAATGTATTTAAAATAAATAGCTGTTATGAACATATTTTAAGAGCTCTGCTGTTTGCTGTCCTAGTCTCGACTGAGGAATTTTTCTATACGTAACATGATGGAAAAAAATGACAAATATGTAAAATTAAATTAAAAAGAATACCGACTGTGGCTGGACAACCACAGGCACCATCTCAACTTGACATTCCTGATTGGCTGCACAGCGAACGTAAATAAATAAATTAAGTAGCTTCACAAACAATCACTGTCTCAAAATCAAATGGGACAGACTCGACTGGTCTGGATCTGTGGCGTCCTGTGAGGAATGAACCAGCAGCAGGGAGGGGGCCTTACAGACAGTGGATGCTTTGCCTGAGTGAAATCTTACCTGGGATCCACCAGCAACAGGAACCTGGAATGTAAAGAGGTTGGCCACCAGACCCTCTAAAGGGAAACTCAAGCTATCGATGTGCACTGTGTAGATCAGTCCCAAGCACCCCTGAAATGACAACATGTGAAATACAACAGGGATATTACATATGGACACATACAGAAGATAACTACTTTGTATGGCAGCCCACAATAAACGCCGTCTGTGACATAAGGATAATGTTTGATAGCTGTTTATTCTCACAGCATCTAAGGCTGACCGTGTGTCTGCAAAACCTGTGATCAACTCAGACTCTGATGAAAGTATCAGAGGTGCATGTATCTCATTTACTTCACTGAATTGCATGCTAAACTAGGGCCTACGTTGCAGATAGTACAAAGCAGATAAGCGTCATCTCAGAGCTGCAAGATGAAAGCCTTGATTTGACAAAAATTCAGAGTATTTCTGCTGACCAAGACAGAACAATATTTTTTAATCAAGATTTAATCATATGGCGTCTTATTACCCGGAATATTTCGAGATAATCCAGCCTGGACACAAGAATGAGACTTTTTGGTGCAAACACTTGAGCTGGCTGGATCAGGCCATCCTCCTCTGCCTCCTCATCTTCATCTCCATCAGCCACGATACTCTTTGATCCCTGAAACATTAAAAAAGAAGCTGTTGCAGTTGAAGAGTTCAACACAGTGGCATGGACTGCAGAACATGAAATGTACTGTAGAGCAGGCCATCACCGCTGAGCTCCTACTTGAGCTTGTGAATATATCATGTGCCTCAAACTCATCACATTGTTCAGCACACGTCTGGCATGTACTATACGTCGCATGTGTTATTTGCACATTTTTCACCCCAACAGAGTTATCTGTGGTAATACTGAGTATTTTATGCTGTATTTTATTAACAAGTCTCACAATCACTTCTTGCTTTTCACTTGAGAGGTGAGTCACAAGATTGAAAGTAGAAGTAGTGGAAAATAAATTGTCTTCCTCCCACGACACAAAAATAGCCAAGATATGGCTCTTGCATCAGACGAAGTCATAGCATCAACCCCAAAACATCTTTGAAATTTTGCTTTGTCTCCAGAGATGAAACACACATTCGAGAATGTTGAGACTATCAATTAGCGTTTCCTAATCAGTCCTCGTTCAGCACAGCTGCTAAAACCACTGAAGCCAATCTATGAACACAACAGTTTTTCTAAAATCTAATAAAAGATCTCACCTACAAAGAGACAAAATCATGAGTAGATTTCCTCAGATAAGAGCCAAAATTAGTTTTGTTGCTTAGTGTTGCGTCCCTTCCCGAGTCATATACTAACAGTAAATGCAAATTAGAGACATAAGAGACAATAACAAAGATACCAACACATGCAGAATGTTTAGTAATTATGATGTTAAGCAAACTATATCATTTACAGTAAACACTATTCTTTATTGTTGATCACAATGTTACTTATTCAACTCACTTTCATTCTGAAATAGGTTTAATATTCTATGTGTGATTTCTGTGGTGTATTAATACTCTAACAGATGGATTTAATGAGCTATATTCAGATATGTAGTGACACGTGGGATTATGATGACATTTTACAGAAAGTCAAATCAAAGGAACACTATAAAGTAGTTTTAGCTCCGATCAAACATTTAACTCGCCCTAAAGTCCCGATAACCTTATCCTCCGAGCAACAGCCTCAGTCTGGTTTTAATTGTCTCTATCGTGGTTTCATGAGCGCTATCAGAGCATTAATACTCAGACTTCTGCGTGCTCATTCCTCACTAAAGCCCTTATCACAATCTGGTATATTTCTCCAGGCAGTGAAAACATGCCATAAATGCTTCAGTATCTCTGGACCAAGGAGTACGGGATTAAAATATTCCATTCAGATGGGGGTCACATCTCCCCATTATTCTTAGGATTTGGTTCAATTATTAGACAAAATACATTCCTTTGTAGCCTGTCTGGAGTCTCCCTGGAATCCAACTCAGTAGATAAAGATGAGAGGAAAGATTGTTAAAACACCGTCACGTTTCAAGAGGATCCTTAGTGCCAGACACTGAATCCAGCAAGGTGTGTTTATTTTGCCAAAACACGATGTTGGATGAGGCCAAATATAGCCTAACAAAACAATTAACACAAGGCTGACGAAAAAAGGTGGGCTATCAAATTAAAAAGTCTTCATAATATTGAATTTATATACACAAAGCATACTCAAGTCTTTTTTTGGCACACACATACATCTTAATTACTGTAAGATGTATTTGCTAAATAAGTAGAAAAGAAGAAAAAAAACATGACAAATTCTGAAGTGTGCATTTTCAAAACAGAATAAATATTCTACAGATGTATTAATGTCCACCCACGACAGCTTTAGAGTTGAGAAGCTTAGAATTTTGCGGCAACTTCCCACCTTACACTTTTACGTTATTTAGGATAGTATAGTCAGATACATCTAAAAATGCTTCACAAACATACATTAAATTGCCACAAATGACAAAATAAGCCTTTTTCTTCCGGCCTGGTGTGCATGCTGACAGTAAAGTTAATGGCTCTCTTGCTTTAACCTGTGCAACTTTTACAACCAGTCTGGTAATCCTGTCAACTTCCTTTAAAAATAAGGGTAGTAAGACTGAGAAATTAAGACTGTGAGAGCAGATACGGAAAAACAAAAACAAATGAGTGAGGTGAAATACAACAAATGTACATGAATCTGAGTCCCTTTCTTTCATGATCTCAATCACAATTTGTAATTAAACTGGTCTTGGAAAAAACAGTCTCTCTACTGCATAGACAGTGTATAAGCAGTGGATATAGTCACTGTGAGTCATTGACCCATTGGTTTGTGGCTACTGCTTTGAAGCTTTGAGTTCTGTATTTAGGTAAAGCAGACCCTGCTTAATCTTTTTTCTTACGCTAAATAGTGACAATCACTTTAGATGAACATCATACTGTATTGAAGAAGCCTTGAAACTAGTGATTGAGATTATACGCTCATGTTTACAATGTCTACTGAGGTAATAAATCAAGGGAGAAGTAGGGACATTTTCTCATTGACTTCCATACAATCTGATTTATTTTTGCAACCAGATGAGTCACCACCCGATGGCCAGTGTGGAAGAGAGAGGTCCTTCCACTCAGCCCTCAACAGAAAAAAGAACGAGAAGCGTTGAGGTTTCAATACAGCTGAGGCCCAACCAGCTTTAGGCAATGAAAAGTCTGTTTTGTAGGCTCTTAAAGAAACCCTCATAACAGTTAACAACTGGGCTATTTTGGGTTATATTCTCCCTTTGAAGAGACAATTTGCCCTAAATCCTTCATCCTCTCGTGCTTTTTGAGAAAATGTGTCCAGTTGTGCAAACGTAGGAATTTTTGTAATTATGGTCCACACAATAAGGTTATGAGGAAAGCATGAACTATTTATCACAGTATTGATACTCCAAAGTTACTCCCCCACTATTTAAAAGCTGACTCATATTTCTCGTACAAACTGTTTCAATAAAAATGATAACGATAATAAAATGTTTTGCTGATCAACTAGACATGTGAAAGGATGTGAAGTCACAGCGGGCAGAGCGACAGGAGTCATTTAAGGCCTCTAGCAAAGGAAAACACAGTGAAATAATTAGCTTGGTGTTCTGTCAGTTTTTGGCAGGGTGAGACATTGGGATCATTCAGAGGTATAAAAATGATCCTGTCCAAACAAATATGTTGTAATCAGTAATGTATGTTTTAATATTTGACATTTGTGCCACGTGGCCACTAATGCGCAATCAATAACAACAAGTATGTAATTCAAATCCAAAGCGCTGGAAGGGAGCACAGCCCTATCCTCTCTTTTATATCAGCATCCCTGCTCACCATCTACGAGCAGCTTTTTGTTTTCTAGTGCACAGCACCAAAATTCCTCAAGTTCAAAAAAAGTGCAAGTGTCTGAAAAAACAAACAACAAACCCAAAATGGAAAACAGAAAATAAGAACCACCACAATGCCCCACCTTTATATCTCTGACACAAAGATGAACCTCAAGCTCATAATATGAGTCTGCAAAACTCATTGATCATCATTGAGATGATCTGATCAGGAGCCTCAAAAGGAGGATGGCCCGCTGTTCACAGAGATGTGGTACACAGCTGTTTAATGGAGAGAGAAATCGAAAGATTTGTGCTTACAGATTTCCCTAAATTGTCAATGAGTGGCTCAGTGGTTACCACTGTTCCCTCACAGCAACACGTCATTAGTATGTTCTGTGGGTTTTCACAAGGTGCTTCTGTTTACTCCCAACAGTCCTCAAACATCTGTACAGTTGGGAAGCTGAAGACTATGACTGCGAGTGGCTGTGGCTTTCTGATAGACTTAAAACATTTGCTAAATTCTGGGATACTTTACAGCTTCCTGAGATCCGGAAAACATCTGTGTCTTACCTGGAGATTGACCTCAGCCTCGTAGAAAGTGAGGCAGGAGCAATAGTGTCGGTCTGAATCGATATCCGTCAGCACAACGGTGAAGAAGGTGGGAGCTTTTCTATCCCTGGACATCCTCCAACCTCCAGGCTGGCAAAACTAAAAAGATATTGAACAAAATGCCAATAATGAGAATACCATAAAGAGTAATTCACAAAACACACATCATATATACAGGACACTGTTACTGTGACTCAAGCGCTAATCATTTGAAAGACAATTCAATTGAGATTGTAAAAAATTGGAAATTGTTAAAAGCTCAGTGGTTATGTCTCTTCAGATTTTCTGTCAAGGCCAGCTCGGCCTTCTCTGCTGGCCTAAACAGAACCACAAAGTTAAATTTCATAATAATAATAATAAAAAAAATAGTTAATATAATAATATAAGTGAAAGTTATATCTATTTTATAATGTAATTGTTTTCCAAACATACAGTACATGAATTATAATTGTTTTTCCCTATCAGCTGATGTTCTCATTGAGCAGCTCCTGTCTCCTGTCTGTGCTCCTGCTGCCTTGCTTTCTGTTTCTGTAGTCAGCTCGCTGGCCAGCTTGACACGCGCTCCTTAACGCTCTTTGACCAATCACATCTCATCTCTGTCTTTGTCTGTAGCCCAATCCCAATCTTCCCCCTAAACCCTCAAGCCCTGAAGCCTCAGGGACTCACTGACGTCGGCTGCTAACTGGTTGAGTGTGAGAGTCTGTGAGGGCTTCAACTGGTGTAAACATGAATGAGACAGCACTTTGAAGAAGAAAAACTGAACTGAACTGAAAACATAAAAATAACTTATTGCTTTTGTATAAAGTTAATCAATTGCTGGTATTTCACATACATCTTTAAAAAAGGTAAGAAACAGACTGAACATGGACAAAAGAAGGAGTGTTTGTCCCTCACAGGGACCCTTACTACTGAACAGTACCTGTTCAGAAAGAAAGAAAACAGATTTATAAACTATATATGTATGTATGTTAACTTGCTGTTGCTCCAGAGGGCTGTTATATTGTTCTGATAACAATACTTTAAAATAAAACCTGCAATACACTAGTTTTTCCTTCATTATTGAATTTGGCGCATAATGCGATTAATCGCAGAAAAATCATGCAATTAATCAGGTTTTTTTTTCAACTTTGCCCAGCTATATATATATATATATATATATATATATATATATATATATATATATATATATATATATATATATATATATATGTATATGTTTTTCATGGTTTTATTTATTAGACTAGTCTAATCCTAATGATGCCTGGTCTTAAACATTGATGTTTTGGATGAGTGAGTAAAGCAGACAATAACTATGAAGTATTATGATTTTCTTCATGTAAGTAATGTTCTACTAAAAACCTCTGAGAATATTCTATCATTGATTTTTCCAAAAATAGTTTATTGAGAATCTAAGAAGCAAACCAATCAACAATTTGAGCGGGAGCAACGAGGAATAAAGCCTCCTTCACACATCGTCCCCTTAAATTACTGGGATAATCTTGCGGCCATCGCTAGAGATTATGACATTTTACACAAACACTACATCCAGGAATGTTTCTGCCATACCATGGCGATGCTGGAATCGATGGGGCAAGGGACGGTCCAGTAGATGGAGGTAATGCAACACTTATTGATGCCAACCATCATAAAACTCAATGGGCAAGAAGATGAGGGAAGGCTAGATGAGTGTGTACGCATTGGAAGAAGATGTCTCTTAATATTTTCAGGAACATGGCGGGTGAGGAGCCATTTTTGTCCAGTGCCAATGTTTTCATACTGTATTATATAGACAACAAGTTTGCGAGACAAGTCAAAACAAGCGTGAAAGCTTTGGCATTAATGCAGATTAAAATACTTCATAACAGAAGTCTTGTGATTGGTTTGCTTGCTCCGCTTGAAGGTGTTTTTCATCAGCTGGACGTGACTCTTTTTGGGCTTGTTCTTGCATTGTGATTGCTTCAGTTTACAACAGTCCTAGCGTCGTTTTCCCCAAAATGTTACAAAGTCTCAAGGATTGGAAATTGGCAGTACAGATTTCCCTGAATATTGATCCACGCACACACACACACACACACACACACACACACACACACACACACACACACACACACACACACACACACACACACACACACACACACACACACACACACACACACACACACGACCCCATGGAGGAAATGTTCCTGAACATTTCAGAGATAGACATGTGTAAAAGGGACTTAAGAGAGGAGGATATGAAAAGGTGGGAGGAGGGTGTATTTGGCTTGTTCAACCTGGAGGATCGGACCAGGATGCCATCACCATCCAGCAGATACAATAGCTTGCAGGAAGTCTGTTAAACTTGCTTTGTGATGAAGTGTGTGTGTGTGTGTGTGTTTGTGTGTGTGCGCACACACACACACACACACACACACACACACACACACACACACACACACACACACACACACACAGGAATCAAGGACGAGTGCAGATAACTGTGATCCTGTGCTAAACTATTCCAACTATGCCATTGATTGTTGCCACAAAAGAGATAAACACATTCAGGACGGCATAGCTCCAGAGATCACAGGTATAGCATCCTGTGTGTGTGTGTGTGTGTGTGTGTGTGTGTGTGTGTGTGTGTGTGTGTATCTTGTGTGTGTGCGTGTGTATCTTGTATTTCTGTTTGTGTGTATGCGTAAGAGAGTGACTGATTTTAATATATAAGGAGCAAGAGGAGACACAATTAACTAACTTCCCATATCTTAAATCAGTGTTTCCTTTAAGACATTATCTCGCCTGTAGGTCTGCAGAAAAAACACTTGTGGACTGGCGCAGACTCAAAGACACTTCAGGGAGTTCAGTATTTAGTAAACTTATTTTTATTCCGGGAGCATTGCATCCAGACAGACTACGGACATCATTTTAAATACAACCAATGTCTGTCTAACTCAAAGATGAATGAATGTCTTGCCCAAACATCGTAGCTGGATGCAATAAGGACTTTGCAAAATGGGCAGTTCAATGAAATGAATGAGGGAAACAAACAATGTTATCCTCTTATGACACCGCACCCCTTCTACAAAAGCAGGGAAATTTAAATTTAACAAACTAAATTTAACTGAGCACAGCCGTGTGAAAACAAAAAATATCCTCATGCCTTTTGTTTAAACCATCCAACTTGTGACTGATTATACTCGGAAATTCAGTCAACCACAGAACACATTGTGGATATAAACTCATCGATAGTCCTACAAGGCAGAATGGATAAATATGGGATGTCTATTGGTCAAACATTTGGTCTGCAAAACAGTGATGACTGCAGAAATATTTCTCATGATTCCGTGAGTGTATTTATGTCCTGCCGTGCTACATTCTGCAACCAAAAACAGTGAATGACACTGGACAGAAGGACACATACAGTAAGAAACATTGCCTTTATACAGACGCACACACAAGCACATGGCAGACAGAAAGGACATCTCCTATTCCAGAATTAGATCGTAGTCATGTGACAAAGGAACTCCGGGACACACTCGCTGTATTTATGTCACATCCGAGTAAACTGCTGCCGTCCAGCTAAACCCTTTGCATCGCATCATGTGCTGGTGCAGCCTGGTATGATCCCCTCCCGCCCCACTGCAGCAGTATTCACCTACTCAGCCAGTGACACTGGATCTTCAGTCTGACCTACTCAGCATCATCACAGCTGAGCAGAGTGCTTGACGAGCAGCCCCAATAAAAAGAAAACATTCTGCACACGGAGACCTTGCCAGATCAGGGCATGGTCATGCCGGCACAGGCCAGATATAACAACTATTAAAGATGACTTGGGACAAAGGCCGACAGTAAGGCATCTCCCTTAAAAGTCAGTGTTGTATTTCTTTGGTATGATAATGCTGAAACTTTACTGGAAATGGGAAACTTATTTGTGTTTTTATTATGACCCCAACAAGTGAGTGTCTACTACTTAGGAAATACAAACAGAATTTAAAAGCTCATCAAACCTTAAAAGAGTTTATGTAACCACAAATGAGCTTAATCCTGCAATCCTTTGGGTAATAATTTGGGTTAAAAAAGGAAATAAAACCAAGCACTAAAGTTACACACAAACACACAAAGCTACAGCAATAAAATGTTTGTAGACTTAGATGCCACCTGCGCTCTGAGCATTAGTAAGAAATACCAAAGCTTAAGAGAAAAGGGAAAACACTTTTCACATCCCCCTCAACACAATGTCCAACACTTTGTCAAGAAGACCTTTGGGTCATGAAATGAAGACCATAAAAAAAACATTAAACAAACAAATTCAATCCTAAAAAAAAATTGAAAGGTAAATAAATATGGCAGCCAGACAATCGAATCTTAGAGCAGGTAGAGTTTGCTGCAGGATTGAGTCCTGAAACCTTGAAATTAATCAGCTTTTTTGGCATGTTATCACACAAAATATGTGTCATAAAAGAAAATCTAAATCCACCTATAATCATCCAAACTTCTATGAAATACTTTAGAACTACAGACTGAACCAAATCGTAAAGTTACTTTCAAGACATAGTGTCAAGGAAACATGTCAACAGTGCTATTCAATCATCCTCTTCCTTCATCCTTCTTCTTTCCCCATTCATGTGGAAGAGGCGCATGCCAGGGAGACAACACAATGACTGAAAGTGAAGCGCGCTTTGTCAAGGAAAATAAAAGGGACTGGCCGGAGGTGAGAAGGTCAATGCCGTGCTGCCTGCCCAGACCTCCTGCTCCATCAGGTTGTCAGGATGAGCAGAGAACAAAAACAAGCAGACACGGCTGCTCCAGTCGAGGGGTTTAACATGAGACTGCATATAAGAAGTGGACGTAGTCATCAAGAGGTCACCTATTGGTTTGTGGACTATCGCCATGAAGCCTCAAGTCCGGCGATTTTGGCGTCGCCATCTTCGATCACTGCCGTCTCTATGTTACTTGTTTTTTGTAACCAATGTAAGGAGGTTACCATATTGGGAATGCGGAGGAGTGATGAAGTGATGCTGGATACGGCTTTGGTAGCGACAGCAACCTGTCAATCACAGTGTGCTTTATTGTCTATTTTACTCTAAAAAGAACCATCATTTACTAAATGAACAATATAGTCCGAGCTCAATGTCAGCAAGATCAATACAAGAAACTAAACTTTTGACAAAATGAACATGATAGCACTGTTATCCAAATAATATTTAGTGGTTGCATTTAGTTAATGTACTGCACCAGAGTAGCCCCAACAAAGAGCAATCCAATGAGGTGGCATTTCCCCTCCACTTCTATTACTCAACTCTGCATCCCCGCTGTCACAAACACTTCTGGTTTCTATTCACTGATCTGCTGTGCAATATCTGGCACATATGGTTCATTTTAGAGATAGATATTTTTAGATGACAATGAAGGACCACAGTAATTCAAAAACAATGTCTCGTAAGCAGGACCGGAAGAGTCATCAAGCAAACGTTGCTGTACTATACTGCACACCACCTCTCAAGCTTCATCCATGCCATATGTGTAGGAAATGTAACACCTGAAAATTATAACCTACGACAAGATGTATTTTTAGGACAAAAGGTCAAAGTGTTTTCGTTTTTTTTTCCAGTCACGCACAGTCCAGCAACAAGCTCAGAAGGACAACTCTGCCGAACCCCCAACATCCCATGGGAGGATCTGTTCACTTCAGGGCAAATACTTGGGTTTATTTCAAGACACAGCATGAATTAAAAACAGACGGCCAATTCATCACAAGCAATTTGAAAACAGAAATGGATAAAGAGGCTAATAGAAAGGACCCTTTAGAGATTTAGACATTCCTTTAGTAAATTCAATCCCCTGTCGGATTAAATATCTCAACCTTATTCCTTAAACCAAACCTGAAGCATCTGTGTGATGTTCTCAATTGCCATGAAGGACCCAAACATTAATGTGTCATAGTTTTGTCAAAAGTAGGCTAACAAACACCATACCTTTCAGGCATAAACAAATTCAATTATAGTTAGGGAGGAAGAATACTCTCGTAGATTCCAAGTAAAAGTCCACAGATTTTTCCCGCACTGAATCTGTGAAAACTGGAGGAGCGGAAAGATCATAGGTGTATAACTCACGGCATTCTACCAAAAACAACCAATGACTGTTTGAGAAGAACAGTCATGTACGAGCATGCCTTCTTATATAACTGTGTCAATCATAGTCTGAAAGTTTGTTAGCACTTTTTTATTATTATTGATGTCAAAGTTAGGTATTAAACTGAAATCTGGCACTTCAGTTGGTCTTGCAGTCAGCTAATATGAATTTAGCTAAAGTATTGGTAGAAGTGACGATGATGACACGTTATGTTGAACATGAATAACCAGACTTTGTAAGACCCGCTCTTGGTTCAAGTAGGTACTAGTGAAAACTGGCAGCGAGTGGCGAGCAAGCTGTAAAAGAATTACAGATTGTGTGATAATCTGTCTCCCAAATCACAACAGACCATCACTGCGCTTTTGTATTCGGGCATTTGTGACAGCCATGGTGAAAAACACCAACATCCTACTTTGAGTTGTACCGTGCCTTAACCTCAAACATTAAAAGGACGTGTAACTGGAGGATGGAGACTTTTAGCGGGATCAGCAGTTTCACTGAATATTTACAACAATGTATAACAGTATGCTTGACATACATTTTTAGAAAAAGACATTTTTTCAGAAAATCCACTGGAGTACTGTAGAAGTAACTGAGTTACACAATTTCATAAGCAGCGGATAGAGACGGGGATGGAGACCAAACAGTTGGAGAAGTACGTGAGTCAGAGAAGTTATTTCACATTGTGTGCTCCAACAAGAGAAAAGTGGACATCTTAATTCAAACCTAGAAGGGACTGACTCTTATATGTTAATTCTTCCCACTGACAGTTTCAAAACAATATGCCTCATGCTTATAGAGCATGGACATTATTAAAAGCAGAAATGTGAAGCGTTACTTTGAGACAAAGCACAACTCTTTTGAGCAAAAGTACTCACTCAAATCCTAAATGAAGGCATAGAAAAATAAAACCTAAGAGCACAATATCGTCAGAACCTACAAACTGTGATCTGCCCAACAACTATGTTAACTAAGCTAAAACACATGGTTTAATAAGCACAGAGAAAGTCCCTGCACAAAATGTTCTCTCTTTAAAAGATGACAATATAATATATTTGTCTTTTTCATTGACATCACACAATAAATTTAAACTGCAGAGCAAAAAAAATTCTGTTACTTCCATTTCTCAAAAGTTTTCTGTCGTGTATTATATTTTTGTAATCTAGCTCATATATTTATTATTAGAGTACATATTATTTATAATATATTATGTATAAATATTCAATTGAACTTTTCTTTAATTTGACAGTCCGTTAATACAACTATTGGCTACTTCAATAGATATGGCACTAAATAATTTATTATTGTGATGAATTCTCTCTAACTGGACCTCGCTGGATGTTAATTAAATACCCCGTGGCTACAACGAGCAGATAAAGTGGTAGCGAATCAAATGGTATTACTATTTAAAATCATACAATGAATTATCTGACCATAAGTTGTCTTTGTCTCTCCTAATAACTAACTTTTTGACAAGGCAATGCGCTCTGTGTGATTTTAGTTCGCCTCTTCACCTCGCAGAGTACCATGATGCCTCCTCAGGAACTGCTGTAGGGTCACATCTGGTTTCAACCCCAGACTGCCTGCATCTGTGCATTTGGCCTTTAAACACTTCACCTGTCTGTGACTCGGCTGCGGCTCTGTACGTGGGTAGTCTGCAGCTCACTATCGTGAGTGTACCACAGGGGGCACAAAAGTTGGGATTTTCAAATATTTTTAAGTTGATACATGCTTCATACATATATAGTTCTGAGCAGAACCACATTGCTTACGGTTTTTTTTCTTTAGGCTATACCAGCTGACAGAAGATAAACATGCTTGTTTTTCCATTTTATCTGTACAAATAAAACATGAAACTCAAAACCTATTTCTGAGCACATGTCGTGATGAATGAAAGAGCAAGGTAAACAGTTTTATCTTGAGGTTGTAGATCTGCACAATGGCTGTCCTGCGTCAGACCTCTGAGCCCCCGGCCTTGTAATGGCTGATAACGACCCGCCTGTGGAACAGGTGCTTCCTCCACCTCCTTGTGAGGGCCCTTGATCAGCAACAGTATTCACAACAGACCTCGCTCTCACTACTGTCATGAGCTTAAACCACAACAACTTTTGTTCCTCTTCTGAATAGTGCAGTGTGAAGAGAAACTGGATGTGAGTCGGAGGGTGTATGAACACAGTGGAACAAACACCCTTTCTCTTAAAGCTTCACACACACACACATCTCTCACAAAATACTTTGTGTCAGGACATTCAGTTATTTAGTACTTTGTTCAGAATTTGCAACTTCCATCATTTATTTTACATTTTTACAGTTGACATCTGAAAACTATCAAAGTGAGTAATTTGTTCCTAAACTATCCAAAAGCTGGACTGAAGTGGACAAGACTCGCTGGCCATCTGAGTGGGCCAGCTGCCACATGCAACTACATTTCTGGTTAAATGGTAACACTGATATCAAAAGGGACCAAAAGATGACCCAGTTAATTAAAAAAGGAGAAGTGTTTACCCGTACTGTAAATGGTTTCTACGTCAGAGCTGGGTATGTAAATCTATGGTTTAGCACAAACACACACAGTTACAGATTGTGAGAACATAGCCAGGCGTATGGTTTTATGGTAAACACTGTGTGAGCTGTCGCTGTGACCCCAAGAGGCCATGCTTTCCCACATACCTAAGAGACGAACAGAGTTTGACAAGCGAATAACACTGCCATTCGTACAGCCCCACACCCATCCTATAATGGCAGCAAATGTTAATGAATAACAGCAATATGATGCGTTATTGCATCTTGTCATGATGATGGCGACAGCTAAGACTGCGTCAACGAATCAGAATACTTCTCACTTAGAATGGCAGACATCCAGCCTGTGTCAATAAGAGTATTTCATGTCAGATGACACCCGGCAGGCGCAGCATACAGCTGTTTGGACATATGTTTTGTCTACAATGGCAATACAAAAGGGATACATTACAACTTGTTGACAAGTCCTGTTGCTGAGGCTCAACACTAAGGAGACAATCTGAATGAAGACATGTACATATGCATGCATCAGCCAGCACTGGAGGTTTTGACAGTGTTCAATAGCTAATATATATAGAGACAATGAGTCTGTGTATTCCTACCCATATAAATAAGTACGTAGATAGATATGTACCTTATTTATTTTTTCAGATAGATTGTAGGTGTAAGAATCGTAACGTCACCGTCACTAGCTCAGGTGTCAGCAGCAGACAGCAGCAACATTCACCAGTTGCTGTAGAGCTCTTTAGATGGGAGGGAGGAAATAGCCACAATAGTCAGGGCATTTCCAAAATCTTAGCTCGGACCTGTTAACCTGACTTCTGGCACGGCCACAGAGTTAGTCACCTGTCATCATCTCTTTTATGAGTTTGTTTGTTGGATTCTTAGACTTGGGTATATCAGGAAATAAAACTCTTTCTGACAGAATAAGATGGGACGGGACACTTCATTCCCAAAACAACTCCTACACAAACAAACCATTAAAGACAGGAGTTTCTATACTGTACTTCATCTAAAGGTTTGAGTGTGTTCGCTCTCCAGCATGCTGTGGCTTTATTTCATCCTGTGTATTCCCACTTCCTGGTGAGCTCACAGTACTTTTCAGCTTGGAAAGTCCTGCTTGCTTGACAGCTCCAGCTTTGTTTCCTGATGTGTTTAGCTTCACTGGCACACGAAGCATTGATTACTCATGTGTGGATCTTCCTGACAAACACATGATCCCATTCCTCCCCCCTGGCTGGGACGGCATCCTGCTATCTGGAATGCACTGTTTAGTTTTTCTCTCATAGTTTTACAAACATCATAAGAACGACGTGCAGCGCGACATGTCACGTTATGGTCACTTGAGTCAAGTCATACAATTAGGTTGCATTCCTTTATCTGTCTGTGGTTTGGCACGGAGCCGCAAACTGACTAACCAAGGCTGCTGATTATGAACAATACAGTTAAGTGTTGTCATGATTTGCTTACTCAACTCTGCTCAGACAACGAAGCTAGATGAATTAATCACTGCAGCAATAAAGGTGAGTCTTTTCTCATGTGCTACTGAAATGGATCTTAATGCAAAGGATCCACATGGATATGAGACAATATAAAAACTGTTCTATTTCCATTTCCAGCAATCATATTAACTACACACATGGCACGAGCAGTTTACACATTTTCTGAATAACTTCAGCATCCTTCCCGGAAGTGCCGGGCCACGTTCCTCATTACAGCAGGGATTTGTGGGAAAATTAAGTTCAAGAGGTCAAAGTTCTAGACCGTTCGAGAGAAATGACTCAAATGTTTACAGTCTGGTCAAGTCAGGTCAAATTCCTTCATCGAAGGAAGTTGGGCTCCGCGAAGTAATTTTTTAAAATCTAATGTCAACAATTTCTTGTCAGATGAAAACAAGTAGTAGAGCGTAAGCTGGCATTACATATACCATATCTGTGTTTGTTGTAATGTAATGTGCCTTTGCAGTTAAGGTTCCTTAAATGTTATGTATTTAGATAATCTAATGTGACAAACAATGTCAACTACATACAGAATACCGAGTATATTAACCCTACTAAATAACGCATGTGATATATTTCTAATTGTGTTTGAATGAAGGGTTAATGGGCTCTTGCATTGTTCTTTAGCTGTGTGAATTGGAAGAAGCATTAAACAAACAAGTGAACAAACTACCATCGGAAAACATACATCCTTCAAACACACATAATGTTTAATCATCTGCGTACTAACTTCTACAATGCCCATTAAAGATTGACAGAATTAATTTGTTTGGAGAACTTAAAAAGGCCAGTTCTTAAAACTCAGGTTCAGCCCACAACTAACTGACTGGCACAGCAGTAATTACATTCATATAAAAGAAAAATAAGAAACAGGAAACACAACAAAATCCATGAAAAGTTGCCTTTTGGAGTTTTACACTATGAATAGATTTTAATTTTACAGTAGTAAGATTTATCCAGAGAACAACCATATTTTTCTCCTTAAAATGCGCCAATGCTGTCACCCTCGCTTTGGAAGATTGTTT
The DNA here is from genome assembly GCF_023055335.1 of Clinocottus analis. Lineage (NCBI taxonomy): Eukaryota > Metazoa > Chordata > Actinopteri > Perciformes > Cottidae > Clinocottus > Clinocottus analis. The sequence continues at coordinate 772,161 of NW_027176076.1, forward strand.
TAATGACTAAATTTGGGTTTACCACTGACCGCCATCTTGGCAGTTATTGGGGTCAGACGATATAAATTTGGGGAAGAAGCTGTGGAGCGATGAGAGCAGAAGCCACTACATCTTAGTGTGATAGACTGACAAGCAAACGTTCTCAAAAGCATAAAATGACAATTTAATAAGCTTTTAGGACCATAATTGATTTTGGAAAAGACCTTTTATTACAAAAGACATTTTGAATGGCTTTGATCAAAAGGGATAACTGAAGAACGCTGTGGCCATTAGCAAGGCTGCACTTCCGTACTGGATTTAGTTTTGGGCCATTGTGGTGGCCACTTGTATAGCTGTCTTTCTCTCAGTAACAATTATGGACGCCAGTATAATATATATATATATATATATATATATATATATATATATATATATATATATATATATATATATATATATATATATATATATATATATATATATGAGTAAGCAGTGGGACAGAAAAGCAAATGACCGGCATGGTATGTGGTCAGAGAAACAACTCTGTCTCCCGAGCTGACAGAGTGGAACAAAAACCCACATTGCATACAGCGCGCTGGACTGGACCAGTACAGGATTACTATTGTTCAGTGCTGCCGCAACACGCCCACAGAGAGCAGAATATTAGGCCGCGATTCCCACACTTATCACTATCAAACGCCTGATCGTAAATATTACAAGCCTTTAAAAAAGTTGGGGTGACGTCGCCTTCAAAATTTGAAAACAAACTAAGAAATACGTCAACGTGCAACAAATGAAAGGTTAAGAAGAGGTCAATCTGAAACTGCAGAACCTCATTAATGTATCCATTGTTCATAAAGTAAATAGCCAAATGGAATATCAACAATTGCATGTAAAATCAAACAAATATAGCTGTGAAAAATGCTTACCTTTACCTTTGTCCAATTCTCATTTTCCCTGAACAGAGCCTCAATGCATCCTAATGAAACCGAATGGAACCTTCAATCAATATCAGTTAGCGGCTTTGCCGTCGCTAATCGCTCTTCTGTCTATTTAAACACAGATGGGTTGTTTATAATGTAATAATATCAAACATCAGCAACTAGAAAAGCATAAATGCCAATTTCTTGATCGCATATTTACTGAATATCAGTGGCTTACCATAGTCAGTAAAACTGTATTTCACATTGTGATAGTTCACTTTAAAATGTGTAATTAATCTGCGGTTCATGTGTGATGACAACAATCACCAATCCAAAGTTGCCAGAGCCCAGGAGGAATTTTTCAAATTGCTAGTTTGGTTTGACGAAAAAAGTGACATTTTGCTCAGCGATTTGTGGCATTAAAGCAGTTCCCCATATTTAACGTCCTGAATTGATACTGGACCTCTTGCTGTACACCGTCATGCTGCTCCTCTAATTACATTTTCCCAAATGTGAAGACTGATTTTTAGCTCCATAATGAGGGGAGACATTTTGTTTACATGCTGGGAAACATGACAGAGCGTAGACTGCAGGCTTCATGTAATGAACTGACCCTCATGCTCACCACTGAACTTTGCAGTGCTTTGGAATGTGTATGATCTCTGGCGCATCGGCGTCAAGACATCTCTCTTCACCCAGCACACGCACATGCACACACGCACGCACACGCACGCACACACACGCACACACACACACACACACACGCACGCCGTGGATACATACTGTCTCATGCAGAGCTCATTTGGGTGAAGTTAGCAGTAACATGTATAACTCAGTTTACTGGCACTGTGACCTAAAACAGCAGGCTCAGACCAAATTTGGTGTTTACTCCAAACGCTCACCAATACTTGATTTATTAGATAGATTTAAGAAGATTAATATTAATCTGGTTGTCTCTTTAATTTGGACTATATATCTACAAATAATATAGCACATTAAACATGAAAGAAAACGTTACCTGAAAGAAACAAGAGCACATGAGGAAGAGTCTACAACTCCATAATAACTACATTTCATTATAATACAAGTTGTCTGCAAACAGCGGATGTTATGAACGTTCACAAACTTCAAGCATTAAACAAATGACACTTGTGATTAAACAAGCAAACATCAAAGTAATTACAGGCATTCTTCGGGCATTTGTGTGCCACTTTTTGTATTTTGCTATAAACTAGTTGGCGTTAAATCTAAATAACAAAATATAGACCGCTAAAGATTTTTCTGGAAGCAGACAGAAACATCTGTTCTGTTACCTTAAGAACGTCCTGTGTCACTTGCCAGTAATTGCCACTTGTAAAACTTCATCGTTGCTGTATTTTTATTACTAAATTAAAGACATGTATTAGCCCTGATGTATGAAATGTGCAAATTTAGTTGCCTTGCCTTAGTCATGACCAATACATTTTGAGGTAAGTATTATTTTTTCTGCAATTTGCCAATTAAAAGCCTCCTATGTGACTTCCACTTCAAGTCAAGACCGTTTACAGTGTATCATGAGTGCTGCGTCTTCATACGCGACGGCGAGGTGATGGAAATGTACTACGCGCACAACTTACTGAACTCCATCTCCAGACCCGGCTCATCCATAACAGATGAGGCTTTGAGCTGGTTCTTATCATCATCACTTGCCTGAAAAGATTAGAAACACATTTTTCCAAGCTCAAGTTGTAAACGCTTTTTTCTTGGTGCATTCCTCATCTGTGGTTATTTAGTTCGCTGGGGGCCTGTTGTGACCGCAAAATGCTTTTCGTGCTCAGCTTCATCCACTGTTTTCTACAGATGTGTTTCTTCGTGTTTGTAAATGAGTCATTTTCTTTTTCATGGAGTAGAGGGAATCTGCAAATAATAATGGTTTACATACCAGCCCAAACAGAGCCAAAATGCAAATTGCTTAGTGGGTCTGTTAAACACTATGGTGTATCTTCATTAAAGCTTCAAAGCTGGAATTTCAGTCATTTGGCTCGAGACCAAAGTTTGCCACACAACACTTAGTAGGAAAGAAAATTTCTGGAACAACCTCTCTTTCCCGTCCTTAGACCTCTGAGTATTTTTTTGAGAAACCTGAAGCTAGAACTTGTTCAGCATGTTATCCAATATTCTATAATTATACTTATTTGCGGGGTATTTGCCAAAAAAGACCAAGCATTGAATGCATTGAATGACGTGTGCTTTCTCTGCACTCTGGGGATCGCAGTGTGTTTCAATTTCAGTCCAGGCTGACACATAATAAAGAAGCATAGGGGGATCGCTTCAGCAAGATGGAATACAAGAAATTTACACACACACACGCACACACACACGCACATGCACACGCACACACACGCACACGCACACACACACACACACAAGCACAAAGTAAAATGGTATGCAGGTCCTGAATGACATCTGGAAGTACAAAGCTAATCGATTTAGCTAAACTTGTGTTGGTGTTTCTATTTTTAACTCGATGAAACCAGGATACTTGAGGGGTGGCGCTGGGAGAGTAGAGCCATCCCGGCGCATCCCTCAGAATCACTGAAAGGTTAAATAACAGTACTAGGGTTTCCGCCACATATTCACACAAAAATTCTCCAACATTCTTTGAGAAGCACTGCGCGCCCTATGACACACCACTGCTCATCTCTGACTCACAACAAGAGTCTTGATGGCCACCAACAGACACTTTAAGACATAATGACGAGATGCCAGAATGCCAATCAAATCACCCACCCAGAAAATGTCTATTTGTGCCTCACAGCATGTCCTCAATTGCACAATAAATACTACAAACAAGGGTCATGGTATAATAGTATCCTGTGGCTCTACAAAGCCAAATATTTCAGCGAATTACTCTTGATCATTAAAAGTCAAACAAGACTTTATTCAAGAATAGTTCATTTCCAACCCATGTTTAATGTTCAACTTCTAAATCTGAAATACTGTCTAAAGATATAGATTAGTACAGAAGGATCCGATCATCATGAAATGATGAATATGTTGTTTAGCGAGGGGCTCTTTCTATTCATCAAGGCTTAGATATCCGACTCATATTATTGAACTTGTTGGCTTCTAGATCTGCATCACTTGGCTCCGAGATGTTGTACCTACTATGACCTCCACGAAACACAAAACATATCTGCAAATTCAAAGTAGAAAACATGCAACATTTATTTTAGCACAGCAGTACAATCATCTATCGCTATAGATCCTGTAAATCTTCCCCGTATCTGTATTTTAGTGACGTATTCAAGAGAGCAGCAAAATAAGTAAGACAACAGTATGTACTTTCAAGTACTGTGTTGGGATTTAGAGTCATTTAGCTGTTTTCCTTCTTGTTGAATGCCAAAACCAATCTGCTAAGTCATTACATGCTTATCTTCAGTAGCCAATATAAATGACCAAAAACAGATATAACACAGGCGCTTATGTCCCGTGCAGTAGGAGACTGTCAACTGCTTGCCTGCTTAAGAAAAAGACAGTTTTTTCCAGTCTTGATAAGAAAGTATTTGTCCATATAAGGATAACAGACCCCCTGTCACAGACCCCCTGGGTCGCCCTCAAAGCAGTAAGAGAAGCAGCTACTCCCTTAATATTTTTAGTAGGCTGGACAAAAAAGGACTCTGGTTCCCAATTAGGGAACATGTTAAGTGTTTAAAACAAACATTTGAGTAAACAATCATTGTAAATTTATCTAACACAGGAAATGCCAATATCTGCTGCATAAGCTACAAAAGGGCAAATATGTTTTAAAAACATGAAAATTCCCTGGAGTCTAATCCGTCATATTGTGACACTGAAAATGCCAGAGCATTTTTAATGGGTCAAATATTTCCTATTTAATGCAGAAAACATTTAGGAAAACACTATACAACCTGTGGACATCACACATTAACTTGTTCCTGAGATGCTCTCAGAGATACTCTCTTGCAACTATGAAGCTGTGATATCGGTCTGCACGGCAGACGGCAAAGGCCACAGTAACCATATTGATACAACCATTGAGACACTGGTTTGTCAATTATATTTAGAGTATCAGAGTGGATTTCAACAAGTCATCAAATCGTGCAAAATAACAGAAGAAGGTTCTCAAGTTAATGTTTGCAATAAAGGTAGTATCACCCACTCTGAATGTTATCAGCCAATTAAACGGGTGCTGTCAGTACGTATCAGACTCATAGATTTGGGTGAGAAGGGAGCTGCTATAACTACTAGTAGGTCCAGAAGGCCATTATCCTTGATTCATATAGTTGATAACCGATACAAATCAAGCCAACCTCTATTGGCCATAGTAATTATGTTGAGAGCAAAGGAGGAAGCCAGATAACGTTGCATAAAGAGCGACAAAGCCTGTTTGAGGAGGCTGTTGGGCGCGATGGATGGGTCAAACAAACACCAAAATGTCACCTGAGAGACTGGTCTTCCTGTCCCATGTGTAACCAAAACACATTGTTGACTTATTTTACTGTACTTTTTTTTCTTACATCACTTAAGTACATATTTTACCTCAAATCCCTATCTTTTTCTAAACCTAACAAAGTAGTTGTGTTGCCTGAACCTGAAGTTGTTCTGTAAAAATGTACAATGGTAAACTTCCCTTTCAAAGTGTGGGAGGTGCAGTCTGGTCCGTCTGAAGCATGAGAATGGTAACTGCTGATAATTCATATTATATCGGCTGGTAACATTAGAAATGTGTCGTAGTATATTTGTATGTCAAAGCAAAAGAGACAACTTTCTTCCAAGTGAATAATCACTCATGAATTTATCAAAAACTTTTCAAACTGAAATTATGACATTTGTTCCGCGACCATGGACGTAGTGATATAAATGTAGCAGGTTAAAAGTACAATATTTACCTTTGAGATGTGGATAAGTATACATTTATATAAAATGGAAGAACAATTATAGCAAGTTTGAACCTGATTGACACATTTTACTTAGAACTAAAATGTTAATATGTTTCTGGGGGAACATGTCTCCCTCCCCGCTGAGGGTCCGAGGTCCACCTACCATCATCTCTCAAAATTCACTTGGAATCGTGAACTAACAAAACATATCCAACATGACTCAACCGTAGTTTTAAATGTTCATTTAATGTACTTTAAATACTTAGGTTGTAACACAACGTTCTTCCATTTATTTATTTTGAGTTTGTAAGAGGCTGTCATAACTCACCATTTCCACTCCCTGAGGAAACGCCGTTCCCTCCCAGTCCTTCTTGGGGAATCGCTGAATGATCTTTCCACATCCCTCCCCTGAACCTGCGGATAAAAAGACATGAAGATCTGTCAGTGCTGATAAATGAGCATCATCATGGCTGGAGAACTTTGCATGTATTTTTTATGAGAGAAATATTACCAATTTTTAATTCAAATAAAAGTACATCAGTTGAACTTCATGAAACAATATGTAGAGCTGACATAATGCACTGGTCAACCAACATGTTTATTTCCACCAAAGGCTTACATATTAAAGTCAATGTTTCTGATTTATATTTATATAGCTTTTTTTCAGATTAATCCTTAATTACAATCTATACATTTCTAAGATAGAAATGATTAGAAAGTAGATGGATACTGTACTGTATTTGTGGAGTATAAAATGTAACACAATGGCGTACACACCTTCAGTATGTAATAGTATGTGGAGTGCTGAGAGACAGCTGAATACTGATCCACAGCAGGTGGAGTGTACACAGATTTGTGAGGTTGACCATCGAAAGCTTTACCAGTGAAATAACGCTCATAGATTTCCCTCAGGACCCAATATGTCCGAATCTTGCAAAACTCTGAAACCTAAATTTGGATGTCATAATTCATGTTAGCATGAGTGCAAGCATAACTGAATATGTAATTCTGAGTTGATATATGGCCACAACGTTGTTGAGCAATCTGAAAAGCTAATAAATGGAAATTGTATCTAATTTAAGAAAGAAAATCCTAATTTTGCATGCCAAAAAAAGCATTTTAAGTTCTATTTCACAATATGTTCTTTGACACACTGCGTTATCTGACCCCATAACTTCATCTCAACGTCATTTTAAACCTTTAGTCACTCTTTGACAGTCAGGACACACTTTATATCCATCAGCCAAAAGGAAAGAGCTCTCCCATCAAGAGAGCCAGAGACAGAAATTGAATAAATGTGGCCCGATTCCTGGAATACATTTATGTAACGTGAATAATATTGTGATTTTGTTTATGCCAAGCAAAAATTCCCAATTCAAAGCATTTTTGCTAAATCCTTTGTTGAAGAGTCACATATGCTGCAGATAGCTTCAGCTTGTTAGAATCTTGATCATCTGTTTATATCACTCTTAAAAAAATATTTGAAAATCACATGGATTTTACCATCTGCAAAACAGCATTTGGGTTTTACTCCCACTCAGAAAGTAATAAACTAGAATGACACGTTTGGACATAAGCTCTTGCTGGCACTACAACTATGTCAAATTGTTATGTTGGTTAGAGAAATCAAAACCGACATATCCATAACCTGCATGTGCTTGGCTCTAAACTATAAAAAACCTCCAATAAAAATAGGCATACAGAGACACTACTACTACTACTACTAAAAAAGTCTGTATCGCATCAGAATATGTGGACTCAGGGGACCGCACAGTGTAGCATGAAGAACAGTTTGCATTCCTGCTGTGCTGCTAGCCAAAGCTAACAAAATATGAGCAGCGACTGTTTGGTCGAGACAGGGGGGGGCCAGCGGCCTTTTGACGGTCATCAGCACATCATGGTTCTTTGAGACAGTTTATGAGTGGTGCCTGTTGCTGTAACTGGGCTCGCAGCTCTCCTATAGTATAAGAGGTCATCCAAGTGTGTGTGTGTGTGTGTGTGTTTGTGTTTGTGTGTCTTAGTAAAGAGCCAGTCCATAGCTACGCTAATATTAAAGCGCATTCCTTAATACATAGAGGAATAAATCTCTCTCATATTTGTTGGTCTCTTGCTGGCACTTATGAACGCCTGTTACCAGCAGCTACATCATCATTTGCGGATGTCACGTCTGGCCATTTACAATTCAAATAATTTCCTTAAAGATTATGGCATTTCCTATGCAGACAAATTTCATTATATTCATTGTGGGGAGTCCTATCTTAACACAGGCAAATGCCATAACTCGGCCAACTACATAGCAGACTGCTCATGAAGCCTCTGTCACAGTTTGGCCATAGGGTCAGACATCATACTCAAAAGAGACAAGTTGCTAAAAAAACAACAGAAAAATGGGACAGTGAAATGCTACACATCATCATAATGTCATGAGGTCCTTGGCCGTCTGCTGCAGCCCTCCTGCACCAAGTGCCCAAGCCTGCGGTCAACAACTCCTCAAAGCAGAGAGCTGTGCCAAAGAGAGGGACAACTTCATCGTGAAGAGGCTCGTAGGCTTAAGTAGTGATTGTTCTTGGTTTGGGGGGAGTGCGTGTTTGTTTTAACTGAAGGTTGCGAGATGATGGTAATACTTTTGCTTGTTCACCTGTAGAGCCGAGCAGAGCGTGTCCAGACAGACTGGTGCTAGTAGAACACCAGTCTGTCTGACCGGTACGTGTCTTCAGGTCTTTACAGCTCTTCTAATTGATATCACATGCTCCGAATGCTCCAAGTTCAAATTTTCAACCGCGGATGAAAATAAATGACAGAATTCTTCACATTCCACGAGGCTGCACTCTTTTATTAAAACAAGCCGTGCTTTCAAACACTACCCCCCTGATAACTATAAAGAACGCCATCATGAGGATAATAGAACCCAGGCCTGAAAAGTACATGCTAATTTGAACATCCGCCTGCAAAATGGAAGGGAGAACGAGTCCAAAATCAAGTTTTTTCATTTCTTTGCTTTTTTAGGCAGAAGCTATTTAATCAACTAAAGCCTGTCCCAGCCCACGGCACGCGTGTGCATGTTTAAGAGCTTGGCTCATTTCCATCATCATTGCTGCACAACCTGTGTACAACGACGACGAAGGCTAACCAGCCTTCAATGAGTACCATTCCAGTTGGGTACACACACTTGACCTCTTTTATGAAACATTTCTACGCACAGGTTTCCTCTTACTAAGTGTGTTCACAATTTTATGTGAACTGTTGTGGGATTCATAAACATTTTCTTATTACAAAAATAAGAAAATAAAATGTACCAGTGGTTGGACCACTCGTTAACGGATAACAGGATACCCACAAATTCTTACCGAGTTTTGTGGTCAGTTCTGGGTCACCAGACGGCTAATAAAACACAACTGCTGAGAAATATGAGTCAGATATTCCACAAACATTGTCGTTTTTAACACTTTTTAATCAGGTTTTGTGGCGGTTTGTTTTAGCGTAGAAAAAGGAAAAATGATTTGCTTGATGATGAGATGTACGCATAATTCATAAAAAAAAGACATTTATTATACAAATGCTGATTAGTTTGATCTGGTAAAACTACATTTTTTTGCTAAATATGTTTTACATTTAGAACAACATTTATATCAATTAGGCATCAACCCAAGTCTTTTCATGGCTATCATGTACATTGTTTACACATCCTGTTTTACATGCTTTAATACATTTATTTAGATTTGCTTAATTGAAGTCCTCATTAGTTTATTCAAGACTGTGCGGTCATACAGAAAATCCACTCACTCATATCAAGTATTGGTCATTTCAAGTGTAAATGTAAAATGACCACAATCCGCCCAGCATTTAGCAATATTTTGACAATAAAAACAATATTGGACTGATAGACACTAAGTGCCAAAGCCAATTTCACAAGTTAAAATGTATAATGTAATAAATGTTCTGATATTTGAGGAAGGTTTTTTTGAAAGATTTTGCAGCGACATTCTGTCCTAGCAAAGGTACTGGGACTTGAGCCTTACCCAGCAAGTTAAGTACACGCGCATACGCAGACGCACACACACACAGAGAGAGAATAAACCCAATAATTTACCACTGAGCTGAGTGATTTACCATAGTCTCACTAAAAAGTGAAAAACCACAGAGAAAAAGTTGCTAGTCTTTCTTGATTAGAGCAGATGTTTCTCCTCTTGATAAAAAAAAGTTTCATTAATCTTCTTGAATTATCTTCCTGCTGTTTCTGTTGATTAAATCATCCAAATGCATATTTTACCATGTATGGACAGACCACCAGTGGAGTTGACGCAACACTCACGTCATATAACCTGATTTTGGCCCAATTGTGCACACAGGTGCACTGTTCTGGAAACAAGTTCACAGATGGATTTAGTCACTTTTCTACACTATAATACCCAGACCTGAGTTCAAAAGGGACATCCACCCAAAACACAGAGCTTATATAGAGCTTTTTCAGATATTAAGAGATTGAGGACGTCTTCACGTCCACTGAAATAATGATCGTCTCTTTATGAGCATAAACATTTTTGACATATTGTATCCCAATGAGCTGAACGTAGATCCTCCAGCTATGCATCAGACAATGTGGCTATACATTGCAGGAAAATCAGCCTAGATCCTGGAATACCGTCTTTTTCTTTATTCCAGTATATGGAGCATATTCCAGTGTATGGCGCAGCTCCATTGGTCTGATTGTCATCGTCAATTCAGTCCCTCCTCTGTTTAGCTTGAGGACTCTTTCAAATTTGTAATATTTGTAAATTGTATTTCAGAGCAGCTTTTCCCCTTCAAAATCAGTGTGTGGCATAGGAAAGCCTGTGTGGGTCTCAAGGGTGCCCTTCATCAGGAACTTACTAGCTGTTGTGGTTGTCTAGTGTGGATGGTATGCAACGTAACGTTTGCATGGACAAAGAGTATCAGAGATTAGCTAAACAAACAATGTCATAAAAATCTAATTCAGAAAGCTTTCCAGCATACAAAGACAGCTGCAGGGAAGGACATATGTAAGAGAGGTTATGCACAGGTCAAAATGTTGGGGTAGAAGAAAAACATATCAGCCAATAAAATAAAATAATGAAACCACGCACACCCACCCACCCAACCGACCCAACCCACGGTTTTCAGATGGGTTTCCATGATCAACTTGAAAATCTTTAACTAGACTATCATTCAAAATCATCTTTTCCTCTCTTGCCCTTTCCTCAAAAATAATAAACTTAAAGTCTTTATGAGCTTTAAGATATTGCTGTTATTAAAAGTCAGCTTCGTAAATCATTTGACCGAAAGGGATGGCCTCTTACATTTCAGTGTTTTATTCCCTCCCCAATAGTAACTATTCCATCTGTCACATTATATTAGGTGGTATGACTAAAACATTTACTAACATGAACTTCAGTATAATTTGAATAGCCATAGAAATCACAAAGCAGTGAAAGAGTAGCGTAACAGTAGCCAGCGAGTTTCCCTATATGTCAGAGAGGAAGGAACTCCTCCATTGTGGTCTGGATGCCTCACCACAAAGTCTGGATACAAACGAGAAGCTGCCAAATGTGGAGTTCAAAAGAAAACAATCAATGGAGGCAGAACATGAAATCTGTATAGGAGTGAAACAGTTCCACATCTGCCATTTTATTCTCAGTAACAACATTAATGTGACACCTTTGCTAACCACAAGCAGCCTGTAACAAACCCTGTAAGCATGAGAGTATCATTCAATGCAATATGCCCATGTCTCAAATGCCCATGATAGCAGAACGATATTAAATTATGCAATACCGGTTATTATCTCTCTTTCTTTATCTTTGTATATGCTTTCCATACTTTTTTTGGTTTGCTATTTTTCTGGTGCTATTGTGGTTATTTAATGGTAATTCATGGTGCTGATAGAATTGTTAGATTGCTGCTAGATTGCCCTGTCAATAGTGCGTGTGGGAGAGTAAACACATTTGATTACAGTCAAAATGTTGTTTTTTAAAGGCTCAACGCCAGCAAATATGGATTGAAGCAAAACATTTTGTTCGATAAAACCTTTTTGCCTTTTGGATTAAGGGTTGACATAATTACTAATCCAAGGAAACACTGTGTCTATAAAGGCAAATCAATGTCAAAATCCGTAAGCATAAATAAGAACCATGCACGTGTGCGGAGGTCCTGTGCGGGCAACTCAAACAGCTAGCCACGCAAATTATATGATACAAAACAAACATATGATGATCTTATAGAATATGATGCATTGCTGTAGATTAAACAACAAACAGTATATAAGTTAAAAACATGCAGCAAGATATATCCTGAAACATCAGACAGTAAAACACTGACAGGGAACATTTTACTTTCGGTACTTATACTCATCGTGGATTATTTCATCAGTATAGTATGAGTACTTTTACTGCAGTGAAGGCTCTGAATAATTTTTCATCCACTAATTACTTGTCAGGGATTTAAGATTAGGAACTCACTTGGCAAACAGTTGATATACAAATATATTTTGTATGTATTATATATTGTCGCTAACCTTGGCTCCAGAACATTGACCGGGTCAAAATTCTTGCTCATAGTAAATGCAACTACATTGTATCTGTTAACTTCTGTAAACACAACAGTACTCATTATTATTATGCTTACATCATGTTTTCATCAATTATGATCAAAGAGTTTCTTTGAACTGTTTCTTACAAGAGGTTTGACTAGCAAACACACATTGTATGTAATAGAGTGATGGAGTGAATGTAAATCAATCTGTGCAACTTGACATTTATTTAGAAAAGAAACACAATTGAACAATGATATTTCAAAACGCTGTTAAGATGCTTTTCATTTCCTCGGCCTCTACAGTCTGAAAACTTAACAAAGGCTGCCAGACAAAGGTAGTATATGTACTTCTGAGATGTAGTGGAGTAAAAAGTACAACCACTTACTGTCAAAAAGAAAAAACACTTTCTCGCAAGCAGGTGAAAGTTTGGCAAGCGAGCAGGTGAAAGCCTGCGCAGCTGTTTGAGTTTCACAAGACCTCTACATACACGTGTGTGTGTGTGTGTGTGTGTGTGTGTGTGTGTGTGTGTGTGTGTGTGTGTGTGTGTGTTTGAGAGTGAGAAGGTGTATAACTAAAAATAACTTTTTTAAACTTTATGACAGCCAGTAAACATGAACTGATTGATTTGCAAGCTGTTCAATAAACAAGTGGGACTAAAGATGGACATAACACAAACCTCCATTCACATTTTAAAACTCACAATTTAACAGAATATGCACAAGTCTGCCTCCGACTATATACAAAGAGTTCCCAAGATGAAAGTAGCTACAATGCAAGGTTCCACCTGGCTAACTAACCATTCATATCGAATCCTACAGCAGTTTGGGGTTAAGTGTCTTGCCCAAGGACACATCTGGAGAGATTGAGTACTAGAGCTGGGAATCGACCCCCCCAACTCTTTGATTAAAGGATGACCCAGCTCTATCAGTGAGCCACAGTCGACCCACAGGTATGAGGTCAGTTACCACCAGTTAATTAATCTGATTTATGGCCATGCAGAGGCTGTTATGTGATATTCAGCCTAGATAGAACTGGGCCCCTAAATCAAGTATCACAATATTTTAGACCAAACATGTTGATCAATATTGCAACGATATTGTAGTGTTGATCGTTGGTGATTATACAATTAAATCCTTGATAAACGCTCATCATAAAACTCACGGATCGTATCACAGATTGGATAACAGATTGTATAAGCAGAAAAGAAAAAGGGAGCAAATTTTGAGGCTGATATTAATTACCAATCATTAATGATCCATGTTGTTGCTTGATTATAGCAGCTCGTCTAATCAGTAAATCATCCCATTTTTAAAAGTTATCCTGTTACTTTGTTATAGGTACCTAGAGTGTTTTTAGCTTTATAAATACACACAATTAAAATACGGAAAAATAAAAGATTGCATTATGGATTAAAACAAATCTTGTCATTAGTAGTTTCAATGATGTATTATAAAATGCGTAGAGCACACAGTGCCACCAACCCCTCATTTCATGTGTACATATTACTGCTGATAAAAGAAAACAGATTACACAACTTAACTGATGGTTTAGAAAGCCGACCACAACACATGGCAGCACTTCATACTCTGGCGTCTACACCATGAAATCAACATATCCAGCTATTGAAAGGGCTGGATATGGAAACGTATTTTCAGACTCAGATTTATAAACAAAAATGTAGCATTTTGATAAAGGTCCTAGGCCACATCCTAAACATCATAAGAAATGGCCTCATGAAGGAGTTACTGGGAGCCACTCGATCCAGTTTAGGGACACAACTATGAAGGAAAAAAACACAGAAACACCAACTGGATGACAAGCATTGACAAGCAAGGACTAAGAATTCAGTCAATCGTTTGCTCCAACTGCTCACATCAAAAGCTGATGTGCCTCCACCAGCTATGGACACTACAGCTCCATAGGTTACTAGGCTTTCGGAAACTCTGAAATTAATATCCACAACTTTAGAAAGCAGGTCCAAACGCATTACCAGGTGAAGCAAATCTTTAAAACTCACAGGTGAGGTTAGGTTTATGTAAACCAACATAGGTCCATATTAACCAATATACAGATCTCCAGTTGCGAGGGTCTTGGTTATTGGCTCACTGTCTCAACTTGAGTAGAGGTTCAAGTCACAAGCCGCTCCACTGAGCTACTCAGTTTGAAAAATATATATGCCAGTTAATGCAACCCAAATTAACCCACATTATTTACTCTTGCTCTGTAATTTGGCAATATGTGTCCTGTTCTGTGTAAGAAATTAATAACATCTTATCAAAAAAAAGGAAAGTCAATTCATTCTTGGTACAACTACTACAATAGTCCTTGAAAAGCATCTAATCTGATGAAAAAAAGATTACTCCATACAGTTTGTGTACTTGTATATCTACAGATACAGCCAAAAGTAATCTGCAGATGGAACTATTTTGCGTTCAATATTTTTGAAATATTGCTTTTGTCATCTTTCAGCAATTTTCTGTTCACGAAGTCCATAACAGAAAATAAAGACCATAAAGACGCACAAAGTAGAGATTGGGCATCGTATCTGTGAAACACATTCCAAAAGCAGTTTGATTCAATAAAAAGTGATGATATCTATCCAATAAACTGTTTAAGAAAAGCAGCTGGGCAAAATTCTCTTTTTCACTTGGCAAATTGCTATTTATGGCAAACAGGAGACTGTAGTTACCACTTGCCAATGAAGAGAGACAGCATAGCACTGCAAAAGAAAATAAAGAATAAAGTGCAGATTCAACACAGACTGCATCCATATAAACCAGCGAGAGTTTCACATTCCAACATTATTCATGAAAATAATTCCAAGGTTTGCGGCTCATGACACCGGTCCTCAGGGAAGCAGACTGATCAGTTTTCTTGGAGGAATCTGCCTCTCGGGTCATGGTCTCCTCCACTGTACTCCTCACCGCGTCTTCATTTTTCATTTGTTTAATGTCACCTCGGTCTTTCAATAGTTTTTTCTAAATAGATCATCAGTCTTGCAGAGAAAATATCCAAAGTGTTCTTGCTGAATACTCTGGACTTATAATCCTTCGCAAGGGGAAGACATCTTTGGAATGAAAAGACCAAGTGATAAGCAATGAAACCAGATCATGCAATTTTAAAAGTAATACAAATAAGTTAGAGGAACTTTACTACACAGTCATTTAAAATGTGTCCTTGCTAAACTTTTTTAGGAACTAACTTTACGATACAATATTGCAACTTCAAACCCACTGAACCGTGACCTCCTACCTCCATGCCACCGTGGGTTCCCCATGAGTGAAGCGCGAGCACCACACATATATGTACACCGTTACTTCTACACACCAGGTTGGTCCTACCGTTCTCTTACTTGCAAAGGTTATAATTTTTCACCATCACTACTCCATTTATTGTGTTAAATATAATTTGAGTTTATTAAAAAAGTATGGATTCTGAATCAGGGACTGATTTATTTTTTACAGTGTGATTCTGATGCCCTGCAAAATGTATCAGAGCTTATTACTCAACAGATTGCATGCTTAGCATTATTTCCAACTGATCTATCCAATCCAACACAAGAAGTGGGTCAGGCCAGCGGAGCAAAGGCCAGCAAAGAGGAGGAGGCTTGATGATGACCCAGGTTTGTAAAACAAGTAAGGTGGACGACAACCTACCTACGTATTATTACTCTGAGCAGACTGTTTTATACAAACCAACTATACAAAAATAGAGGCTCTGAATAGTTTAAGAAATATGCAGTTGTCATTCCTTTTCCTCTGTTTTGCAAATACAATAGTAATTTAGATGTTCCAGTCCTGAGTAAATCCCTTCCACTTACAGACACAGGCATCTCTGCAGGACTCTAACCCAAACCTCAAGCAATTTATATGCCACATAACACTCAGGAAGACATAATAAAAGCAGACAAATATAATTCAGTATGAATGTCCTCGAGAGGCAGACACGTGGATAAGACATAAGCCTGTCGCAGCGCCCAAATCAACCACAATCTGAGATGGCAGACTTTTGTTGCTAGCTCTCTCCACAATCAACTTCATCATTATAATCAATGGCGGCCAGTGGAGAGCAAACTAGACTTGTGATCCTGTGTCTTCTTGTGCCAAGACCACTACATGTGAATGCTTTCAGACCCCTCAGGTGACGCCAGGAACATTTTTTCCTCGGGAGCACAAAAAATGACTTTGTCAGTTGTCTCTTGGATGCTCAGAGCTGATGAAAGACACCGTTTACCTATTGTGCATCGCAAGCAACAACAGCTAAGAGGATTCAGCTGTTCTGGCCCCTCTTCGACACACATGGTAGTGGATGGACACCGCTGAGGCGAGGAACTGAAGCTGAATTTGTTCATTTATGGCAGAGTAAGTGAATATTTTGTACTTTCTCCAGGTTGGGTGCTCACTGAGGGGCCATCATAATTGGATCCTCACTAGTGGATGAGTGGCGATAAATTACAGTGGTTTGAGGGCCTTTACCGTGATTATTAAACTCCATGTGTGAGTTGGGAACGTGTGAGGACTCCAACATTAGTGCGAGGCCAAATGGTTTCCGGTCTACTTATCTATTTAAGCTTAGAAATGTGTGCAATGCTATTTCCTTGGGTGAAAAGAATGCGAGGCTGGACCTCAGGCACAACATGTGAGAGGAAGCATGGGGAGCTCCCAGCGCAGAGCAGCAGTGGAGAGGAAGAAGAGGGAAGAGGATCTGGCTGAGCACAAGGACCTGCCTCTGCTCGCAGCTGTAACGTTCCGCCCAACATGACAAAGTGGAGCACTCCTCCAACAAAAACAAATATACCACAACAAATCATTGACATGTGTGGCTGCAGTTGGTACAAATACCCCCCCCCCCCCCCCCTCCAAAAAAAAAAAACTGAGCGTGCAGGACGAGGCGGGTGGCAACACCAGAGCAAAGACACAAACATACTAAACATGGATGCAACACCCGGGCTCGCAATACATGACCTCGCTTGTGTTTCGCGCAACAATCGCGACTGAGGAGCAACAATTGGTATATGATCTTTCCTGAAAATGATTCAGCGAAGTGTGTCCCAGTGGCTGGCAGTTAAACCAGCAGCCCGGACTTGACAGGAGCACGATCAACAGGGACAGGATGTGACAGATTTTGAATCCATGAAAAGTTTTCGATTGATCCAAGTAAAATATTGCAACCTGTCGTATGTAAACATCCCCTGGTGCTTTGCCACCGGGAGTGTACTTGATCTTTAAACACAAGCCCGCCGGATGGTTTACACTATCTGGCCAGTTTATGAGGAAATAAAAGGAGAAGGAGAGAGAGAGAGTGTTTCCAGTGTCGCCTGATAGCTGTGTGGCTAACGTGAAGCTAAGCGCAAAGCTACCCAGCATCAACATCATCACACACTGACTGACGGCCTGGACACGAGCCTCAGCCCCGCGGTTCAATCTGTGAGCCGCACCCCTCCGAAGAAACTTACCAGCTTTCTCCTGATCGTATCCCACGACCATAAAATAGTCAACAAATCTAGCCATGTCTGCTGCTTTTCCCGAGAAATACCAACACAATTCAGCATTTTTCCTGCTTCCAAAGCACAGCCATGTTTGACAGAAGGAGTGTCACTGCGCCTGCGTGCGGGAGAGGGAGACATCCATGGGCGTGGGCCCTTCGTTTACAAATACAGCACTGTATCCCAACAGAGGCTCTTTTAGGTCCAAACTGTGGGGTCCCCACCGTTTTGTGCCAGTGAAAGCCGCCACACTATAATATAATACTATAATGTACTGTAACTGAGAGAAATATATTGATAGCCACAGTGGAAAAGTGATCAACAGGGCATTTACAGGAGCGTTCCCAAAGTGTTGTCGAGACTGAACACTCTCAGAAAAGGCAGATTAAATATATTGAATAGCAACCGATGTAGAATATTTCCATCAGTATTATGTTCGGCAAGTTGTATAATAAGAATATACTACTTCTGCCATCTTTTTTTAGTATAAAAGTTTAGATGTATCATAAGGATTTAGTGCCAGGAAGACATATTTCATCTTTCATCACAAATCAACTACTTGTCAAGTGTGCCACCAGTACAAAAACATACTCGTTATATTAAAATACACAACACAAAATATATATTTTTCCTGATAGTATATATTATACTATTATTATTATTATTATTATTATATATTATACTATATGGGGTTATTCCTTGGACTCGCATATGTATATATGTGTTTTAATGCAACTTTTTAACTTCTGGTTAGTCAAAAAAGGTTAAAAAACATGATCATTATTGGTGCTGTCCAAGACAATAAATAGCTCGTATAAACGCAACATGGTTGTGTTTTAACATACAGTGTGCAGGGCAGGATAAACACATGTGATTAGTGTAAAATATTGAAATTCATGAAAATAGGAAAAGCTGTCATAGGAAATAGCACATAGAAACATGTGTGGAAGAGCAAAGCAAAAACTACACGCTTTCTTTGTCTCTTTGTCTCTTTGTCTCACTTACTGTTTTTGTTTGCTCGTAAATGGAGGATGAAGGCAGAGGTCTTAAAATAGTTGAACCAGAGCCAAAACATGAAGAAATTAAGACCAAGTGTTTCCATCATAAGTGTTTATGATTTCACAATAATGATGGGAAAGCCTCAAACAATACACATTTCATAGTGACAAACCTGGGACTTAATGACAATATAATAATTATGACACACCTGTTAAATTTGTGCCTTTGGGATTGACACACTATTTCCTGGCACACCTGCATTAGTTGCTCAGGTTTCCTGTCAGACATACCTGCTCATACAAATACAAGGACAAATAAAAACTGTCACCCCACGACAGCAAGTTCATGGAGGACAAACAAAAGATTTCTATATAAGGAGCCAAAAAGCAACAACAGAAATGTGTTGTCATGATTGCACAATCTCCTGTTGTAAACTAAACTAGGGGGATTTACTTATCTGCCAGAGGCAATTAGCATTACAAAGTGCTTACAAAACATTTGCTGGTTTACAGCACATGTGTTTGACATTTATGTATTCTGTGAGTCGAATCACATGAGATATAAATACACTCAGGAAGGCTTTACATCGGGGACTAAAAACAATACGATAGGAATTGTACAATGCTGATATGCGAGGGTGGAATGTCAAGCGTTACGCATTTCTAAAATGATGTTGAAAGAACCCACGGGAGCGTTTCTTCCCTTCAATGAAACTGAAACAAATGTCCAAACTGAAAGCATTACTAAAACACTAATTGACACCATACCTCGTAGAATTTTCTGCAATGGAATTTCTACACTGATCAAACCGAATGTTTTTTCTCTGGTATTTACAGAATTTCATGCACTGACTCAGGGGGCGAATGATTTCATGATTTGTGGCATCACTTAGTTTCTGAGGCATAGATCGGCTATCTCTTCTGAACAATGTGCTCATCTCAGACAGAGACTGATCTAAAGTAGCTGGTAGCTAGATGAAGGCTGTGCTAAACAAAAATGTGTAGACTCTGGAATGCGTTCTTTGTGCTATTACTTTCTGTGTATGTTTCTTCCCTTAGGGGCTTATTATTCACATCTGCTTCATGAAGTCCACCGGCAGGGTTGTTTCCAGCCTGACAGACCAATCATGAATAGAAATCTAAGAAATACATATCCTTTTTTCTGTGTAACATTGACTTATTTAGCTTTAACTCTTCATGTAAAACATGCTGCATGCAGGTTTGGAGGGACTCATTGTACCGGCAATCCTGTAAAGTCAAATAATGTGATCGGGTGGGACATAGAAGCAGATTTGATGGCTTTCTCGTTTCTTTCCAATAGATTCTTGGATATGCATTCCTGAGGCAAAAGTGTAAGTCATATTAGTTATCATTTAAAACAGCACAAAATCAGCAGGACTGTTTAATATATATATACTAATATTGTTCATGTGTCTTGGATTGTTGTTCAAGTTCATTTTCTGATTTATTTTGAGATAATTGTAAAATTCCATTTTGCATTTATCCAAATATCTAAATAAATGGTAAATCCGGGGTCAAATATTTGCCTTGTAAAAGCAAATGCATTGAATATATTGTGTTTACAGTTGGGCATACTTACTATATTTAATCAGTTACTCAATGCTTGTCTTTTTCCAAATCTCAAATTCATCATCCAGTGTTCTTTCAAAGCTAATATGGAACTTCACTGTGTCAGGGAGTGTCCCGAAAAGCAGACTGTGGAAACATTCCTTAAATTATATTGTATCTAATTAGCCAGGTTAACTAAAAAGAACAGCGACCAAAACTATATCTAACTGACCTTAAAGTTAAAATATCAGAAGATGAATGTTCAAACTTTTTATTTAGTGATTATTTAGATTTTTAATCCTCTCCTCTATAGAAAGCAGTCAGCTGAGATGAACACATTGTACTTTTACTGGGACAATTTGTAATGTATTATGGGACTTACAGAATTGAGGACTATTGATTTGTTGCCATTTTATCCATATTCTGACATAAAACAAACATGTTTTAATGAGAAAGGTAGAACTTTATTGATTGCATCATTTATACTGAGCCATGAAAAAGTTAATGTTTTGACTCAGTGAAAGAGTGAAAACAGGATACACAGGATGTACTACTTATTCTAAAACTATTTTCTATTATCTTTTTAATTTGAATGTACTTTCTTGGTCTTTTTCTTTGTTGCGTTGTTCTTCATAGAAAGCAGCATAGCAGTAGTGGACTGCTTGGGGTGGGGGAAAAGGATGAGAGACTGTGTGTGTCAGTCATGAGCCCCTCCCACCTCCTGTATAAAGGCTCCCAGTCCGGTGTGTAGGAGCTATTAGAAGAGTGAGACACAGCTGCCTCAGTGAACCAGTGGCAATTTCAAGAAACCTGTGGAGTACTCTTTTACAGCTGACCAAGCTTTCTCATCATTTATATTTTATCATTGAATTACAGGTATGTGCACTTTCTTTTAACAGAGATATTGCTGTGATTTGCTCTGCTACCAGCTGATGGCTCAAACTTGCTTTTTTGAGGTCAGGGCACAAGTATAGGGACAAGGACAGGTTATCTGCCCGGTTATGTAAGCACTTCAGCTCTCAATGTGTGCGTCTGTGAAGGATTTGCCTACAAGGTGTAAAGCATCTGACAGAGGCAGTACATCCTACATTGTTTATGAGTTGCAATCGATTTTGCTATGTTTTTTAGCTACCAGATAACTTTTTGTTTGACTTATGAGCTCAGTTTATTTTGGACCCCGCATTGGTAGTCTGTCCTTCCCGTTATTGGCCAGGGGCCCAAAGTGTGGTTGTAGGTTTACTTAACCGTGCAAAATCTGACCTTAGCTTAACTTTTTAAATAAATGAATGATAAGTGCAAATAACTTGGCTTTTGGACTCTTGTGTAATCAAGTACCAGTGTGGCACATATTGGAATGCTGTAAGAGTTTAACATGCACTGAGGGACAAGAGGAAATTCATGAAGTTAAATATCAATTTATACCATAAATAATCAACTAACACATATTTTCTCTACTCTCCACAGGAGTCAAAATGCAATTGATCATCCAATCCTTTCTCTCTTGCTGTCTGCTGGCGACAGTAGCGCACTGTGTGGAACTTGAAGTGAATCCGGAGTTGAAAAAAAGGTGCGTTAACTGAGGAGTAAATCATTAAATAATCTAAATGTTTTTATTGAATATGAGATGGGACAGTTGGTCAAGTCTGTGACTGCTGTCGACTGAATGATCTACATAAGACTAACTGAGAGTTTTTTTCCTCTCCCAGGCGAAGCATATGGCTCGGGAGCCGATTGAGACGGGATCTTGACAGAGTATCAGTAGAGAAGACAGCAGAGTCTGAGTCCTTTGTCAAACCTGAAGATATCAGGGATACTTTACTGCCACATTCCAGGTAAGACACTAGCATTGCTATCCTGAAAGTCTCCATTTGGCCATCATATATATATATATATTGTCATAGAAAAGGAATACTTAACTTAAGCAGAGAATACTCAGCCATTAACAACTCAGGACCGAACAGCAGAGATTAATATTCTCCTCTTCTCCCTCTGTCCTTCAGCACTGACATCAATGTCCGAACCAAGAGGTCTAAAAACTCAGGCGGTCAGTCAAGAAGACAAGGTTGTTCGCTGGGCACCTGCACAGTGCATGACCTTGCACACCGCCTGTACCAGCTCAATAACAAGTTGAAGATCGGCAGTGCCCCTGTTGACAAGATCCGCCCACAGGGATATGGCCGGAGGCGTCGATCTCTCCCAGCGCGAGTCACACTGAGGCTAGAGCAGGGTGGGCTGAGGCCCGTGTGGAGCATAAAGGATTCACAAGTTCACAAGCTCGAGGCTCTCCTCAGACGGACATGAGCGGAACTTAGCAAGAGGAGTTGGGAACAAAAGCGAGGGAGTTAGTGTCCTCTCTGTTCTAAAATTCTCGAAATGCCTTAGACTTCTGCCAAGTATTTCCCGGCACATTTTTTAAGGCATGACAACTCTGAGTCAGAGCGAGACTGGCTGCACTGAGTTTCTCTAAAGGCAGAGCCTTGCAGCTCAGCGATGTAGAGCATGCAAAAACTGCAGCTGGCGTACAGACACTGGATGGAACAGCGTGAAGCGAACTACAGGTGCTGCTCTTTGCTTGGCAGAGGAAAAGGAAGAGTGCTAATACCTGGCAAAGTGGACACTTCCTCTGGCTTAAAGAGGGAACTCTCTTCTATCATTCTGGGACTTTACACATTTCTTCCTCAAGGCCAAGACTTTGATATGTGCTATCCTCTAAGGATTATACCACCAATGTTCCAAACTGTCAGTACTTCTCTGCACTTTTCCATTTGGACTTAAATTCAAATGAATCATCAGGAAAAGACATCTTCATCACAATGCCAAACAGAAAGATAGGCCAGAGAGCTTTGAAACTCTCAGTTTATATAAAGGTTTGGACACTGTATATGGGAAATGTCTTAGATTCTGTAAGATATGTGCCAGTCCACAATGGATTGAAATATACTTGAAATTGTTATTGTTTGTACAAAAACATGTGCAATCTATATTTGTTTTTATTGCAGGTATATGTATATATGAATTCCTTTATTTAAATATTATATAAAGGTTACATTAAAGTACTTATGCAGATTGAATTATTTTTGTACAGGAAGAAATATATATATGGGCATTGTAGCTATATGTCATTATTCTTTTGCAATCTGTGGTAATAGGATATATATATATATATATATATATATATATATATATATATATATATATATATATATATATATATATATATATATATATATATATATTTGGAAATGTGTTATATTTTATTTGTGTCAAAGCAATAATATTGTTATCCAATAAACATTTTGCATACAAAATCTAGACGTTGTCCAGACCTTCTTTGCTCACGGCTCTTGTAAATTGGTGGCATTCTGTTGTCTGGAGTTCACTGCTACAGCAAGACACAGAGCGCCTGGTCTCTGTTAAGTGATTACAGGGTCTCATTAGAGCCTCCCCTCCTCTGACTACATTCCCCTAATTATGACACCCCCTGAAAAAAGGGCAGACAGGGTGCCAGGCACATTCCTGCTTGATTCAGCTTATATTTGTCAGCTCACCCCACACCACAGAGCAGTCCTAAAGCCATCAGAAGAGACTGAAACTTCCATCTGTTTTCAATGGTAGATGGTTGGGACACAACAAGGCCAATGCAGGGGGTCCCGGTCTTACATTCCTGCGAGGGCATCACAAAAACGGCACAAAAACGGCTCCAACAAAGCATTGAACGTGACCTTCAAATTCAAGCAGACCCTCAAGAACTTAGAAGCTAGATAGATATTTATATATATCTAAATGTATATATTTTTCTCTTGTTACTTCATTCTTTTTCTTTCTTTTTATCCAGACAAATCCCGCAATGCAAGCGGTACAACTGTCAACATGTGCAATAGCCACTTGTAGTGTACCAGAGAAAATTTGTGAATACATCCAAGACCGATGCGGATAGCCAGACGTGGCATCTTAACATTTTAGCTTTGCTTCTTCCGTATTTCAGAAATTAACAGTCCAATCAACACTTCATCAACACACTTACAGATTTACTACAATAGATAAAATCATGAATTCACTAACCGGGTCCTTAGTAAGATATACATTGGCATTTGTTTGGTGTCCCCTGTGCTCACACTAGCATGGCTATTAGATTTTTCTTTAAGCACTAGATGGATATTTACCCTGTTTTTATAAACAATTCTAAGTGAAAACATGCAGAAAATTAAGCAGAAACATGCAGCTGTTCAAAACGTTAAAGAATGAGTGTGAGTAGGTTATATTGAAAGCAAGTAAGGGTCAACACTGCAAATTGCATGTTCTCTGTTGCCATCTAGTGAGATTAGATTGGTAAAACTGCTTAATTTGGGTTTTTGGTTATTCTTGTTATTAGATCAGACATCTTAATTCACACAGGGTTTTTTTAATAACAAGCAAGAACAGCAGTTGGTGAGAAATATGACTATCCCTTTAATAATACTGTTAGGTTATTAATTTAAGTCCAACCTTTAAGCTCTGCAAATCATACAAAACTGTGAAATCAAGTAACTTTTAAAGAATTACCCCATAATTTTCGCAATGTCTTTTCAATATTGTGTATTTTAAAGATTATGCAGTGGAGTACAAGTGTGCTTGTGCTCTTGCTTCACTGCTGTGTTTGCTGATAACTTGTTCTTTTGCAAGTTAAGTTTTATACTAAGAAAAGAAGCTGGATTTTGGGGGCTTTAGTTTTTCTTAAATTGTATTCAACCTATTCCTGAAGTGTATGCCTTAATTATAACAGCAGAATGCACAGTAGTCACATTGTAAAAAGTATAATAAAGCAAAGGTGCCATCTAGTGGCTCACTTTAGTTTCTACACACAATTATTTTGTTAAAAAAACATGTTCAGTGTTTCACACCACAATAACAGCATTAAACAAATAGACTGGATGGATCAAGATCTGGCCCAATCAGTCTACTACTGTCAATGAAATGATACTGGCTGAGGGCAAAGATTCATTACTCAACAGCCAACTCTAAAAGTACCCTGATAACCTGAGCTGAGAGGATTAGCGTTGTAATCTCAAACACTGTTGAGCTAAATCAGGGACGGTGGGCCCCGCTGCTTATGGCCACCTTTTCTGTACTGCAAGACTGCTAAATCTGCTTGGCGAAGGTATCAGAGAAAGTGTCTGTGAGACTCTGACCAGAGATTGATGTTACAGATAGTGCAGACACCTTGGAGTTGTGGTTTCTTTGAATCATATACAGAATATATACTATAACTGAGACACTTACTTTTGCCATGACGTACGCTGATGGGGTCAATCAGGTAAATGTGCTGTAATCGTCTTTGAGGGACTGTAATTAAAGAGACATAAGCAGGAGCAGGGGTGTCCCGCTTTGAAATAGGTTAGTCTTCCAAGTGAAAAGTGTTATGTGTTGTTTATCTCATCAAAAGAGCATTGTTACATTGCTGTTGCTTGTCTGCTCATGTCTCATCTCAGCATAATATCCTGCAAACGAACAAGACATACACAAAGGCATGATTCGTCTCTTAAGAAAGAAGGGGTGAGGGTAGAAGGAGGTGGGGAGGGACAGAAAAACCCTGGGATTTTACATGTTGACCCATTTTGACCATAATTCCAACAACCAATAATACTGGCAGAACACTTAGGGAAACAATGCACATGACCAAGACGGGTGCATTTATTCTGATGTCTTTCCACACTGCTGCGGCACTGAAAGAGTTAAGGATGGACTGATGAGCGCTGCAGGGTGGTGGGTGAGATTTCATAACACAAGCGCAGCATGACTTAGATGTTCATCCGTTCCTACAAACTTCAGAGACAGCAGAGTCTGAGGAGGTGAGTGCACATATTTGATATATTAGTAGTTTTGAAGAAGTGCTGAGGCACTGAAGCATCAAAAAAACGTTGCATTTAGACACACTGGAAATATATACATCCAGCTGTTGGGAAGTTGTTTTGCATTCATGGACGAGTGCATTTCCTTTATCTTTACTCTTCTACAGGCTCTGGACACTGAGAAAGATGAGAAGAGGGGACACGCCTCTTTTAAAGCAGTTGTCAAGTCCTTGCTTATGTTAGTGCGCTGGTTAGAATTAAGCCAAATCTACATTTATTAACAGCTAAATATTGCAGTTCACAGTTTTAACGAGTTAACTGTACTACACTATGATGTAGTTACATTATTATTATTATTATTATTATTATTATTATTATTATTATTATTATTATTATTATTATTATTATATAATCTATTAGACTAATGCTAGCTAGTAACGTTGGCCGCGGACTGATTTTAAGAAAGGGCGTTAGAACAGTCTTATTTCCAAAGGATTTCGGAAGGCTGTTACGACATGACTGTTTTTAATTGAATAGTGGGTTTGTATGCGGTCGGGTGTGTGTGTGTGTGTGTGTGTGTGTGTGTGTGTGTGTGTGTGTGTGTGTGTGTGTGTGTTTGTGCGTGTGTTTGTGTGTGTGTGCCTGTGTGCGTGTGTGTGTGAGTGTGTGTGTGTGTGTGTGCTTTAGTGGATAATTAATAATTGATTAGGCCATCATAGGATCAATACAGCTTTATGAGACTATCCCTTTTCACAGTGTGCACGTGGTGCCATAAAGCTCCAGTGATGCTCACAGCTGTTGTCAGGATATAGTGTTGTGTGTCTGGAATGATAAGCTTCCTGGAAGCACCCTGGCAGAGTAGAACATTGGCTTATATGGCACCATTATGCTGCACAGCCTTTCTCTGTTATTGCCTCAGCACACTAACGAGCAGAACTGTGTCCTGTATCAGAAGGATAACAGCAAGACACTGTCAGATCACTCAGGTTATCTGCTTGCAGAAATAGACTTTGTTTGACATACAGTGTGTTGGTGAGCATGGCTGTAAAAAGATGGAGTGTATCCAGCATTATATACTGCAGTAAAAATAAGTATGTCATTATTTTAGTTAAGGGGTGAAAGTGACTGCCACTATGAAGTAACATGTCAAGAATAGCTCAGGAGGATTTGCATTCCTACAAAGGTCAGGAATCAGGAGAATTTAATGAAATCTGATGCAAGTTATTTTCTAAATGTAATTGTACCACTGCACAATTCTTTCAATTTAAATATGATATTCCATAGGACCAGCTCATGTTTACATTTGAGTATCCCGTTCCTGTCATTTGTTAATAATTATAAACCTAAGTGACTTCTAAGTTACTTTACATAGACAACATTTCTTGAAATAAAAAAGGTAACAAACAGGAACACAACATAACAGGAAAATCAAATGATGGACAACAATAGCAAAGATAGATAATGTAATATAGCACATGTTAATAGTAACGGTAGAATGAACTGAGAGACAGTGAAAACTGGCTAAAATAGATTTTAAGTCTATGTTATATTAACAATCTATGTACATCTTCTGTGCTGATTTATTTGTGGCACTACAATATGTGATTCTTTTTTGGTTGTCACTTAAGGTTTTGAGAAAAGCTTCAATAAAAGTGAAGTGTTTTAAAGTAATTGGGCATGAACAATACACACAGAGCTCTCCAGGTGGTGATGCTGTGCAGAAGTTAGTCTATAAATGTCCCACAACCCTGACACAGGTATTTGCTTGTTTACAAAACAGAATTAACTAGTCAGAGCATGTACAGATCTGATAACGAGTGCAAGTCCTTTTTGGAACCTATATTTACATGTCACTGTCACCAGTCATTATACTGTAGCTTTTACCTTCTTGCAGACATGCCTCGTCAATTCCCAAAGGTAACTCTAAGTGAGGCAGAAGAGAAGACACAACTTTTAGCAGAGAAATTGTATGCATCAGCACTAAAGGAAGAAGACAGCAAGGATGCCTTATCTTTGTTCACCATGCCCGAGGACTGCCCGATTGGCCTCCAGCAAGCCAAGGAGCATGAACTGCTGAAGGAGCTGACAGAGCAACATTCAGAGGAGAGTACCAAAAGGTAGGCCCCGCTATTGGTTTGGCACCAAATCAAAAAGGAGGTTGTCATTAGTCGGATGAATGTCAAAATGGATGCAATTGAATTTTGCAGGAAGAAAAGCTTGAAGATGATTCGTTCCCAGTCAATGTTCCTGCAGATCCCAGTGAATTTGGATTGCACACGTTCCGTGGCAGTCACGCCTTACCTGTCCCCCAGCTCCACCTGCTCATCAGTACCAGAAAATTACCCTGAATACCAAAGGGTCATTATTAGTGGTGATTACTGTGCTGGAGTAAGTACCCTAAACATACATGTGTGCATCACAGTGAGAGCGATGAATGTTTTTGCAGCTCTACATTGTTGTCATGTTAACAGAATGTTGAAAAACACTGCATGATTGCACACAATGTGTCACGTCCTATTTAGATCACAGTGGAGGACTACGACCAGGCAGCCAAAAGTCTGTTCAAAGCTCTGCTTATTCGCGAGAAATACTCAAAGCTAGCCTACCATAGATCCTGTAGAACCACAGCGCAGTTCCTCCGCAGCGCTGAGAACATGAGATGGAGCAAAGAAGATGAGGTTCTTCCAGGTTTGAAGAGTATACAAATTATAATAATTAATACACTTACGGATGTTTATTCTGGTTTGTATGACAGTAACAGAACAATGTTGCGGTCGCCAGATATGTGTCCGTGTCCAACAAATGGAGAAGATCCCTACAGCATTCAGAACATCCCTGAGGATCTGAACTATGAACTGAAGATGAAGGATGGAATAGTGCATGTGTATGACAATGCCGAGGCTCTGAGAGGAAACCAGCCCCATGACCTTCCTTACCCAGACATAGAGACCTTTGCCATAGACTTCGGTCATGTGCTGGCAATGATTGCAGATGGACCAACGTAAGTTGCTGAAACAACAAAACACATCAGCTACGCCGGTTGAATGTATAGCCCTCATTGTAAAACTGGTTGTTGTCGTCTATGCATGAGGTTACACTTACTAATCTGTGGTCCGCTCTAATATTTTATCCACCACTCTGATTTTCAGGAAGACGTACTGTCACAGGCGACTAAATTTCTTAAGTTCAAAGTTTTACCTCCATGAGATGCTCAATGAGATGGCTGAGCTAAAGGAACTGAAAAGTGTGCCTCACCGAGATTTCTACAATGTTAGGAAGGTTAGAATACAATATTGTATCTCACAGATATCCTCATGTTCTCACTTCTGCCTTAATTTGAACTATTTGTAATCCAAGTGTTTGTTGAACCCCCATGTTGTTAAGGAGACTAAACATGGACGTTGTTTCTTTCTCTCAGGTGGACACACATATTCATGCAGCTGCCTGCATGTCTCAGAAACACCTGCTGACATTCATTCAGGAAACATATAAGACTGATGCTGACCGCGTGGTGTTGGAAAAGGCTGGACAAAAGATGACTCTCCAGCAGGTTTTCCACAGTCTCAATACCAATCCCTATGACCTTACCGTGGACTCTCTCGATGTACATGCTGTAAGAAAAGTAAAAAATGACGCCATGTTTTAGCATTATATTCATCTTCGTTGAAAAGGGAAGCAACATTGTAAACTTTCTCAATTTTGACAGAATGTGGTGAAAACAGTTTATTGTGTTCCTTTCAAGGCAATTCACAATTACTTCCCTCTCTCTTTCTCTAATTTGTGTCATGTACACTTATAGTACAGATACCAGTATTGATTAATTCTTTTTAATTACTAATCATTCAAACCTCACAATTATACATTGTAATTTTTAAACTTTACAGGGGAGACACACCTTCCACCGGTTTGATAAGTTCAATTCAAAGTACAATCCAGTGGGAGCGAGTGAACTTCGAGAAATCTTCCTGAAAACAGACAACTTCATTAATGGAGAGTATTTTGCTCGCATCATAAAGGTATCATACTGAGTAATCACACACTGCAAGTCAGAACCTTTACAGAGACAACTTAGTGCACTCTACTTTTCTTCTTTATTAGGAAGTGGCCCATGACCTGGAGGAGAGTAAGTACCAGCATGCAGAGCCTCGCCTTTCCATCTATGGACGCTCCCCAGAGGAGTGGGACAGTCTGTCTAAGTGGTTTATTCACCACAAAGTACACTCTCCAAACATGAGGTGGATCATTCAAGTGCCCAGGATATAGTGAGTGCTACAGGCTTAAAAAATGGTCATGCTTCTTGTTTAAGAGAATTTCTTAAAATGTGAGGTTTTTATTTTTCTAAAAACATAAGACATTGTTTGTTTGTGTTTCAGTGATATTTTCAAGACAAAGAAACTGGTACCTAATTTTGCCAAGATGTTGGAGAACATATTCCTTCCTCTATTTGAGGCCACTGTTAACCCACAGAAGCACAAAACACTTCATGTTTTCCTCAAATATGTAAGATATTTTATAGTTTAGTGTCCATCATACTAAAACCAACAAAGAAGTTTTTAGGAATTCAGTTTTTTTTCATGCCTTTAAATTATTCACTTATGTTCCCAAAAATTATTTGCTCACGTTTATAGTTTATTTTTTATGTTATGTATCACACATTTATAATTCTATTCATATAAACAAGTCATTGATATTTCTTTTTGTGAGATACTACTTTACTTTAACGACTTTAGCATTTATGCGCAATATATAAACACATATAAATGGTTTATAATACACTATAATAAAGATGTAAGATGTACAAATGTATTTGTCAACATCTTTAACTCCTCCATGGGCACTCAGAAGTGGAGGCTGATGGAAGAACTGATAATGACAATGTAGTTGTAATTGTGACTTTATAGGATATTATAAAAGTTATAATTGTTAACAAATACTCTCCATAAATAAACACATCAAAATGTCATATCTGCTCACAGTTTAGTGTGTTTAAACCATTCTTCCAATGCTAAACGGGGGTTTAGGTAAGACATTTGAGGGTAAGATTAAACAATTCGAGGGCATGATTTATTAATTTGTGGAAACAAATTAAGCAAGAGATAAGCTTCATGAATTGAAGAAAACAAACCAATATGTGTGACATGATTATAAAAGCAAATTTCCCTTGGTGCCTGCCAGGCTTTGTAAAACCTTACCAGTACATTTTTATTTTTTGTGCAGGTATCCGGGTTTGACAGCGTAGACGATGAGTCCAAACACAGCGATCACATGTTCTCCTTCAGGAGCCCAAAGCCAGAGCAATGGACTGCAGATGACAATCCTCCATACAGCTACTACATCTTCCACATGTATGCAAACATCATGGTCCTCAACAACCTCAGAAAGTAATTTCCAACGGCTTCTTGTCTCTTCAAAACATACTTCTTCATTAAAGGAAAATGCTTGGCTGTGAGATTGATGGAAAAAAAATATTGGCCTTTTTAATATCAGACTTGACCTGATGCTGTGGATCCAGCACTCAGACAGTTTACAGTTTACTTTGTAGAGCTGTCAGGGATGAAGTGATGAATTCATGAATGGAACTTAAGAACAGTACAAGTACTGAATCACTGGACACTCGTAGCGGATGAGAGTAACTTGGACATCTCAATATGCAGTGCAGCTGATATCTAAACATAATTTCAGTATGATGCATACAAGGGTGAACAGATTTCAACATTGTTCCATGATTTGCTCATATAGTGATTGACCTTTTGTGTCCTCTGTAGAGAGCGTGGGCTGAGTACCTTCCAGTTACGTCCTCATTGTGGAGAAGCTGGATCAATCACTCACTTGGTCTCTGCCTTTCTCACATCAGACAACATCTCACATGGACTTAACTTGAAGAAGGTACCTTATGAATACTGAGGCTGTTTGCAGAATTTAAAATGATCAAAGAGTAATCCTTCCCAGAGGACAACACAGTGTGAGAACCGAGAGGGGTGTTAGTTTTGATGACAATTTAACATTTATACCTTGCAACTGTCCTGAAGTCTTTGTTGGTTTGAGACAATGTTTTTTTTCAGCTCATGTATCAGAAATGTCCTGCAGATTTCTCACTGTTGGCGCTGCGGTGAAGCACGAAACAGCTAAAAATGTGACAGCTGGGGGTGAGAGCGAGGAAATTGGAAGTTAAACAATTCTGATGAATTGACAGTATGTTGCTGAAGAAAGAAAACTGATGACAATGACTCATTGATATTGATGTACAACCCAAACTGTACAGATATAAAGTATTTTAGTAATCTGTGTAACAATGCCACGGTTCGGCAAAAAAAATACAAAGTCAGGAAAGGAAGTGAACATGGGACACAAGCAGGGGTATTCAAAATAAAACAGGAAACAAACTAAATCAAATACATAATTGTAAGAAACATGCTTATAGTTGCAGCAAATCCAATTGTATCTCACACTATCTACATGTTTATGTGGATAAAGACACATTCTGACATTGCATCATGTTGTGTTTCTTATCGGGAACCTGGAACAAAATTCAATGTTTTATATTTAACAACACATTACTTGTGTATCATGTACTTGTGTAGTTACTTGTGCATCAACACAATGTACATCCAACAGTAATCAAACAGTACTGTATGTGCTCTATTCAGGATTGTTTTTAGGTATTGTTTGTCTGACTATGAGAGCGGTATCTTTTTAAACTTCCCTCAGAGCCCTGTGCTGCAGTACCTGTACTACCTGGCTCAGGTGCCAATTGCAATGTCTCCACTCAGCAACAACAGCTTGTTCCTGGAATACTCCAAGAATCCTCTCCCAGAGTTTCTGCACAAAGGCCTGTGTGTGTCCCTGTCCACAGATGACCCCATGCAGTTCCACTACACCAAGGTAAACAGAAACCCATACACAGGAAATAGTGTTTCCAGTTCACCATGCCAGAATATTAGTGTACATTTCTATAAACATAGTATTGCAGTGTGCTTTAGGGTTCTAGTTCTGCAGTGTAAATAATGATCCATTGCTTGTGTCCTGCTATTAGGAACCACTGATGGAAGAGTACGCAATCGCAGCTCAGCTGTGGAAGCTCAGCACCTGTGATGTGTGTGAAATAGCCAGAAACAGTGTGCTGCAAAGTGGACTGTCTGGCGAGGTACGCACCTCATTTTCTCTGCAGAATCTTCCCCACGTTTGATCCACATTAATTCCATCGGTTTCTCAAAACTTTTCTATGTTTGTGTCCAGGATAAGAGGCACTTCTTAGGAGTGAACTATCTGAAAGACGGACCAGAAGGGAACGATATCCATCGGACCAATGTCGCCCAGATCCGTATGGGCTACAGACACGAGACACTGTGCAATGAACTCAGCTTCATAGTCGATGCAGTGATCTCTGAAGCTATTAATTCCCAATCTGAATGTAATGGACCTTGTATTAGACAAGCATGCTGATGCATGACTGATGGCACTTTATTTCTCAAAGGTTTAGAGAAAAGTTGTCAAGGGCCAGATGTGGGAGGCACATTTAATCGCTTTGATTACACAAACCCACAATGTATAAACAGCTGTACCTTACACTCCATTTTGTGAATGGGGATATGTCATAGAAACAGTTAAAACAGTTACTGTATATACTGTACATCAAGAACACTTATGGTTGAGAAGCGTAACACAATGTTAGAGACGACTAATAACAGACGATGTCTGGTACATTTCCTCTGTCTCTCCCTTAATACTGTGGCATGTTTTAGGTTTGTAAAGATATCCATACATATATTTAAGCTTAGGGAAACACTAAAGTTCCTAACGACGAATGATTTTTAAAGAAATGTTTGACAATGTTGTAGAAATGTTGCATTTACATCAATGTTCATCATCTGAAGCAGTAAACAGTATGGCAAAAGAATAAAAGGTCTTCAGTCTTCACAATGATTATTGCAAAGCAAACATTGCCATCTAATGGCTAAACTGCACCATGTAATAACATCACATGAATGGACACACTAATGCACACTTTTAATATATACAAAAATAAAAGCTCCCCAATGCCAATCTGTTACATTTCCTTCAAACTAAATAATGGTTACAATATCTTAAAATAACATTTTTCAGTAGTTGTCCATGGAGATGTCCCATCAGAACGCGGTTTAACTTGCATCTTCTTCAACTTGCATCCTCTCATCTTCCTGAGCAGTTTCATTGGTTTCCTTTACATTCGTCCCACATGTCCACTCTTCAGTCTCGATGTATTCTTGCTGCTGCTGCTTCGCGTCAGAGCTCAGAGCACGACTCCTCCTCCTTTTCACAGAGACAGTGGAACAGATCATATGATGCTCTTCTTGAGGTATTAGGAACAAACATGATTAAGTAGTACCTGGAATGTGTGTTATCAGTTTATCCACAGCTCTTCAGTGCTGTTATACAGTGACACTTTATTGTTGTACAGAACCCACTAAGAACCAATTCACTTTTCATTTATGTACTTTGTCATATAGCAACATTTAACCACAATAAATCTAAAAATAGAAAAAAACACTTACATTTTTATATATGCAAGGATGATTATTGCAGTAAGGAGAAGGGCACACATTGAGGTGATGAGTATAGCCTTCACTGGGAAAACATGAAAGGGTAAAGGCATTAGTCATAGAAACAAAAACCACACCAAGTATGTTTCTTTGTACTTTTTACTTGTATGTTTTCCCCTGTTATACTATATTTTCTTTGCAGTATGAATTGAATATGACAAAACGTTCCCCCACAGAATTAATTCCCTTGAGAACACATTTCTCATACCTCGAGCAGAGCTTTGTGCGCTGCCAACAAACCGGGCTGGTTGTGCCTCCCGGTCTATGGTTTTAGAAGTTGAGGAGGAAGAAGGAAGAGAGGAGGAGGAAGATGTAGAGTGTGTGGTCTGGGTGGGACTTGCTGTTTTAGAAGGAAACTGAGTTTTCCTTGAGTAATCGCTCCTGTTCAAAAGGCTATCAGTTGCTGCATCCTTTAATTGTGTTGCAGCATCTGTGCATGTACAAAAAGAAAAGCCACGAGAGATTAGAAACCTGCTCTATAAGCACAAGGCATGAAATGGTCGTTCATCAAAAAATTGTTTCAGTCTCCAATTTGCAACTACGTTATGAAAGTGAAGTCCTTGTACAGCTTGATAACCCATGCAGGCATTTATGAATGGGTTTCTGCCAAAAAAAAGTTCTGTAGAATATACATTAAATGCATCTAAATCCAAATGTAGTCAAAATGTAATTACATAAATTGTTACTCACACTAATCTGAGTTGATACCCTCTGATGTGTACGTTTGGTTTACAGAACAAAAACCTTGTGCAGTGTTGAGAATTGCTAGAATGACAATATATTCCATAAAATACTGCATCTATCGTACTTGACAAAAAAAATGCATATGAAAACGTCATACCTGATTCATTGAAGCAAAATACATCGAATTTTTGTGTGACAGACGCTCGCCATTTCACCAAGCCTTTCCTGTTTTGGCCACAAGTAGAAAGGGCCTTGATGCGGGGGATGACTGCAAAATGTTCATCAATCCATCCAAACCTGAGTAAAATCCAAACACAACATCAAGGACTTTTCATAAAACTCCACTGAGACGACTGAGAGGATCATTTCTTCTCTGGTCTTACCTGCATGTTTCTAAACCTCTAGTGAGAGCTTCCTGTACTTGTGCTTTTGAGGCAATGTTGACTCCGAGGGATGAGCAGAGCTTACGAGCATCAGAGGCATTGAAGTTGTACTGAGGCTGGTTGAGGTTATTGAAGTTACTAACCTGGAATACCCCCGCAATACTTTGGTTTGCTGCTGGGAAAACTGGACACAGGATACAAAACACTTTTTTATTTAGTTACTTTTCAGAGGAGGAGTTGTTTACATGCATCTACAGACATATTATTTATACCAAAAATATAATTTTACAAAATAAATAAACATCAAAACTGCTGGAATCACTTACTTCTGATGTGGCTTGTCTCAGTCTTTTGATCAGAGGTGACTGCAGTAACTGACAACAGCGATGTGAAGCAAAGCCAGAACATATTTAAGACTGGTCAGAGTGGAGACGGACAAAAGCAGAGTGATGGCAAGTGATGCACGGCTTGTGCCT
Source organism: Clinocottus analis (assembly GCF_023055335.1). Lineage (NCBI taxonomy): Eukaryota > Metazoa > Chordata > Actinopteri > Perciformes > Cottidae > Clinocottus > Clinocottus analis. The sequence goes on from NW_027176076.1 coordinate 808,495, forward strand.
GTGAGCCAAATGGCAGGGTTAAATAGGGTTGGTCCTGGTCACTGGGGCGTGTGACTTGGTCATTACCAGAAGGTAATGGAAAAGGAAGAGGGAAGTACTGCTCCCAAGCCACATCAAGAGCCATCATATGTTCTCGGAGCAGGGCCCAGGAGACAAAGCGATAAAAGATATATATATGCCAACAGGAGATAAAGCTCCAGAAATGCACTACAAAATGTAGTTCATCGCTCTCGTGAAAATACAGCTTGTAGTATGATTGGTATGTCCTTCTATAGGCGATCTGCACTGACTTCTGACACTGTCAGAAGTCAGTGCACCCTGTCCAAATGATTTCCTCCCATGGGTAATTACTCAATCATGAACATGCTCATGATCTCTGGTATCCTCTGATGAGATCTTGGCACACAACTACATCCCACTTCCACAAAAACATCTCCACACAGGCTGGCGGCAGGAAATGACGCAGAGCTGACGAACACGCAGCAGTGTTTTTGTCAAATGTGAGGTGTCAATGAGGGCATAAAAACGACAATCATGGGCAACAGAAAAGAGCAGATATTTAACTTATCTTAAGGTGTTTGAGTGTGTATGCGGTCGTTGAGCTTCTCCAATAAGAATGTTGTTGGGTTGAAAAGTGAGAACATTCATGTTAGTGAGCCATAAAATAATATATTTAGCTTTAGAGTTAGATCTATAGCACTATGTTGTCTTCAAGATAAATTATAAATGTTCAGTTGCAGCCAGCAGCTACATTGACTTATTGTATTTACAACTCAATAGCTGCTAGTAACCAAAAACAGAGCTATGAGAGTACATATTTAACTTCAATTTACCAGGAGGCCAGAAACGAGACTCCAAATGAATAATAATGATGCCAAAACTGCAGAGTGTGTATTTAAGCAACAAGCTCACCATATACTGTAAAAGGGTATGTCGATGTGCAACTTGTTTTCACTGCCCCAAAAAGAGCCAAAAATAGTCAGTGTATATGTTAGAACACTTTGGTAGCATCTTATATTTCTCAGTAGAAACAACTGCAATATATTTTCAGGCACCTTTATTTAAAAAGGTGAAGTGGCAGATCCTCAAATCCACAAAAAAAAGCACAACAAAGTATAGGCACACATATGCAAAGAAGATCAAAATAAGCTTCATGCCATCTAATCAGTGATCTCATACAAGAATAAATCTCTCAGTGCTCTAAAGACAATATGGCACAATCAAGGACCATCAACTGCAAAATATTGCAACCAAGGAACTACCTTGAAATATGCTTCTATTTGAAAATATTTAAATAAACTCCATAGAAAATTAAACAAAACATTCCTTTATATTATATGTTTTTAAATATTAATTGAAATCTCTTTGGGTCTTGGACCTGAGAGATTATGCTTATAACATTAGAGTTTAGATAAATATATACTTTTTCTACTGCAGTATTCCACAGAAAATGCCATATTTATTATCAAAAACTACTCAAACCAAAATAAGCATCTTACTTCATATGGTGCAATATATATATATATATATATATATATATATATATATATATATATATATATATATATATATATATATATATATATATATATATATATATATATACATATATATATACACACACACAGAGAAACACATGTACTATCTTTAAGTTGTTCAATCAAAACAAAAATAAAATTAAACTGTTAACTATAACAAAGGCAACAGTATCCGTTAAACCTCCCAGAACGTCTTTGGCCCTTCGAGAGTCAGGGTCATGTATTCAAGTGAGTCCGAGTGCGGTGATATGGTAAACTGGTGGAGTTCGACTGCCACAGTGGTTCTGGACTGGGTTCTTTGGTTGTTCTGCTTCCCTCAGTCCAAAGATCTTGATCTTGCCTCACACAAAAGTCTGTCTCTGCTTACGTGTCCTCTCGTCTGTTGTAGTAGTCACTGAAGAATGTAAAAATACTGATAACCAGACACATTACCACAAACAGTGTCAGGGCGATCCAGAGAAGCCGTCGACTCAGGGGAATCTTGGGACAAAACCGACCAAGAAGAACCAGGACCTCCTCCATCCTCCTTTGGAGATAATGACCTCATACAGTTAACATCGGATTTGTTCATCGTTGTCTACAGTTTAAACATTTACTGCAGCAAAAACAACATCATCAAAGAGATATTGAATGATGAGAATGATTTATACATTCAAAGGATGGGGAAATTTGAGTATGTGTTTGTTAGAATAATGGATTTAGGCAGTTTACTCCTTTAAATTAAATTTCACCTTATTCTTTTTGTTGTATTTTTTACGATCATGGAAAATAATATGCAAACTATGTAGAGCAACATAAATAATGTGTGTCTGTAATTTACAATGTTGTACAATGGCAGTGAAGTCAGTGGCAGGCAATACTGTGGTTGTTGTTGTTGTTGTTGTATCAAGTAGGAAGACGTTTCATCAACCCTTTGCTGCTTCTTTTTAAAGCAACAAGTTCAGTTTACCTGCTTGTCCTTCTCTTCTTTCCACTCTCTTCATCTTTATTTTTCGATTCCAGCAATTTCTCTGCAGCATTTTCCTCTTCCTGCTTCTCCTCCTGGAGAACTTTGATTTGCTTCAGTCCTTCTTGTATGCTGCATTTGAAATGTTCACATTAACCAGTAAGATCTAAGAATATACAGTATTCATATTTACGTCCTGCCCTCAGGCAGTAACGTATAACGTGGAATTTATTCAAAGCCTCTGTATATTGACATGATATACACCTGCACAACAAGAACAACAGAACTGAGGAGTCCTATATATGTGGTGGTTTATAATAAGAAACAACAATGTCTTCAAAGTGTGTTTGTGTGTAGTTAAGGATGAGGAGAGACGACCGCACCCTTTATTATACGACTCCTCCTCAATCTTTGCCTTGAGCTCAGCTCTGATCTCTGCTCTGATCTCCTCCAAGTTGACTGGAGGCTTGGCTGGCACACTTTCCTGCTCCGACACACCCTTTCCACTGCATTGTTTCAAATGGGAAAGAACAATCATCCTTAGACACCACCAGCATCACAGCAGAGGTTACACAACCGAGAGGAGAGCACATTGAGGTTCCGTCACAACACAACAGCCTTGTTTTATAACAGACAACCTGCCGCACTGACGGGGTAGTGTGCATTACCGACACTATCGCAGGCGAAAACTAAAATGATATAGTGCTGGCACTTTGCACATTTGTTTTTACTATTCCTGTCTCCTCACATAACATCTAGACAGTTGAGAGCTCCACTCAGACTCTCTATATAACCAGGGTATGATTGGAGACTTGTGCCTGGACTTTGTCAAACTACTTGCACAAATGTTTAGATTATGACCCAGGAACAGCATATCCATCAACTGCAGCAGGGTTTGATTATTTTGTATGATGTCAGGGATATTTTCACCCACTGGGGCTTTTCTCTACACCGTAAAACACATCCTGAAGGTCACATAAACAAGACAAAAGGTCCCATTGCAGCACGAAATGCTTTTGATAAGAATGATTACAAGTTCAGGCTTGTCTTGGCCCATTGTTTCAGGGCTGTGTGGGGACCTTGGGAATCAAGCAATGGCATGTGTACACACTGTGTATGCATTCATGTGTTTATGTGTGTGCAAGAAAACACCATGAGAGCACAAAACATACCATTCTGCTGCTGGTTGTGCTGCCTCGGAGGGAGCGTTGGCTTTCACATAACTGGCTTCACACTGAAGAGGAGAGTGTTAAATATTGTGAAAGGAAATGATTGCCGTCTTAGAATAATACGAAATAAACAGTAACTGTTAGAGAAAGCTAGAGGGGAAATGCCTCTTGAGGGGGACTACAACGATTCAAAGATATCTGAAATGTTACAAGAAACCTCAAAAAGACTCTTTCATAATTGTTTTTATAACCTTATTACAATCTTAATGTGTGTTCCTATTTATTTGGAAAGAGTAGAGTTAAGTACAATAATCTCAAATTTGTACTTAAGTACCGAACTTGAGTTAATATATTTGGTAACTATCGACCACTGACAATTATTATAGATATGACTTGGACTAGAATGAAGAACCAATTACAGCATAAAACAATTACAATAAGAGACAAATGGTTGACATTACAAAACCCTATTGGTCCATTTTGAAATAAAAAGAAACACAATGTTCTGAAAAATGTATTTCTACAACAAAGTATTGAACAACAAAGTGATACCCCTAAGGTATAAACCATGTACAACAGAGTGGGTGTCACTACATTAAATGCTTGATATGCAATTTATTTTTTGTCAGACAGGACACAACAGGACAGGACAGGACGACCTACCAGGACAGGAAGAGCAGCACCAGCGATAGATCCAAAGCTGGGGCCTGGGCCGGCTATGGCTGGGGTCTGACCTGGGATGTTCAAGAGGTTGAATTTAGGCACCACTGCTACGCTCACCCTACGTCTGGGCAGCGCCTAGTGAGGAAAACAGAACATGGGCCAGTGGGAAGGATAAAAAAAGTAGAATTCAGGAATGTAACATTGTTTTTCTTTTACATAAACTACACCTACAAAGGCATGATGATGTCGCCAAAAGAAGAGTGACTGACTAATAGTCCAAACATTCAAATTAAAACCATATGAAACAGAGAAAGCAACAAATCTTCCAGTTTAAGAAGCTGGAATCAAAGAATGTGCTTAAAAGATGACCTTTAGATAATAACTCATCTTTTATCAAAAGGTTGTTATTTTCTGATGCTTAATCAAATAATTATTTCAGCACTAAAAAACATAAAAACTGAAGCACTTACTTTTCCCAGAGTAAGGGACATTGACCTTGATGGCCGCGGAACTCCATCATCTTTATTGAGACAAACACAGACACACAGAAACCTTTAATTTCACACTGGTATTCTTGCCAAAGCTGCAGTGAAGCTGCTCAGTAAGACCGTATTAAGATACTTCAGTTACAGTAGTCAGGCCCTGGTGAAAAGCAGCAATGATGTTAAAACAAGAGGTGCATGCTTTTTCAAACCCTAACTCTTTAAATAAAGTTAATAATATATTTTTAATATATAATATATAATAATATATAATATATTTTCTGTCTACCAGTCTTACCTCCAGTGTCTACGGACCCCCCGTAACACCGATTTGAGTTCTGGTTGGCCAGCTTCTTGAACTCCGTCAGCTCCGCATGGTCCTTCTCATACGTCCTCTTCAGATTTTCCACGTATTGCATCATGACCTCGGTGGCCTTGTTCATACGTTTCTCCTGTCGCACAAAGAAAATCTGTCAATACTGCAAGACAATCTACTGTATACACAGACATGTGACACCTAGAACCTTTTAGCAAACAGACTTTAAACAATTGAATTCTGTGTGAGAGTAGCTGAGAAGCAAGCGACAGACACACAAAAATGTATCTTCCCATGAACGTTGTGTTTTTAGCCACCGGATGAATGTAAGTCCAACATCGACTGGTGTACTCTTGTTATATGGTTTGGTCTGCCCAAATAACCGTCTTTTTACATTCAACTTTTTACACCCGCGAGTTGTTAAGTTTGCGTGTCAGCTATTTGGTGCTGAGCAGGTAGCGTGCAGTGGGTTGATCAGAGGTTTTTACTCAAAACTGCTGACGGCTTTTCGGGAACAGGGTTGAAAAGAGCAGTGAGATCAAACTATGCAGGAACAGCTGTTAAAATGTGCACATTGTAGAGAGAAACACATTGTGGAAGAGACCTTATTGTTAAAACATATCCTGCTTCATATATTTGCCTTTTCCCTCTACGGTATGGGATTATCACACATCCAAGTTAGTTAAACCCACAAAGAATAGAATATATAAATGTGGCTGTCAAGAAAACAGACTGCAAGTTAAGAGACTTCTCGTAATCTTAAGTGATCTATGAGCCTTTATTTCCGTGCAATTGATATAGCCGTATATATAGATTGTTATTTATAGACGGATAGCAGTACAAGGAAAAGATAAATGAAAAAAGGGCAGTAATTCAGCAGAATGTTTTGGGATTATAAACAACTAAAAGACCTTTGTACTGCAAAACAATAAATTTGCTCTTGAACCGATGTTTGGTTTGGCCAGCATGAGGTCAGCCATGACATCAGATAAAGGTCTTTCCCATAATTAATTTATATGCTGCCGAACAGGCACCACAGTGAGCCCTGCTGACAAAAAAAAAGATGTGCTGTATGTTTACATAATGCAGCAATCTCTTTATCTGTTTTGCATTTCCTCGGTTCACATTGCCATCAGATTGCGTTTGTATGACTGCACCTGTCGAACTGCTCCGACGATCTCTGATCTGCTGGAGAGCCGCGTGGCCAGCCGGTGCAGCACTGCTACCGTCTCTATGAGGCGCTGGTAGGCCTCACGCTGCTCCAAATTCTGCCACTGTGGCGAAGTCATCTAGAAGAAACGCAACAACACCACCTCGTTACAACTCTCTCGGGAAAACCAAGTGTTCATCAATGTCCTGTCCTGTACCTGGGATTGGATTCAGACAAGATACATATTTACTGTGGGACATTTCCAGGAAACATTAAACAGATGAGAAAGCACTAAAGAGCCAGAGAGAATGTTTCTTCTTCTTCTGACCTTCAGTGCTCCTTTGAACTCTTCCAGTTCTTTCTCCGTGTCTTCCTCAGTCAGGTTCCTCTCCCTCTCGGCCTGTTTGAGCCGCATCTCCAGAGTGTAGTTGTCATTACGAAATGCCAGCGACAGCTGGACAAAAGCGTTCTGTTGGGAGGAAGTCACTGCAATATAACACTTGGAATGGCACATTAAAGACTGATGAACTGCTGGTGATGACAACACACCAACCCAGAGGAATCCCTAGAAAACTCTCCCACAGTGCAGCACACACGCGCGCACACACGGACACGCACACGGACACGCACACACGCATACTCTTAATACTACGAAGCATTTTGATTGGTTATCGTGTGAGGGAGAACCGAGCATCCATGAGGAAAGCATCGGGAACAGGCTGTGATTCTGACATTTGACCACTTGATGTTTGGCTGAGTTGATCAAAGCAGGTCTGCACATACATGGGCCACAACGGAGAGGAAATCTATGACCTTGCTGATCCAAACAGATCCCAGTGGGAGAAGCCAGAGAGGCTGCAGCCGAGTCTGACAGCGTCACTAATGTTTGCATTTTTCTCCACAGGAAATAGCTCAAGTGTCTCCTTGGACTACAGAAAAGCACGTTCCTGTTGACCAAACACCGTCAAACTACTTTGGTAAAAAAAAAACTGATGATTATGAACATTAGGCAACACATGGCGAATGTTCAGCAGTGAGAGCACAATTTTCTGCTCAAAGTAAACAGATTATAGTTGGCAGTCAACTTTATGACCATTGTATGAAGACTCACGCACACTGGTAATTACTTTGGAGCATTTTGAAGGCAGATATTTGAAGGCAGAAAATTCAATTGAATACATTTTCTTTTGGGAAAAATTCTATGAAAAGATTATGAGGGAATTTCCAGTTCAGGTTTATATAGACCACAAAAGTGATTTTAAAATGTTCAATTATAAAAAGGAATAGTTCAACATTTTGGGAAATATACGTTTTTGTTCTCTTGCCGAGTGTTAGATGAGAAGATTGATACCACTCTAAAGACTGAAAATGTGGGGAAACAACAAGCCTGTTTCTGTCCAAAGCTAACAGAGAAAATAAGTCTATTTCCTCAATTCTAAAATGTATTTGTTTAAAATGCAGACAATCACAAGCAACGCACCACAGAGAAACAAAAACAATTGAAACAGGAATGGACAACGTTCAATTCCTTATCATGAAAGGTTAACAATATGATGTTTTTGTGACTTTGTATCTTTATTCTTTAGCAGAAATACTGTGTGAGAATCACCCAAATCCTGATCAGATCTGATACCAACCTCAACTTCTTTTTCAGTGAGTGGGGGTGCACTGGAATGAAATCAAAGAGGAACTGTTAGTATCGTGACTAATGTACATAAAGTTCAGTTGTTAATAAGGAGCGATATCTTTATCGATTAGACAGAACAAACTAGGCAAAAGATGAAAGTGAACTAAAGCAGCAAGTGTTGCGCACCAGCCTGGTAGACCTCGGTGGAGTTTGAGTTTTCTCAGCATCACATCTGAAATGTTTGGCATGGCGTCTGACTTCTCCTTTGCCTCCTCACTACTGGCTGGGTTTGGAGAAGGTGGACCTCCTGCAGACACATTGTTGCATACATCAGTCCTAAAGCCAGTTCCTTGAGCTTTTTCCAATAAGGTTTGATTCAAGTCTCAAGAAATTTGAGACTGATTTAAGTCTCCAGTGTTGTCTCTTTCCAAAACACGCAAAATACATAAAACCATATAATTTCATCTTCCTCAGGGAGTCTTTGCCCTAAGTACTTTAACAATTATGCCATCTGCTGATAGAAAGTGCAAACAACATGTATTTCTCTGTTATGAGTTTGCCAGTAAATGGGTGGCACACAGGGGGGAAAAACAAGAACAGATCATTATCATCATAATTTGCTGACTGGCACAGATTTTCCCTGAGATTCAGGAAGTGCCCACCCTTGTCGACATTGCTAAACACAGTGCTGGAAGTACTTTCTGTCTTATGGACATGAAGGAAGACATGCACTGTTACCTCTTTCCTGTTCAGCGGCTTCACTCAAGTCTGGTAACTTGGATCCCACTATGCTTTGGTTACGCATAAGCTTGTGCTCCTGTATACACAAAGCCATTGCACAACATTTTAAGGAGGAGTTTGAGGACCAAAAAAAAAAAAGAATGACAGTAAAACGTAATCTGCCGAACCGCTTCTTTACCTCTCTGAATTTAGACAGTTTCTGTACACCTCCCGGCTGAGCAGGGAGGTCCTTGTACCCTGGGGACTTTAAGGCAGCATCCCTGGGCTTTTCTGAGAAGGTATCCTCTGCTGTTGGAGGGAAACTCGGGACGCCATTTCTAGAATTGAGGGTGCCGACAGTATCCCAGGAAACAGCCCTCATGAGCGGAGGGAAAGCCCCAATCGTCTTGATCTCTGCTGTACAGGGGGCTTGTTGAGTAGCGGGTCGAGGGACGGGCTTGGCCACCCCTGTGGCCGGGGCCTGACCAGGGTTTCGACCTGGCCCCTCATCTGCTTTACCGATTGCTGGAGGACTTTTAGGTACGGCAGGATCACAGTTCTCCTTCTGAACAGCAAAACGTGGTGTTAGAGTCCCAGAGGACACTTTCCTCTTCTCAGAGGGCCTCCAGTCCACCAGCAGTCTGTTGCCCTGAGGTTGGCAAGATAATAACTATTATTATTACATGTATTATTCACATTGTCTTAATAACCCCCTTATGCTACTTCACCGTGTAGATATTGAGACATTTATTGGGATACGTAAAGCGGTTGAAGGGTTTAAGTCATGAGGTGTTCATCCGGGAACCAAGAATGTCTGTACAAATGTATGTCTAGACCAAAGGGGTGGAGACGCTGACAATGCCATCCATAGAGAGCCACGGCCCCGCTAGCATGATTAAAAACCTCTTAAAGAAATTCAGTATACATTTTTGCAACCTTTGTCTCAAGTATTAGGATGTTTTTTTTAGGTGTACATTTTGTAGGAAGAAACTTTTATTTTGTTGCATGTATTTACTCTTTTTCAAACCTACTCAAACCAAATACAGTTTGTCACACACACACACACACACACACACACACACACACACACACACACACACACACACACACACACACACACACACACACACACACACACACACACACACACACACACACACACACACACACCTCTTGATCCTGTGTTGTCAAATCAGGCTGATCTCGCACTGAAGAAACTTCCAGATGCTGCAAGAGGACAACGTGGCAAATGTTCTGATGTTAAGAAATATTACTTCAAAAAACACCACTTAAAAACACAGCAAAGGGAAATAAAATGAACTCATACCATCTTGAGTGAATGTTGTTTTTTAATAGCAATCATTTATTTACCTGCCCAACTGACTGTGAGTTGACACATGTTGCCTCTGTTTGTCCTCCAGCTGAAACGGCAGAAAATAACCAACAAGATCATTCTCGCAAAGTCCAATGGACCAAAAGTAATAGAAAAATAAGGTAGAAAAGTTAGAAACACATTGTAAACAGTGTTTTTTAAGATTTCATTACCAGTTTGAGGAGATACAACCAGTGAGATGCTTCTAGATGAACACGGTGAGGTTGACGGAGTTGCAGTCGGAGAAAGACCTGTGGGGAAAAGAAAAAAAAAACATTTGTGAATTAAAAACAGATACATCTCAGAATCACGTGTGTGTGTGTGTGTGTGTGTGTGTGTGTGTGTGTGTGTGTGTGTGTGTGTTGTGTATTCGCTACCTGTGGGTAAGTCAGTGAGGGAGCGGCGGCCGCGACGTGTCAGGAATCGGTCGCTGACCTTCTTGGCCTGTTGGAGTAGCTCCAGGTTCGTCTGTCGATCTTCCTCAGAGAGCTGCAGCTCCGGCAGCTGATCCTTCAGCAGGTCGATTACATTACCTGTGCTGTCTGAGAAAGAGAATACACACATGCACAAGTATACTTTGGTTTTGTGGTTGTTTGTCTTGTCAAGTTGTCAAGGCAACAAACACAAAATGCAGTTATAGACAAACAGCAATGTTAACCAAGATGCTTGTTTTCTTGCTCAAACATCAGGTAATAAGGTTTTAAAATAATAAGCCTGTAAAAATATACATGTAAGTGCTTTGGGATTTGAAGAGATATTTCTCGGTCTCATGCAAATACATAATTCACAGATGGATGTGAGCCAATACATCAGGTGATGATGTTCAGCCGAGTAAGTGATGTTTTTATCTACTCTCTTCAGAAAAGGGCAACAGGCTGAACATCAAAGGTATTTAAAACTGGAAAGCATCGCAGGCACGTGGGACGAGTAGAATTCATCTCTAAGGACACAGATGGCCAACCTTAGTCGAAGTGTGGTGAAGCTTCTTCAAAACATTTTGGTTTTATTCATACTTGGAAGACAGATCTTTCAACAAAGTTACAAATGTCCACTTGATGCTGGACTAAAGCGAATGTTGCCAATGTTAACATCAGGATAGTTCTCACTGAGTTGTGGCTATCTTTTGATAATTGCAGCTGCAGTGTGTGCGTGTGAGTGTGAGTGTGAGTGTGTGTACAGAATTTACCCACCGACAGTGGTAATGGGTCCTCCAGTGGAGTTTCTGGCCAGGCGAGCTCTGGGACTGTGTGGCCTGAGCGAGAGGAAACAGTAATCATACAGATACGCCGTCTCTGTTTACTGCTAAAAAAGAAAAAAAAGCAGTTTCAGGGTTTGAGATGGACGATTACCTGCTCTGCTCCAGAAGAAGCCCATCTTGTTGGACAATAGTGGCCTCCTGTGGGTAGACGATGGTGGGGGCAGTCATGACGACAGCTTGAATTTTGCTTGGTGTCGACTGTGCAAAAAGAAATTGTAAAAAAAAAACCACAACAAAACAAATATCAATGGTAAAACAAAGTCACAGCTGAACTGGCATAGGTGTAATATATGTTGTTCCTTCATTTCACACACATTGTATTTGCACACTGTTAACAGACATAATAAAAGGTTTAAAACAACATCCTTACAAAAACAACAACAACAAGTCAGGGCCTCAAAAATAGATAAAAATGAAGTTCATACTGTGCTACAGTTGGGCATATTTCCAAATAAATGAACATTAAATAGAGTGACCACAAACAATGAAGCCTTTAATGGACCTGAGCGTGGTTAGCCTCGGGCAGTAGTGGAAGAAAATGTTAGTGTTTGCGAATGTGTCTGCAGTCAGGCCATGTTACCAGCTGCTCATACAGACTTAACTGCAGGGACTCCAGACACGTTTGCAAACACTAAAACATTGTCACGTTCTTAAGGACCAGTCATTCATTAGAGATAGAGACACATAATAATGAGGTTACATATGAGCACATAAATCTGTTTAAAGGAGAACTTCAGCAATTTAAAAAGCTCAAAATAAAGTCACTGGACTCACAAAAGAGTGAAAATCAAAAGCAGCAGAGGCCGAGACAGCCAGAGTCTTGGTCTCATGACAGAACGCGAGATCAAACACCTTTCACAACGCGGGCCGTCTATCCAGAGCCACAGACCAACTTATATAACTACTCTTACAGACTAAATTGCACTCCTAGTGACACGATTAAACTGGACTTCATGAATGAAATTGATTGGAGCAGCGGTTGAACAATTTCATAGTTTCACAGTTTCAAACATTTTGAGAACCTCCCATCTTCTTAAATTATCGCTCAATCTTTTTCTGTTCATTCCCAAATCCTTGTTCAACCATGAGAGGAAGGTAGGCAAGTAAACACAGACTGAGATCAAACATTAATTCCCTGAGAACTCCTCTCTGCTTATGTTTGCACTAGAATCCAAATAAAAAGGATTCCTTCTGGTGGTAATGCTGCATAAAGGCCATGGCTGCGCTGTAGTAAAGGAGGATACTTTTTATAGTGTTGGCATATGAGCTGACGATTTGATTACACAGCTTCTTTACATTCTGCAGAGATGTCTTATCTTGCCTGTGTGTTTATGAGCGACTGCAGCAGAAGACAATGTTCTCGGACTGTTTTAACACTTTGCTGTCTGCAGGACAGTTTGCTGCTTTAACTCCTGAATCTGATCCCTTCAAGATGATATCCTGGAATGCTGAAACAAGATATATCTCCAATATGGGGATGTTTATGATTTAACGGGTAATATTCTAGGTTTTAAGTCGTGAATTTGACATAGGCTTTTCTCAAGCACAAACTTAGGAAGATATTGGCAAATAGGGTCCATTGCACTTTTACGTAGGCGCGATTAATCACATGTTTTATTGCTAAACTATGAGAAGCATTTTGAGGTAAAAAAACAAAAAAAGAAACCTTGAGGGCAGATGTTCAGTAGCAACATTGATAGAATTTCCTCACCGAAGCAAAATGGATTAGTCTGAGACAGATTTTATGGCCTCACGTGCTTATTTTAAAAACAGAATATGTGCTTCACAAAGTGACACTCACTGAACAGGGAGAGCTGGACGAACTGTCCAGATCCTCGGGCGAATCCTCCTCTTCCTCAGGCAGTGTGGGCATGGTGTGGAGCAGTGGGGGGCGTGAGCGAGTGTGGGGGAAAATAAAAGGTGTCTCGATGGAGCAGGGGTCAGCACAGGACTCCTCAATGCTATGATCACTCTGCTCAGGAGGAGATCCCAGCAGGAAGTGTTCCTCCAGGAGCTGCACGATCACGCAAACACGAAGACACAAACACAAGTATGTTATGCATGAGTAAACACATATGTATCACTGGAGTAAATCCTTAACTGCAGGTAGTTATTGAACATTAGTTGCTAATCATAAAAAAACAAGTGTTTCTTAAATGAATGGCGATTTCTGAAGGAAGTTTTACTGGCTAACTCCAGTTTAATAAAACACATAGACACCATGAATGAATCCCAGAATATTATTGAAGCCTTGATTTTTATGTTTAATTTGATACCCAACATGTTTGTGTTTTTTTGGGGCGTGGGGGGAATTCATACCATGTATTTTTCTTGATTTGTACCTTGTGACCTGATATAAAAGGGGCTCAAAGAGTCATTAATTTGTCATTGCCTTGGACCAGCAGCTAATTTTGACCCAAAAGGCTTTAACATCTGACACAAAACTCTCACAAGAATACATTCATTCATAGTGAGTATATGAGGTAAATATTAAAGACAAGAATGTAAAAATGTCATAAAACATTCAATCAGCCACGCCATCAATGAAGCACCGTAGTGGACAGACAGTTGCACTCTCTTCTCCACCCTGAGTCAAAGGAAGTTCAGCAAGTATCACTTAAAGATGGGGAGTGCCTGACCCATGTTGGACCAGTGGATCCCCATTGAGTTTGTATTGTCACAAAACATGCAGGGGGACCCGCACACACCAAGGACAGGACAAGGCTTTGATAACAAACACTTAATATTTACAAGAAAATGTCACAGGGCACCTTACATTTTTAGAATATATTTAGTTCACTGGGGAAAAGAATATGCATTAAGACAGATAATTAAATTATTCCTTAATAAAGAAGTTTTTTGTTGTTTTTCTGATCATTTGTATACTTAGCTGCTATGTTATGTAGTATTATTTTTAGGGTAACATTTAGCGTGAAACCTGTATAAACTTAAAATAAAATGATTGAAAGATAAGTTAGTTTCATCATATTTATCTGAGTGATGGTCTGTGGAGCAACAAAGAAAAACAGCAACATTCCCACAGAATGATAACAAAACTGGGCACAAACTCCAGCCACCACATCACCAACTTAGCCGCTTCACAACATGAGTGATTGAAAATGCAAATGAACACCACTCATGCCTGAGCCTCGTGACAAAGTTAAGTATGTTTTTCTTCAGGCAGCACACTGATGGAGATCCACTGGGTTATTACACTCAATGTTACTTCCTCTCACAGGCTGACTGAGGCAATGAGTTTCTGAGAGACTGTAAAAAAAGAAGGCTTGTGAGAAGATGCTGTGTGGGACAAGCATGGAAGACAATCAAGAGGAGAAATCATTACTCTGCATGTTGAATTAAAAATGACAATACGAGGTATGAGGAAAGGGAAAGTAACTGATCAATCACGACAACTGAGGAAAGAGACAACTTGTACCTAAGACTGGGAAGGATCCAGAGTGCTAATTTGAGCCACAGGCAGGATAGTAAAAACTGCATATATTCATGATATTAATGATAAGAATTTCTGGAGCATCAGCTACGAACAATATAAACATCTGTGCATCTGTGCACCCAGATACATGTGACTGGAATATTGTATTTGGAATATGGCCTGCTCATGTTCACGTCTTTCCCAAATCAAAAACAAAGCCTGTGCTATGCTGCATTAATAATAGAAGGTGGAAATAACAGTTATTTTTATTTTCTTGATTAAACATGTATTCAATGAATAATAAAAAAATATATAATTTCCTAAAGTTCTGAGTGAAGTCTTCAATTTTCCCAAAATACTATATTCTGCTTACCTACAAATCTGGAGCCTTGTAAACATTTGTTGTTTTTGCTTTCAAAGTTCCTTAAATGTTTTTACTTGAGGAATTGATTAATCAACTCAAGGTTTCAGTCATTCCAACTGACGTTTGTCAACAATGTTGCATCAGTCACTTGGCTGACTTAACTAGAGAAACACAACCTAATTTGTTAATAAAATCGTATGTGTGCAACATGTCTGAACCATTGTTTGAACTCACCGCTCCTCCCTTTTTAGTAGCACATTTATGCAAAGCTAAGCGCATAGCAGATTTAACCCTTTGAGGGAGCACAGTGCACAAAAGAGTCTGTATTAAGTATCGCCAGTGATTTTGTGCTGGATGCTAATGCCCGGCCAATTGTTTGGTCGAACCAAAAATAGAAAGAAATACATATGCATGACCAGCACGGATGTGGCTGTGTTTCTACTGTCAGTGCAGATGATGAATAAGGCGTGCAGGCGAGTGAAAGGTGAGGAATTATTGGATATTTCAGAGGTATGGCATGCACTTTATGCATGACAAATGTTCTTTTAATTCTGGGCCAGAAAATGCAGTGTGCTGTTCTTTGTCATCACAAACATGACAAGTTCTTGAGAACATATAGGGACAGAAAAGCTATGAGTCACTCGGGAGGAAATGGGTTGTTTAACAGTCTCCCAGTGATCTGCAAAGATATTTCCTGACTACACAAGTACTGTCATACAGCATTACATTCCTACATTACTATTTCTCAGCCTGCACCAGACTTATTAGACATTTAAAAACCTTTAAAACTTTAATTTCATCTGATTCTCATAACTGAAAGTATGAAAAGTCTTCTAAGTCTACTTCTTCTGTGATTATAAATCAAATCAGAGTAAAAGAGGTCAGCCTGGAGGTTCTGCATTCATAAATATTGAGTAAGGCACCAAATATTTCTAAAGCAATTAATTAATTGCCCCTGGAGTTCAGGGCGGCTTTGGTAACAACCACCTGTTTTTTTTTTGTGACTGACTAAACATATAAACCTTAATGACAGGTTTTATTCATTCCTTAAAATTCAACTTTTTCTAGGTGTTTTCATCCTAACATAATGAGACAAACAAGAATAAGAACAGATGAATCAGATGTAATTTTAATAGCTTGTATTTGTACTGTCATGTCTGTTTACCTATGTCTAAGAAGAAGAAAAAACTTCTGCCACGCAACCAAAAGAGCTTGCAATTGCAACTCAACAAGTTTGAATATATTCTGAGGACAGAATCCTGACTCCAAACAAAGATGCTAACCTGCACTGCAAGAGGCTCAGACTGTTTCCAGGGAAGACCATGAGACTGAGATACATGTTGCAGAGTAATTGAATCACTCGGATTGTTTCCTGTGGTGGGAACAGGACAGAACAAACAAGCCAGCCTGACCACTGACAGACCCTGTACCACAACTCCTTTAGGGCAAGTGTGTTCTTAAAGGACACAATCATCTCATAAAATAAATGTGTGACAAAATGTACTTCTCATTGCTGCCAGGCCTAGCTGTCGCTTCCCTCAGACCGGCACCCTCCTCCTCTCCTCATAAGTTACATAAGCCCACTCCCTCTTGCCAGATTTGTTTAAACTTTGGTTGTGTGAAGCCAAGAATACAGGGCCAGCAGAGGAAGTGGTTGCTACAGAGCTACAACAGAGAGATAACAGGACAGCGGAAGTGTGAGAAAGACAGAAACAAACAAATGAATGTACAGAGATGAACAGTCAGGTGAGTGAGCAGAGAGTCACTGACTTTTATACGCATGATCAAACAGAAAGAAGAAATACAAATGCCGTTGAGTTCCAGACAAAGACTGGATGATGTTAACTCACCCCAGCAGGCACAAGTCAAACCGA
Source organism: Clinocottus analis (assembly GCF_023055335.1). Taxonomy (NCBI): domain Eukaryota; kingdom Metazoa; phylum Chordata; class Actinopteri; order Perciformes; family Cottidae; genus Clinocottus; species Clinocottus analis. The sequence continues at coordinate 825,407 of NW_027176076.1, forward strand.
CAGCTGTCCAAAAGGCCCAAAACACACCTTTTTGCACAAGTTTGACGCAGCTAAAGACGCTAACAGACGGCTGATGCCGCTGAACCTGCGAGTCCCATGTCGACCTAAATCCATCACCCACTAAGACACTACAGTTCCACGCAGCCGATCATCTGAACCTGTCCATAGAGAGCATGCACGTTACCTGAATCCACCACTAGCGTCGTGGAGAAACACACTCACTCCTGCGGATCTCTCCAACTCAGACTGCCTCCCCACAGTCAAACTGTCACTCTTAGCCTTTTCCTCAGAAATATCCTCTTTCCTCGGGGCTTCTCCTTCCTTCTCCCGTCCCCTCTGTTCGCTGTCTTTTTTCAGCAGCAGCCTCTCTTTCACTCCTGGGAGCTTTGACCATTTAAGGAGAAGGGCTCTGTATGCCTCTTTGGGCTGCTGTGGAGTATGTGTGTGTGTGTGTGTGTGTGTGTGTGTGTGTGTGTGTGTGTGTGTGTGTGTGTGTGTGTGTGTGTTTGTGTGCGCGTGTGTGCGTGTGTGCGTGTGTGTGTGCGTGTTTGTGTTCTCAGGCTGCTGCTCCACTGATCATCCCTCAACTAAAACTTATGTATAAAGTTAAAAAAAAATTACTGTTATTCTTGTCTGCAGGGTTTGTTTCTCTAATAGAAGTGTGTGAGCAGTAGGAGAATAGTTCCTGTGTTGTTGTGTGAGAGTGCATGTTTGTGAGAGATAGATAGATTGTGTCCATCCAATCTGTGTTTACTCTGCAGCCTAAGAGGAATCCACACATCCACTTCTGAGCTCTTGAAGTTCATTATTGTTTGTCAGACTGCATTGTCGAACCTCGCACCATTTGTGCTGCGTTTTAGTGGTAAGAGATTTGGGTTTTAAGACCAGGGATCCTCCTGAATCTTGAGAGTAAAAAAGATCACAACACACAAAGTAACATTGTTTGGAGGAACGCAGCTGACATTCACAGCAAATTACAGCATCAAGGTTTGAATTAACAAGAATTGATGATCTTAAGAGATTTAAAACAGAACCTTTTATCAAAGGAGCAATTCGTGCAAAAAAGTCAGATGTTCTTATTGTTTAGTTCAACTGGAGCAAATTATCTTTTTGAAGGTATTTCTATTCAGTACATCAACGTAAAATACAGTACTGTAGATATATATATATATATATATATATATATATATATATATATATATATATATATATATATATACACACACACACACACACACACACACACACACACGGGGGAGTATTGTATGAAGTACAATATTCAGCTATGAAGTAGATACTTAAATGAAGTACAGTATCTCAAATTATTATTTTCCACCTCTGCCAAAACCACTAAGTCAAATTAAACGCTATCTTTACATTGGTACACTTAAAAGTGGTCATCAGTATCCTCTAAAAAAGAAACTTCAATAATTTCCAAAAAGCCAGTTAAAAAAAATGACAGATACAAAATCCCACACTAAATTAGCTGTGTAGTCGTGCCACAAATAATCAGTCTTACCTTAGTGCAGCTGCCTCCTCCTGTTGAAGCCAGAGCACAGACACACAGGGAAAACGTTAATTTGCATTTAACAGGAACACATGTGCAATGCAAATGTCATGAGAGGTCAGATACATGTCAGTGTGTCTGTGTGTTTGAGAGAGAAACAGAATAAGAAAACAAATGTGAAAAAAAAATCCATTTGGTGTTCTGTCCTGTGAGATTAATGCTGGCGTCGGGATATTGATCTGATCGTTAGAACTATTGTAATTCTTGTTTCAGGAAGTACCCTCGTCCACCTCTAGATAACTAGGGGCAACAATATCCTGGCAACGATTTAGAGTACATGAGGTGCTTGATCCGCTGGTTGAAAACCGCGACTGCGTCGTCTGCTTTGGGCAGTCTAAGCTTGGATATCAAGCAAATAGCTAATCACTCTTTAGAGGCTTTTTGTAGAGCAACGTTAGAGCTGCGCAGTATTAGGGCACTTTAAGGGTTTAAACGAGCATGATTCAAATATGGCCGAATACATACAACAAAACATAACTATGTGTCTTATTTGATGGTGCCAAGAATTTTGACTGTTAGAGGACACACATCAGTTAGCAGCTGTGCTAACCTTTAAACTTTTGTCCTAATTTTACCTCATTTACACTTAAGATACTGCACTACAAATCAGTTTGCATTCCAGACACAGTATATTAAGGTATATGTCCATTAATATGATGATTCCCCATCAAAGAGCACACTGTTTACGGCCAACACACACACACACACACACACACACACACACACACACACACACACACACACACACACACACACACACACACACACACACACACACACACACTCTTTGTAACATAAAACCTAAAAACAAGTTTTATTGCTTTTTTTATGTTATAGTTACGTGTCTATCTTATAGTAATGATTTATTTGTGTACGATAGATAAAGACAGATTATGAAGTAGTTTTAAAAGCTTAATGGAGGCAGAGTACTTCACTGTACCCGAGATGCCATCAAAAACACAGAGCATCAGCTGCAGCATTTACAGACATTTAAAAGCCAACATTCGGTAAACTATCAGAAAACAATATGCAACTCTTACCATGCTAACACGTTAAACTGAGTAAACAGGCTTATGACTGTGTGTCTATGACATGCAGTTTCACAACAGCTTTTATTAGTTTTCTTTTCATTAATGCTGTGTTATAAATGAATCTATGTTGTCCCTGATGAATGTACAAAGAGTCCAGTATTCTTGAGATAATGTTAACATCTAGCTTACTGTGTGGGAAGCGCTCCAAATACAATGAAACTTCCTCACATTAACAATGACTAGATTGTATCACACATCAACCACATATTGAGGTGCGTAACATCAAACTGACACACAGATGGTTACTGTCTGTTTATTTAAAATATCATGCTTCAAACTCTCCTCTCCATCATAAGATTGGTATTAGCATTAGTAGTATTGGAAAATGTGATAAAATAGAAAAAACGATGAGGATAACATCCAACAGATTTTCCATATTAAGGCGTCCAAAAAGGTTTCGTAAAAGTTAAATGTAGTTTCTACAGTTATTTAACAAATAACGCACAAACATTCAGTTTCACCCGGGAATAGTTTACAGTACAGAAGTTGAAGTTACTGACTTTTAGACAGAGCTAGGCTATCTGTTTAACCTTTTCTCCAGTCTTTATGGTAAGCTAAAGCTAACTAGTACTCACTGAAGCATCTTTTTTACTGCACAAACATAGGAAGTGTCAAACCCTTTAAACTATCTCTTATCAATAAACTGAACAACAATTCTTTAAAATTATGAACTACATCTCAACTGTCAGTGGACTGTAACCCGATCATTCACAAAAAGAAAGTATAACAATTGTGTTGTCAATTAAAAATGACCTGCAGCTAAAGAATACTTACCCTCACTGTGTTTACATATAAAAAACATTCTGACCCCCCTAATTTTTCCCATGGCTCCCTTTGATGGATAACACACACTCCCTCAGAGCTCAATCTCTCTTCCTCCTCTATACCAGCTATTCTGTGCAATCTAAATATCTGCTATGTCTATTTTCAGACAGCCTTAAGAGTTACCATTCGAGAAGGAACTAGCTTTAATTCATCAGTGTCAAACAGACTACCCCATAGGCACGATAACACTATAATGACGCCATCATACCATTCATAGGTAGCTGTGGAGGCTCCCTGCTTTCTTGGATGAGAGGAGCAAGAGGAAGTCCGTCTACGTCTTCAGGCTCCACAACGGACTCATCGGTAGAGCCTGTGATGTCTGATCCAGGATCAGCTGGCAGACTGGGACATGGAGACTTCAAGAAAGTACAGACGGAGAGAATAGTTTGATCACTGTCTTACATAGGAGACATTAAAAGAGACAACACAACAACTTTATGTGTTTGACTGTTGCAGAGCTACAATTTATGTGATCTGATATCACGATTATAAGATTAATACTAGTACAAATATTTGTATTATTACCATACATATACTGTTCTGAGTCTTATTTGTTTGTGGTTGAGAGTCCAATTGCTGAATGTGAACATGAACAATCCTCCCAAAGCTTAACTTTCATTTTTGCACACTCCTTTACAACATTGTTCCTAACCTAGACATCAAGACCGCCACAAGGGGTCAGCAGTCTACTCTGATGGGAGGAAATAAGAAAACCTCAATTTCGCTTTGCCAAATGATGTACATTTTTTGGAAATTGATCTAATATTTGCTATTCCCTTTAAACTATTACATAGTTTTACCTCATTGGGTCAATACTAACTTAACAAATTAATTAATGGGATATAACTAAGTACATTTATCAAGTGCTTAAATACAATTTCAAGGTACTTGTACTCTACTTGAGTATTTCAGGTGTTACTTTACTTTATACTTCTACTCCACTACAATTTTTTTTCTGGACACACATGATCTCTCTGGACAACATTTGATTTTATATAAAATGTTTTGCAGGTGCTTTTCAAATAATAAATAACTAAATAAAAGGTAGAATACTTTTTCGAAGAGCAACTTGTAACTTTTTTTTTATCAATTGTGACCAATTCGACATCATTAAATTAATAACAGGCGACTTTAACTGTTACTCTGGGGAAAAGCAAACCGATTTTGAACACAGACAAACCTGAGTTTGATCTTTTTCTGTGATCCTGGCCTCCAGAACATTCAGCTGCTCGTCCGTGTCGGCTGCTCGCACCAGAGCCTCCTCCACCCTCTGGGTAATGCTCTCCATCCTCACTTTCACCTGGCTCACCCTCTGCTCGCTCTCTCTCACCAGCTGGGCGGTCTCCAGGGCGCTGCTGACCATCGCCTCCATCCTTCTGAGGGTCTCCAGAAGGCCGTCTGTGGTCACCCGAAGCTGGGCTTGCTCCTGCTCTGAGGCTCCACTTGTAATATCCGTGGCCACTGCTGCATCCCTCTGATCCTTCTTCACAGCTCTGTCTGGTTCTTTTCTCTCAGTGTTGGTTCCCTTGTCGATATGAAGACGGCTGTTCTTTTTCTCCGTGACACACTCCTGTGCAGTTCTTAGAGAGGTTTGCAGGAGGGAAACCTGCTCCCTCATATCAATGATCGTCTGCTCTGCTTGCTGGAGCTTAACTTTTGTATCAGGAGCCTCCTGGTCTGACTGGGTGTCTTTTGTCTGGGTCTTAGACCCCTCTACACTGCGGGCTTTCCACCAGTTCACCACAGCCACCTTCTTGGCCTCCTGGATCTGAGTCTGGCTCTGTTTTTGCTCCTTCTTCCAGGCGCTCCAACGCTCCTCCACCTTTTCCCCTTTCTCCTCCCACACACACTTGTGCAGCTCCAGCTCCTGCAGCCTGAAACCACCACCCCAGCTTTATAAACATCTCTTTTACACACTGTTATGTCTGTAGTTACCAAGGGGTACTAAAACTGCACTTATCCTCGAGAGAGTATAACACACAGAAGATCGTAACTCTTATAGGTTACGTTACGAAGATGCCAATGAATATACTGTCAAAACCAGACACCCGTTTTTATTAGCTGGAGAAAGCTTCTTAGAATAGAGACTAACATCAACCAAATCCAGTCTGTGACCATAACAGGAAAAAGGGAGGTAAAAAACTCACATACACATTGACAAGCTGCTGCTTGATGCTTGCCTGTTGCTGCTGCTGGTGAGCAAAAGGCCTCTCTTCTGTTTCTATAGGAGCAAAGTCCTGCATGTGAGAGAAGACACACGAAATAACAGATTTATACGCATACATGTTACTGCGTGTATTAATGATGATCCTCCGTTGATTCTCTCCTCACCCTCTCAGGATAAGTATTGTGCAGAAGATGAGCTATTTCTGCAGACTTAATCCTGTGGAAGATGCTGTGAATATCATCATTGTGTGTGTGCAGGGACGGGAGGCTTTTGTCGTCAGGATTTCTGTGATGCTGTTGCAGACAAAGAAGGCAGAAGAATAACTGTCAACATGAAACAGAATATCAGCACAATAAAAAAAGGTCACGTGCAAACAGCATGCACTTCTTACCTGCTGCATATCCTGCATCTCGCTCTGCAGAGAGCGGCGGTTTGGAGGATCTCGACTATAGAGAGTCTGAGGACTGATACAGTGTCTGTCATACCTGTCAGAAACAAACAGAATAAAAACACTCATTTGGGGCGGCTGTAACTCAGGGGGATGAGTAGTCGTCCCGTTACCACAAGGTAGCCGGTTCGACCCCCAGTCCCCCTACAGTTCACACGTCGAAGTGTCTCTGAGCACGACACTTAACCCCTCGTTTCTTTATATATATAACTAGCCCCTTTAAAAACAAGTTTTGTAAAGTGAGGCTCAACAAAGCAAGCCAAACTAAGAGTTAAACCCTGATAAAACAGTGCGATAGATGAAACATAAATACAATAAGAACAAACTCATAAATAAAGTAAATAAATAAAAATAATGAAGCAGTAAAGTAACAACACCACATAAAAGTTGAATGCATAATTCTGTCACTGCTGTTCAATTTCATTCTGCTTAGTCAAACAAAGGTGAATAGATTCATAGAAGAACATTAAGATTTGGACATAGAAGTACCTCAAAAGAACTTGTTGTGAATGTTCCTGTAACCTCACCAGCTCTGACTGCAGACCCTGCAACCCCAGAACAGAGTCAACGTGATAAATACCACCCGAAATGTCCATTCAAACCATTAAATAAATGATAAGCACATTTTAAATACAACATACTTCAAAGTATCAGTGTTCCTGTTTTATATATATATATATATATATATATATATATATATATATATATATATATATATATATATATATATATATATATATATACTGACATTATAAATTTGCTCAAGAGAAAGACAATATGGTTTTATTGGACAATATTGTTTATATTTTTTCAAATGTGTTTACATCACATCACATTTAAAATATGTCTCTTTTTGTGATTTAACATGATCTAAAGTAACTACTCTACTCTATATCATGACATGCCCAATAAGAGTAACTTATTTACATATTAACAACACTACTTTCACATTCAAAGTGTTTGCTTTAAGACAATAATGTACCTCAATCATGCTGTGATTCTCCACATGAGAGTTCTTCATCTTATCCATAAGAATTTCTTTCTATACGAAAACATTTGAAAGTAAAGTTAAAAGACAGAAGGCTGACAGAAGATTGTATCTGATGAAAAATATCCCAAAAGACCAACCTTTGCGATTTCTCGGTCTCTCAGCGTCGACATAATCAGGGTTTCCTCAAGTTCGGCCTGTGAACATTTAGATGTTTAACGCTGAACTCATAACAAAGACAAACAGATGAGTCCTTCACTGATCGGTTCTTACCCTCAACTCAGCATTGACCTTGCGGAGTTTGTTGATACTATCTTCTGAACATGTCCTTTCAAAGCTGAGTTTTTCATTCTGCGTGGACACAACGAAAAGAACATCAACTTTGGGTGTTTTTTTTGCAATGCATCATCAGACAGACATATTACAAACAATGATACTGCTGGAGGAAATCCACGAGCTTCCAGAGTGGTGCACAACAAACTACTGAAGAAGAAGATGATTGTTGATTTTTTGAGGCGAAGACATACATCCCTGTGGACATTAATGGAAACAAGGTGGAGCAAGTGAACAGTTTCAAGTTCCTGGGAATCAGCATCATTTGACATCCCACATCTCCACTCAGGTTTAAAAAGCTCAGAAACAGCTGCATTCCTTGAGGAAACTTAAGATAGCAAAATGCTGGTGCCAAGTTTTTGTTAACTTTTACAGAGGAGGAGAGAAACCGTCCTGACTGGAAACATTACAAACTGGCATTGGACGTGCACAGCTCAGGACAAAAAGGCTCCGCAACAAGTAGGCGTGGGCAAAATGACTTCAAATGTACATCACAGTATTTCTTTAGGTTTTTGTGGCGGAAGTATTATTTTCATGGTAGAAAAGAATTAAAAGAGATTCTCAAAACAAGATTATACCAATGTTCCCTCTATTGGCAATGTAAGACAACATTTCTTACGAAAGCACAAACATGAGAAGCCAGAAGTCCTGTGATGTAAGGGAGGAGTGGTAGCCAGTATGTCACCATATATAAACTGTCTTGGAGTGACATAGTTCATCTGGTGATGCATCCTCTTTGCTTTGTGTGTGTGAAACCAAAACATGTGTGTTTATCTTTGGAAAGACGGTATTGCAAAATCCATTTCGTGCTTGAATGCAACACTGGTGACGGTAATGAAATCTGTGGACTGCCCACCCCTAGCAGCAAGAGAATACAACCTCCCTGAACATCATTGGTATCCATCCACAGAGCATCAGGGATACATCAGTAGGATGAGATGCGTTCATAGAAACAATAAGCATCGCAGCAATGACAAGAACTGAAGTATCAGCTGCTACTGCTACACAACTGGACTTCCGAGGAGCTTCTTTCCGCAGTTTAAGACCCCTGAACTCACCATCTGTACCACACCATAAACAAATGGTTATGTTTCGTCATTTAAGCCGTGCAGCATCATTGGACTTGCATTTTGTTGTGCACCCCTTTATTGTAGAATGACAATAAAAGGAAACTTGAACATGCACACATTTAGACTTTTAAAACTACATTACCTTGTCTTCAAGCCTCCTAATGAGAACCTTTAGGCATTCAAGCTCCTTGCTCTGATGATGATAAAAGATTGACATGTAAATAGTTGCAATTAAACATGAATCTAACACAGAAGGTAGCTTCACTCGGAGACTGTTAAGTCGGTGATGTACCAGTTGGTTGCAGCTGGTCTGAGTGCGGCTGGCTCGGTCCTGGGCCTCTTTCAACGCCCGGCGGGTCTCCTCCAGTTCTTCTGTCAGGGACCTAGCTCTCACTGCTGACCCCTGAGAACTACACACACCAAAGACACAGGAGAGCTTATTGTTTTATTTAATTCTACGCACACAAAACAGCCCAAAAAAAATCTGCGAGAACAGGGATTTTTTAGCTTCATTCTTGCATTATGAAACTCACAATATCCAGGTAAAATATATTCTATATTATGGATTATGGGTCTCTTTATACAGCACTTTATAATTTGCAAATATTTTTCCATGATTGTCAAAGCAGACAAAGCAGGTCAATTACATTTTAAGCAGTGAGGATGAGCAGGGGAAATCATGAAGCCTAGTCTTATTCCAACAATAGTATACACTTTGTCTGTCTTAGAATGTAAAAGTACATTTTCAATCGTGATAAGAAAGTCAGTTTTTCCAGCTCATGACCTTTTATTTGCTGCTACTGTAAATATGTTCATGGGGTAGCTGTCATTTCCTGTCATTTCTTCTGGCACCCAAAAAAAGCGGCACACATGTCAACAGGATTTGAAGCCCAAGAATCTGCTGCAAGATTATTCAAATTATTTTCCAAAACAGCTGTATCTTTGGGAAGATCCCAACAAATATGAGTTACCTCATCATCCCCACAGTTTCTCCAACAAGCATGGTCTGTAAATATAATAGATTTTGAATGACATAGTTTGTGGTTGTTAATCTATTTTTTTTTTTACAAATCCCTGATAAAAGTTGTTAAAATTGCTGATTAAGAACCAACAATACCACTTTAGGTTTACAATCACTACACAACGCATTGTGCTTCCATCTTGTACACAGCCATTTTCATTATCTCCCTAATTCAGGTAAGACTTCCCAGTGGCTTTCAGTGCACATACACCGTCATGTAGCAACACTGACACCTATTGGTGATCCACTGGTACTACTAATTACTGGCAATAAATCAAATTGCACCTCGGGCTGGTTACTGGTAGTGTGAAATGGGGCCGTTATTGGCCATCCAGTGGGGTACACACACAGCTTCCATTTGAAAGATGTATATCAATGGTATTTGTATAACTTTAGGTATTGGTGTATCAGCCTTCTTTTTTTTCACAGTTCCTTTCATAGTTTGAACTCTCGACTTGTCTGTTTATGTAATTTTGCATTGCGTTCTTGTCCATGAAGACGATCTTTGCTCAGCAAAACACAATATTACGTCAACTGTTGCACAAAGGAGCCATAGGGGCTCCATGGCTACCTCCCAGGAGCTCATGGTCAAGGCTACGACTCCAGGCAACAACGATGCCAGCCCAGCATCTAAATAACATCACAATCTTACCTGAAGAAATGCAAAAATATCCCTAAATTCTCCCTCCATTTTATATACAGAGATTGTTATTATCGCATGTAGTCACGCAAGACTTTGCTGTGACGCTCCCTGCGCCTTTACTACTCATGTAGTGACGCGGGCACCCACTGGACTGGCGCTCCTGCTTAACCAACATTTGACTTATTGTGCCACACTCTCGCTCTCCATCCATTTGGCCTCATATCCAGTGTCCCACCAAATTACTGGGCAGAACGGTAATAATCCTTGACATTAGGGATATATCTCCTTTGTAACTGATGAGGTATGTACTCTATTTGATCCTTATACATAATCCAAATACATTGTGAAATTTAGGAGTCTGGGTAAAATAGACATTTTCATCTCAGTTCTCAGTTTAGTAGTGATGTTGACCATTTGCAAAAATCATTTTTAAATGTTCTTGTTACACTAGGATGATGTGTGAACCCAACTTCCAGGTAGTTGATTGCATTTTAAGGCCAGTCAATGAGGATTACTTCCATAAAAAAAAAACTAAAAATTGGAGTTTATAGCCCGAATGTGTGCCAAATAAGGACAGGAATGCAAACATCTGGGTTACAAATATGAAGCAAAACATCATCAGCATACAACTGTGTTTTGCCCTCTCTTACTGCTCGTGCCAAAGCATCCGTGTAAAGTACAAAAAGGTTTTGTGTCTCCAGCTCAGATTAATGTGCCTTACGCATCAGTTCAAGCACCTTCTAATTTATTGTTCACTTTGTATAGATAAATGCAAAGCTTGATGAAGAAAGTAGTTAATCCCTCACCTGGTTAGCTTTGCTCGCAGCTCAGTGACCTCAAGAGTGAGCTGCAGGTTTACATCTTCGCACTGAGCCACCGTCCTCATCAGACCACTGTTCTGCTCACTCAGTTTGCGGTGAGCGTGCTTCAGGTCGGCCACTGTGCCTATAAGGTCTTTTCCATCACTAAAGCCAAACCAACAGTTTGTGTTGAAGTGCTACAACATATTATAGGAGATAAACACATGCAGTTATTAAAGAAGTCAAATAACTAACCACGGACACTGGTGGCTTTCTGAAGAGGCCGATTTGCTTTGAGAAGCGGAGAAATCCAAGCCTGAAAGGAAATCAGGTTCAGTAAATCGCAGTCTGATGTGTTTTAGATATTCCTCAGAACGCTGAACAAAACAAATTACCGTTTAAAGGCACTTTAGAAGAGTCGGGCCAAGATAAATGACTGCTGTCCACATTAGAGCTGAAACAAACACAGTCATTAAAAGAAAATCCACAAAAAATCTAATTGAATTAGGGATTTCCACAACTCTGACGGATCGTGCCCCCTTTAATTTTTTTAATAATCTACCTTATTGCTGCCTGAATAGTTCAAGAAGCATAGGCATCTTTTACTTAAGTATAGGAAGCAAAAACGCAGTATGAATATTCTACTAAAATTAGTAAGTAAAAGTTCTTCATTCACAATTGTACTTCAAAAAGGTACAGAAGTATAACTCAAACAATAGCATAAAAAATGGCACTATTCAGATTATTATGTGTATCATATGTACGTTATTTGACAATTTTCAATTTTGCATTTACGTGAAAGCAATGTTTGATGCTTTCAAGATGGAGCTGAGTCTAAAACTAAAACAGTTCAAATTGTGTTATCTATAATAGTCCATCTTATTTTTTAAGATGGTAAACCAGTTATTTAGTGTTAAGTTTCACAACAGAGTTGTAGGTTTAGTTGGAAATGGTCACTGTTAACTTTGCTTTCCAATGCATCTGAGAACATTCCCATCACATTTAATGAAAACAATTGTCAACCTTTTAAATATTTAATATGTTTCTGCTTCTGGTTTCACTCTTACCTATTTATAATCTATTTATAATCCGTTTGCTCCACCTTTCCTTTTAACGCAGTTTATTAAGAAAAGTGCTAAAAGAAATGTTTTGTTTTTATCAGAATCAGAAGTGAGTCACTGTGCAGGGATTTATGTAAAAAGTGATATTAGCTGAAAAGATTATGACCATGGCTGTTTTGGCATCTGGGTTTGCATATCAAGCAAAGTGGAAGAATACATTTAAACAATTAAGTTGAAACACTGTCGAGGTAGTCACTTAAGAGGTGGTTGCTAAATCAAGGTTTGAAGTCCTGAATATAATACTCAAGTCCTTTAAAGTAGGCCACCCACTACATGTCATACAGAATGATGCACAGTTGATGTGCAGTTTTGTCTCACCTGTCCTGGCTGCACTGTGCAATCCACTCCCTCATGGTGGTGTGGAAATTCTCTCTGCTTACATGAGGGTCCTGGCAGTCAGGGTCAAGAAGCCGTCGCAGGGCAGCCAGTCCATCCTGCTCCGCACTCTGAGCCGTCATGGTCTCCAGGTACTGCATGATGGTGGAGGCCAACACCTCTCCTGAAGATGAGAAAGAGAGAGACGCTGAAACAATTATTCACAGACCACATGATTATTTCAGATCTATTTTGGTAAAAAACAATATAAGCCTGTGTACCTGTGTTAGCGGTGTTACATGTATTATACATAATGTCAAGGAGTTCATGTTCAGAGAATCCACTTGTGTCTTTATCCTTCGTCCCACTGCCGGCTGACTCCCACACTAAACATGTAGAGAGGGGCAAAAGTTAGAGCACATTCATGTACAGAAAATATATGTATACAAAGAAAGACGATTAACTTCTAAATATATGTTTGATACTTAAAAAAAACAACAACAACTTAACTGCAACACTTACCATCATTGCTGTCAGACATTGTGTTCCCCTGAATCCCTGGAGAGCAAGTGTGCCGCTGGACTTGATCCTACATTACCTGATTTTCAATTGACGTCAAATACTTTACTGATCTTTGAGATCTCAGTCAGTGACATTTTCTTCAACCTACTATGAGGCAACAATAGGGCTGTAATTAGCTTGTCAAAAACAGGGATGGCAATTCTGTGTTAAAATTATGTTTTTAAGGAAGAGCACAAAATTGCTGAACAAAATCTCCACTACATATATATATATATATATATATATATATATATATATATATATATATATATATATATATATATATATATATACAGAAGGTTCCATTAAATCATGTATACAATGAGATTATGAAACACTTGTGTTTGTCTTATGATTACCTAACCTTCAAATATTATTTTTAAAAGAGAAACACATCAGAATAACTGTCTAGAAGAGCCAAATTATGGAAGCATTTCACCTGCTCTGCAACAAGATGTAAAACACTAAAACTGCAACAGAGTACTCAGAAACTTTACCGACTTCATTACACAACACTGTGCTGTTTGCAGATAAAGATATATTCTTACTTCTCGGTCCGGGGAAGTTCTGCTGAAAATAAAAACAAGATTGTATAATGTTAAATCAGGAGCTTCATTTGCATTTCTGGTTGTACTCTGACTCGTCTTCTTGACGTCCTTATGCTTGTTCGCACTGCTTCACATCAAAACCAGCTGACATCCCCAGACCCCGCTCCACCCCCACCTCACCTCACTCACGCTGACGTCTGCAACAATGATTTCGATTTAAATTCACCGGGTTTAACCGTACTGCTAAATACTGCTATTGACACTCAATCGGATGCTTCTTTTATTATTTAACTTTCAGCTAAGGCACATGTTACATTTAATTTATGAGACAATTGTTTCCGCATCTCATCAGGCTTACTGAAAAACACCAAAATGATTAGTTTGTAAATAATATAATTTATTTTTTTCATGCAAATATTGTGCTCGTCAGTACTTTAATGTTTTAACCTCGTTTCTATCTAAGAGCGTCGTGCAGTGCGGTGCCACTCAAGGAGGAACCCTCTCTGGATTTCCATGCACCTGCCCGGACCCCGTTTCCGTTGCACTGGCCGTGTGTTTGTTTCCTGCAGGAAACATGAAGTAGCGACCGAAAGACAACGGGCTGGACATCTCCTGTTTTTGTTGTATACATCTAACTCAAAGTGGATTTTTCCTCGGTCAAGATGTCTCGGGGCTCCATCGAGATCCCTTTACGGGACACCGATGAGGTAACACTCGTCTTATACCAACATTTTATTGCGTTCGTTCAACGTGAAGTGAACCTCGCTGTGCTACTAGTTAGCCGTCTATGCTAACGACACCGAGCCTCGACCGTAGTATTTGCATCAGCCCGTACATAAGTAACATGTACTGAGCAAAACAATGCTGACGTTACTGTCTGCAGAAGTTTGAGGTCCAGTTCTGATGCAAGTTATTGTGATGTTTTCTGTCATTGCCCTTCATAATAAAACAATGCACCTTAAATCCGACGGTGACTGCATTTTAGATGTAATAACTTTAAATATGCTATAATGTGGCTATTATTCAAATTTGTCTCAGAGGTCTTTACAATATGTACACGTGTTGCATTTTAAACTACAAAAGCACCATTCACAGAGGTGGATGTTATTATCAAAATACATTAAAAGTGTATTCGTGAATGCACATCCGTGGATTTTAAAAGACAGACTGTCAGTCGTGTCCAGTGAATTCAATATCGGATAAAACAAGGCAAATTACTGTGTTAATTCAAAAGTCATGTAAACATCTCATAATTCCATAAAGCATCGATCGCCCACATTGACCTAATATAGCCAAAGATTGATGAAATACATCAATAGCTACCACAGAATAATTTTAAATAGTTACACCTTCTCATGGCTTCTCACTGTATGCCTCATTATAATGAGTTTTGTCAGACTCAATGACTGACAAAACTCATTGTTGTTGATTAATAAATTGTGTTGTTGATTAATAAATTGTGTCTTGCAGGTCATCGAGCTTGACTTTGACCAGCTGCCGGAAGGAGACGAGGTTATCAGTATCCTGAAGCAGGAACACACACAGCTGCACATCTGGATTGCTTTGGCGGTGAGTCAGTAGTTGACTTTTTTTAGCGTTAGTTTGATGAATTATTTGAACATAATCCAGATGTATAAATTCATCCCATGAGCTGTAACAGTGTGCTCTGTCATTTTCAGTTGGAGTACTTCAAACAGGGCAAAACAGAGGATTTTGTCAAGCTCTTAGAGGCCGCTCGTATTGATGGAAACCTCGACTACAGGGACCACGAGAAGGACCAGATGACCTGTCTCGACACATTGGCAGCTTACTATGTTCAGCAAGCACGGAAAGAGAAAAACAAAGATGCCAAGAAAGAGCTTATCACGCAGGCCACACTGCTCTATACAATGGCAGACAAGATCATCATGTATGATCAGGTAAGAAAAAAAATTATGAGGGAAAACCGTTGTTTGTCCAAACATTTTGGAAGTGAATATAACATGCTCTTTGCTCACTCAGAACCATTTGTTGGGACGAGCCTGTTTCTGCCTGCTGGAAGGAGACAAGATGGACCAGGCTGACGCTCAGTTCCACTTTGTCCTCAATCAGTCCACCAACAACATCCCTGCTTTGCTTGGCAAGAAAATAAAAAAAAATAAGACATCTATCTTGACCACTCTGATTGATTCACTCTAATAATCACTTGGTTGTTGTTCAACAGGTAAGGCTTGCATCTCCTTTAACAAAAAGGATTACAGAGGGGCACTGGCATACTACAAAAAGGCTCTCCGTACAAACCCCGGCTGCCCAGGTGAACACATTATCTGTATCCTCCTCAAAACAGAGCCCTGTAAGATATGTGTTGCAGATTATGCCTCATCTATTTTCTTATTCTGGTGTCTCTTTCCAGCTGAGGTAAGGCTGGGGATGGGCCACTGTTTTGTCAAGCTCAGCAAACTGGAGAAGGCGCGTTTGGCGTTTGGCCGAGCACTGGAGCTCAATTCCAAATGTGTGGGAGCTCTTGTTGGTTTGGCGGTTTTAGAGCTCAACAACAAGGAGGCCGATTCCATCAAGAACGGAGTGCAGCTCCTGTCCCGGGCCTACACCATCGACCCCAGCAACCCCATGGTGCTCAACCACCTCGCCAACCATTTTTTCTTCAAAAAGGTAGTCGCTAGTTTGGCATTGAAATACTTGCACAGTTCTGACCCAGTGTCTGTCATTCAACTGTTATTCACAACTTTTGTGTGTTTATCAGGATTACAGCAAAGTGCAGCATCTGGCCCTCCACGCTTTCCACAACACAGAGGTCGAGGCCATGCAGGCTGAGAGCTGCTACCAGTTAGCTCGATCATTTCACGTGCAGGTATGATCCAGACTAATCCTGAGGCAGCTTACAAAATACATTTTTACTTCAATTCTCTGATATCTCTCTTTCTCCTCAGGAGGACTATGACCAAGCCTTTCAGTATTACTACCAGGCCACTCAGTTTGCCTCGTCCACCTTTGTGTTGCCCTTCTTCGGCCTGGGGCAGATGTACGTGTATCGAAGGGACAAAGAGAATGCGGCACAGTGCTTCGAAAAGGTCTTAAAGGCCTACCCCAACAACTACGAAACAATGAAAATTCTGGGGTCTCTCTATGCTACATCTGACGATCAGGAAAAGAGAGACATTGCAAAAGTATGTGTTGTGTTTAGATTATTGTACTGATATTTATTATTTAGGTGTTTATCAATCTGTATACACTCATATCTTCTGTCAGCTTAAGTAATATGCTGAAGGATAATGAGACGCGTTACTGTCTTTGCTCCCTAGGGTCATTTGAAGAAGGTAACTGAACAGTATCCAGATGATGTGGAGGCTTGGATCGAGCTGGCTCAGATTCTAGAGCAGACTGATATTCAAGGAGCGCTGTCTGCATACGGCACAGCCACCCGCATCCTTCAGGAGAAGGTGCAGGCTGACGTCCCCCCTGAGATCCTCAACAACCTTGGGGCTCTTCACTTCAGACTGGGCAACCTTGGAGAAGCCAAGGTAGCTATCCATATACAGCACAGCTGATATTAACACAACAACCTCAGTTGGCTACATTCACCTGGGAATTAATTGGATATACAGTTCGTTGACATGTCTCTTTCATCGTGGTATTTTAAGTTATTTTCATCCACGATCATGAAGTGGGCAGACCACTATATTTTAAGAACCGGGCATATCTTCTCTCCTACAGAAATACTTTCTTGCTTCGCTCGAGCGGGCCAAAGCTGAAGGAGAGCATGACGAGCATTACTACAACGCCATTTCTGTCACAACCTCCTACAATCTGGCCCGCCTGTATGAGGCAATGTGTGAATTCCATGAAGCTGAGAAACTCTACAAAAACATCCTGAGAGAGCACCCTAACTATGTGGACTGTAAGCGTGCACTATCAACAATTTTAAAAAGTGAGAACGAGAAGAGCGACGTTGTACTCTGGGAAGACTTGCTAGTGTTTTTGGTTAACAGGTTATCTGCGTCTTGGAGCGATGGCTCGCGACAAAGGAAATTTCTACGAAGCCTCTGATTGGTTCAAAGAAGCCCTGCAGATTAATCAGGTACTTTGTCCCCTACAGTGTGAAATATAATAAAATCTGAATCAAACCAGATGTCAACATTATCTAATGTTTCTTCTTGTTGGTGCAGGATCACCCGGATGCCTGGTCCCTGATAGGAAACCTTCACTTGGCCAAACAGGAATGGGGACCGGGTCAAAAGAAGTTTGAACGTATTCTGAAGCAGCCGTCCACACAAAACGACACCTACTCCATGCTGGCTCTGGGTAATGTGTGGCTGCAGACTCTGCACCAGCCCACAAGAGACAGGGAAAAGGTTCAGTTTAGTAATCGCCTCACTTATGGTCTGACTTGTTTTCGCTGAAGTTGAATAAGTGAAGGGAAATGATAGGTCCTCAAGTGAAGTAAGTGTGTTTTGTTTTTTTTTGGTCTTGACAGGAAAAGAGACACCAGGACCGAGCCCTGGCAATATACAAACAAGTCCTGCGAAATGACTCCAAGAACCTCTACGCTGCCAATGGCATTGGTCCGTTGAGTTTTATTTACTTTTTTTAATAGTTATACTTTACAGTCGTCCCTCGTTTATCACGGGGGATACGTTCCAAAAACAACCCGCGATAGACGAAATCTGCAAAGTAGTGAGCTTTATTTTTTTGTCATTATTATACATGTTTTAAGGCCGTAAAACCCCTAACCACACACTTTTATACACTTTTCTCAGCCAGGCATTAACATTTTCTCACATTTCTCTCTTATTCACTTATTCACACTCTCAAAGTTTCGCGGATTTAAAAAATAAGCCTGAACATGTTTAACATATGTCATTTTAATGATCAACCTACGAGGTCCTCTGACCGTGCTCCGCTGATTTTTATCCGGACGTATTCTGTCCTGTACAGGAGACACTGCACGAAGGCGACTGATTGACAAGGTGTACAGTACAGTCCTTTAGCTTAATGAGGGCGCAGAACACAATGTGCGTTCATACTGTACGCTGTAAGAAAAAAAAGCAACAAAAACAAAAATCTGCGAAAGGTGAACCGTGATATAGCGAGGGACGACTGAATATGTATAAAGAAATTAACATGAATGCCTTGTGTCCAGGTGCCGTCCTGGCTCATAAGGGCTTCTTCAGAGAGGCTCGTGATGTGTTTGCGCAGGTGAGGGAGGCCACAGCAGACATCAGTGACGTCTGGCTAAATCTGGCTCACATCTATGTGGAACAGAAGCAGTACATCAGTGCTGTGCAGATGGTAAAGACCTCACTTGGGATTACTTATAGACACAATTGTCTCTCTTATGATTTTTTTTCTTGACAGTTGAGTATTATTTTCTGCTCTACAGTACGAGAACTGCCTAAAGAAATTTTACAAGTACCAGAACACTGAGGTGCTGCTGTACCTCGCAAGGGCGCTCTTCAAATGTGGCAAACTCAAAGAGTGCAAGCAGATGCTGCTGAAGGTAACTTAAAGAAAAAAAAAAATGAAAGTCTGTTTTCTACTGCTGCAATATGAGGGGAGTAGAGCTTTGTCTTTCTGATTTGTTTTGGACAAGGCTCGTCATGTGGCGCCCAGCGACACGGTGCTCATGTTCAATGTGGCCCTGGTGCTTCAGAGACTGGCCACGCTTGTACTGAAAGATGAGAAAAGCAACTTGAAGGCTGTGCTCAGCGCTGTCAAAGAGCTTGAACTGGCTCACAGGTATGAAGCTTGATTTATATTTCCTCCTCCCAGTCTGATCCTCCGGCTGATCCTGCAATGTTATCACCTCCTCCCACAGGTACTTCAGCTACCTCAGCAAGGCCGGAGACAAGATGAGGTTTGATCTCGCGCTTGCTTCTTCTGAGACCAGGTCAGTCTGAATTCATTTTTATCATAGCTTAAAAACAAGCTGAAGGCTTTAAACATATTATAATTGGCCTCTAATCTTTTTTCTAAACCAAAAATGTAGTTTAAGCTTTAGAGACAAATGTTTTTCCTTATTTATTTTTCAAACCTAATACTTTGTTGGGTGTGTTGTGGGGTTGCAGGCAGTGCTCTGACCTGTTGAGTCAGGCTCAGTAC